>NW_020451191.1:193915-210913 GCF_003343035.1 Apteryx rowi
AACTCCTCGAGGTTGAGAGCCCTCTCACTAGGAGAGTGAACAAGAAAGCTTTCAAGTAGGGATAAGCAGTCCTTCCAMTTAATARYGCAGTAATCGACGGTTTCAGGTTATCCTTTCTAAATTAGTAACTGATGGTTTTGTGTTATCCTTCCTAAATTAGTAATCGCGTTATTTTAATGGATGTTAGTGTGTGAGGAAATAAACATCTTTTTTATTATTATTATTATATTAGTCTCAGTCATTGCTATCGAACCTTCATAGCATGACAGTGTGACATAGACAGCTAAGGAGAGAAGAGATGCAGTTTAAAGTCACACATTTGCTCCTATTTTTTTTTATTCTATAGGTAAATTTTTACAATCAAATGCACAAGGTTGGATGCCACTTTTGACATTCTTTCAGGAAAAGCACAGGGAGAAGGAAAGGAAAGAATTTTTAAAGGTGGAAGTGGAAAATACAGAAAACGGGTCTCTCAGCCAAGTAACACAAAACAGTGGGGAACTAGGCACAGAACAACATGTTCTTTCTTCCCAAAGGCTTCCAGAATGATTACAGGCTTGATTTTGAAAGATGTCCTGTACCCATTACATCCACTGACTTAGAGGCCCCCATGTGTCTCTGAAAACTGCCTCCTTCTAAACAGAAATCACTTCATCCCTGCAAAATGCAGACAATGTTGAATGGAAACAGGGTAGTTATTCTCACCCATTAATTCATCCCACTATTTTAGAATTGTTTCTTTTTCCCAGGGCAGAAAGTGATGAAGAATAACTCATCCAGTTTGTTACTACAAAGAGTGAACTCATCACCAGAAGTGGCTATCTTGTAGTAATTTACAAAAAAGCATCAAGAACAGCAGTTCTGCTCCTTCAAAAGTAATATGCAACAATTTTATGACAACAGATGGGTTTGCCTCTCATAAAGAGGGAAACAAAAACCAAACTACAAACTGCATTGCTGGAGCACTGGTTCATTACTGACTCAGAAGTCAGCGTGTTGCCTACTGAGTCACCAATGCTTGGATTCTGCCACCAAGTCCTCCCATCAAAACACCTTATAGTTTTGGGAACATTGTCATGACAGTTGCTATTAGTGTTGTGTGATTTAACACTACAAAGGGCCAAAAACTTTGCTAGTTTAATTCTATTGATTTCAGGAGAGATGCAGCAGCAGAGAATTCAGATCCTAATTCACACAGTGTTGTCATGAAGTCCAATTTTTTTATAAAAAATAAATTGAAAAAATACTTACTGTACCTGGCTCTATGTAGCTTATGAGAACAGCTAAAATCATATTTTGTATTAGTACCAATGTCTTTGACTGCAGGCCAGATCTGGTCACCAGAGAGGTTTTGGTCATGGAAGGATTAGAACAACAACAYTGTAGCATAATTACTATGCTTACCAGAGTGGAAATGGAGGGGGAGAGGGGGAGGGAAGGAAGTTGGAGCACATGTCTACATTTAAGAAATGACTAACTTCTTCATTAGCAACAGTCTACTGAAGTTGTGCTTTCATTGCTTGCTGAGAGACCAATACTCTAAAACTCTGAATTACAATATGACATTCTCAGTCATACTCATCGTCACTACCATGTCACCAGCTGTCAGCTTCCTGAAAAAAAGTCAGGCTTGCATTCACTGGAGGAACATTTTTTTTAGTAGTAGTAAATAATCTGGAGGAATAAAGTACATTTTGGATACTTAACTTTAAATGTAGGGGGTCACCAATACCCTTCTGGGAAATGTTCTGATAAAGGCTACAAAGGAGACTGTGGAAGAGGCTCCTGAAGGCCTGCATGGTCCAGCTCCCCCCAGAAATGGGGAAGATGATGGACAGAGGAGCCTTCAGACTGCTGATGAACCCGGAGGACAGGAAGACTGATGTCTACTTTTTATGCTGTGGCACCGTTCACCAACTCATCTAAACAGCAGCCTGTGGGACAGATGGCTCGGACTCTCCTGTGAAGGGGATGAAGAATGCCTGTTGAAGGACTGTGACCTGCCAAAGCAACCAAATGCATTATCCTGCCTTCAGGCCCAAGCTGCTGCATGGGTGAATGGCAGAATTCAGGGTCACCACTACCATAAATCTGGAAAGAAGAGTCAACTCTTGCAGCTCCAGCAGCTGGATCACCCTGACAGTAGTACAACGTCAGTACATAACACAGCGAAATCCATAGAGTGACACAGGGCGCTCCTGTGAGTGAAACAGATGCAGAGCAATAGAGGATCAGTGGTTCGCTTTACATGCTTTTGCTGCTTCTCCCCTTAGAAGAAATAGTGATCGTTGAAGCCCACTATYATTGAGAATGGTCTTTAATCAAACAAGGGTACACTGTATAACAGCTCAATGCTGTAACAAAACAGACACAAACCAATGAGCCATTAGGCAATTTAGTTTAAAGAATTTCCGTCACTGCCAACATAAACAAAGCTAAAGATTTGTGACAGCTGCTGGTGTTTTCATTATTTCTTTCGGGTTCTCCGAGTTCAAAAGCACATTCTAGAGAAGCAACTGGCAGAAGGAAATTATTTCTAATAGTCTATCTACAGAAGAGGCCCTGTTATTATTATTAATTACTCATATTGCCACAGAACCTAATTGTCCCAACCAAGAATAGAGCCTCACTGTATTACATTCAATACAAACAGATGGGCAGGCCTTGCCCCACAGAGCTCGCTGCCTACAGCTTCTCAGTCCAAGCTCCCCATTAACTATTGCCAGCTCTCCCAGAAGCCTGAGCTGGTGCTGAACAGACCCTGTGAGGTTTTGGCCAGCCGGAGCTCCCAAGGAAACGGCCAAAGTCATGCCTCGCAGAATTAAGCGCACATTTCCCCCGCGCTGCCGTTGCAAAGGGCATCCCACGTTCCAGAGCCCAGCGCAGGGAACACTGTTATTTAACTTTTTTCGCACACAGCAGTACCAACAATGGATACGTTGTGGTGAGAGCTGAATGGGGCTAGATGGAGACAGTGGATGAGGAGAGGCGTGAGGCATTCTTTATAGGGAGAGGTGGCTGGAATTTTTTCTCCCCTTGCAATGAACATTTAGGCTTTTAGGAAAGAACAAAAAAATGAAGTCTTTCAGACAGCTCTAGGGATTAGCAAATGTTGAAGTGAAAATCTCAGTCATAGCAGAGAAGAGTCCTGTTTTGGAAAGGGATGAGTGGGAAGGAGTGGGAAGACTGTTACAAATACTGGAATGGCAGCCAGAAAATGGTCAATTGCCAGAGGCAGGGAGGGCAAAGTGGAAGCCAAAAGTGGCAGAACAAAAAGAGCAGCTGGGAAAGAGAAAGAGGGCTGAGATCACTGGAATACATGGG
The DNA here is from genome assembly GCF_003343035.1 of Apteryx rowi. Taxonomy (NCBI): domain Eukaryota; kingdom Metazoa; phylum Chordata; class Aves; order Apterygiformes; family Apterygidae; genus Apteryx; species Apteryx rowi. Next base: position 197,240 of record NW_020451191.1, read on the forward strand.
AGAGGGACCATAAAAGGCTTGTAAGGTGAAGAGGGCAATTCCACAGGAGGCAGAGATACAGGTGGAGAGCTATTGAAAGTCTTTGATGACAAGGACTTCACCACTGAAACACTGTCAAATAATGAATTAAGAAACCAAAGAAGCTTCCATAAATTTTTCATCTTCATTTTTCATCAAGTGTTGATTGTGTAACAGTAGCAAAACAACCATTGAAACCATTCCTAACTAGCCTAACTGGTCTCACTAGTATCAGTGGAAGCTATTGCCAATGCATATATGCTGGTCAGTGAACACTCAAGGACTTCACATCTGGTGAGTACAGGTCAATTGATTGCTTCAGCTTTTTGGTTGATTGGCTTTTTAATATGGAGGGATCTTTGGCAGATAAATCACTGGACTGGAGCTGAGAAAATCTGTGTTTTCTTCATGATTTAGCCATAGATTTCCTATGAGATTATGGCTGAGCAACCTATTACTCCACAGCTTCTGGGCCTCCATTTCTCATCTATAAATTCCCCTTATTATTCCTTAAGACCAAACCCCTGGCAACCATGCCTGTTTCCACTGTAAGATCTCTGGGGTTTTATTATTTATATGCTTGAAAGTCATTAGGCTTGGCGTCGTGGAATCCCCAGGTACTACTGTCATGCAATAAGGAACAATTTATCCCACCCTGCTGAGATCCAGTGGGCAAAACAGAAGCTTGTGAAACAAGCAGTATTTTGATTTTTCAGAATGTTTCTGCTTTACACAGAGCAGTCTGTGTTCTTTCACAGTGTATGAAAGAATTCGATCTGTTTACCAATGAAGCTACTTTTTTAAAGTATAGACTGTTTTATGCTGATGCACATTTTCCTTACCACTATATGCATCTCATCCCTTTCACCTGTCAGACATGTCCCATCAGTGGTTAATCTAGTGAATTTTATTTCACCATAGGCTCTTCCTGCTAAACACCCCAACCAATGTCAAGCACTGCTTAGGCTAGATGCATTACCCATCACTGGCGGCAGCCAAGGTCATGCTGACTCACTCTCTCTGGCTTTTCCCCTGCATCCACTGCCAGTGCTCCAGTAAGTGCCTGACTACTCATAACGCTGTCACTTGCAAAGCTGCAATTCCATTCTCTGTAGAGAGCACAAAGCATTGAATTGCAAGCTCCTAAAAATTTCGCTTATCAGACTTCTGACTCCTTTTCAGACAGCTGATTACTTTCTACCTTAAAAAAAAAAAAAGTGATAAAACACTTGAAATAGAGGTTTCTTACTCTAAACCAGACAACATTCCTAAGGAAAGAGCTGAGCTGCAGAAGCTAGTAGGAGAAGAATCTCTGCCACAGGTTTTGGGGGTAGAATTTAGGTTYCCCTTTTCCAAACCTACTCCTGCTGAGTGGAATGATTAGTGTATTAGTTTCTCTCAACAAGCTGATCCTTGAGTAATAGCAAGAAAGTGACAACTGTCTGTATCCAGACTTAACAGCCAGCATGAATTATGGGTCTCTAATAGATGTTCTCACTGGTAAAGAAACCAGAGGCCCCCTTTCAAGAAGCATCTTGCAAACAGGAAGCTTTACAGAACAAAAGCGTATAAAGCAAGATCTTTAACTACTAACTCTTCTTATTATACACTAGGAAAGAGTTATTTATACCCAAACAAGGTTCATATGCTCAATTTAGATTCTTCTCATCAGTCTAATCTGCTAGAAAAACAAATTCAACAGCAATAAAACATAGAAATGATTCTGAATGTACGTAATCTCAGCCCAAAGAATGGAGAGTAAAGCAGAGTAAAGTACTTTCCAAACATCAAGTGCCAAAGCTATACTCAAGGTGTCATTTCATTTCCTGTACTTCAATGTATCGTTCCACACTACTGCAAACAAGAAGACAGAAAATGCTTGAAATCACAAATCATGAAGCAGTGTTAAGCAGATTACAGCAAAAAAGTTTAAATGCGGCAGCCTAAATATGTGTCTCTAAATCTACAAATAGTCACTCAACTAGATATGTGTACTTTCAAAGTATGTGAGCAAAAGGAAGTCATATAGGTTTCAATATAAGGTTGCTCAGCCTGCTTATTAAAGCAAAAATAATGCTTTCCATGAGACAACTAAAATAAAGATTTTAGGGCATGAACTTCCAGGTATCAAAGTTTGATAATCCAGTCATATCACTTCAATATGGACTTTATTTTAGGATCTAATATAAAGCATCATTGTAACTCCAAATTCTACAAATTTGGAAAAATGCAATCCCTCAACTGTGTTATTCCAGATATGCTGCTATTTTTATACAGCTGAGCTTACATCATGTTAAAAGAAGGTTTTGTTATTATCAGATTGCAACCATCAGCCCTTAACCAGCAGAAAAAATAAGAAATTACCTAATGCCCTAGAAATGGAATTACCTAATGCCCAAAGTACTGAACTCGTAACAGTTGTCATTTGCCTCCAACTTCCATATTAGTATACACAGTTTCCTCTTACATACAGTAATATATCATACATTTTATATCACAAAGGAGTCTTTGTGACCATATCCTTAAATTTTTCTTAAAAATTTGTCAGTAAAGACCCAGGTTTATGACTGAGATTTTACAGATTAGTAAGTAATTGATCTTCTGCACATTTTTAGCTCACTGCAGATATAAGATAAAACATGTTGGCTGAAATCTCTTTCCTTGAGGTTTCTGCTATTTTTTTTACCTTACCCTTACCCATTTGCAGCAAGCCAAGTGTACACACATGGTCAGTTATTGAAGTTCGGCTGAGTTATGACAACTCATTTAGCTGCAATAATAAGATCACGTTTGAGACCTAGAAATGATGGTTATTCCAGTTCTGCCTTCTTTGATAGGAACAACTCTGAATTCTCAAGTTTATAACATTTTACCATTTGCATCTTGCTGACAATGCTGTTTTCCAGCAGGTGATGGGCACAAACTCAACAATTAAATCATTGTCCCATTGATAATTTTACCTTTGACTTACCCACGTAGCCAGGACTTGAATGTAGGTCTTCAAATCATACCTACTGTAAATGACCCTGAGGCACAATCCTGAATACAGGGTAAATTGTTAGGAATAGCACTCTTCACACAAAATGCTTTAAATAAAACCTTTTCTATCTATCCATAGGTGGAAATTACATGCAGTTACCAAAGAAAGTAAGAAATGAATGCAAATATTCCCATTACCTAGACTTGGACCAGCTCTGCATGTTTGCAATTGCTGTGCAGATGCCTAGTTTTATTCAGAACAGCGCAACCTTTTAATATATTGTAAAAACTCTATGATGTATTCTGGGTATGAGAAAAACTTTTCCCACCCAATTAAAAAAAAAAGAATCTTGTCTTTATTAAAGTAATGAATTATATAAACTACAAGCTATTGAGACTACATTTTAATAAAATTTGAATCACAGATTCAAACTGGGCAATAATTGTTAAGTATGCTGGATTATGCATAAAATTTGAAACCAGTCTACACAGTTTAACCCAGTTGTGAACTCCCCATGCATCCTCATATGAAATGTTCTAGCTCTCTTAGAACGTGAGTGACAAAGGTTGAGAGCTCTGCCTTGCTGGAAATATGGGGCCAGGACTCTGCAGGGTTTGGCATCCTGCATCTTGCCATGTGGATGTGGGAAGTAGACAGTGCTCCAGTCCTGAGTAAAACTAAATCCAAATAAATGCTGTGTTCATGTCTGGCCAATAGCCAAACTTTCACAAATGAGTTATTTCACCAAGCCACCTATTCCCTTTGCCTGACCTCGTAACTGACCCAAATTCCTACCTTCACTCCTAGAGGTTTGCCAATTCTTTTCAGTCCTCCTATCCGAGCTTCGCCTCTACTAAGAGCTGTTTTTTCTCCTCTCAGTATTCAAAATAGAAGTTACAATGGCAACTGTTACCAAACTCCAGCTTCCCTCCATGGATGTGCCCAGTAGTCAGTGATGACAAACAGCACTTCACAGTTCGCTACCATTACACTGGCACTTGGATCTATCCAGAGTAACTAGGGAAACCAAGGAAAGGCTGTTTTGCATGGATAAACTTCCCAGCATGCACACTGAATCATGGCATTATCCTGATAGCTGTGTGTCACCTGTGATCTCTGAGAGCACAAAATTAAAAATAAGCAAACACAGACCAAAAGGAACAAAAAGGAAAGACGCAGTTTATACCATTTAGCTGAAATGTCCCCAGAACCGACGGACTGAAGTGAAAGGTGACTACCCTGTGGTAACTCTGATGGCTTCTTTCATTCTTCTTGGTTAAATATAGTGTTGTATATATTACTGCTAGCACTACAGTACTACTTGCTGTATACATAGGCTTAACACAGACATACAGCACAGAGGCAACTGAGTATGATTCAAAGGAAAAAGGAAGATTGAGAGCATACGGCATGACTGTGTGGCTAATAGATTCCACATCCAGCTCAGATCACAAGGACTTGACTGCATTATTTAACCTCATTATGCATCAGTTTTCCTACCTGGGGGTCAAACAAGTAAATAACCCCAGAAACGGAGCAATGAAACTTTCCTGTTCAATAGGTCACAGAAAACGTTATTTTTTGTAAAACTTTATGAAAAGGTATCTTCCTGTGCACTCTCTTAGCCAATCCAATTTTAAAACTCCCTTAAAGATGATCTTTCTACGGGGGATCAGAACGGTGTGGCTGCTACAAAGCAGAGCTGACAAATCCTCTGCTGCTCCATTTGCAGCCCTTGTTAAAACAGCATCATGAAGAATTTCTGTGATCCCCTGTCATTGCAACATCCAGGCACAGTGTGGAAGGTCTAGTCTGTCCTAAATGGCCAGACTTTTTTACATGCAGACAATGACAAAAAGGGTCTCTAATATAAAGTATTCAGCTCAGTGTCTTATGAAGTGGCAAATCAACATAAATTAAGATATAGGGCAGAGACTGGCAAAAAGGAAGATAAAAGAGTGCATACACCATCATGGACAGGAGACGAATGCTGTACAAGAATGAAATGCAGAAAATGAAATGCTGCAGACAGAGAGAAAGGAATCACAAGAGATATGCAGAAAACAGGAATGGACCAAATTCAGTCTTGTGAAAACCTTTTTACATTTAAATAGGCTTAATAGGTGTGTCCCAAAACCATAGATTTAGGACAGAGTGCCTTGCTTTTTCTTTTAGCTATTATGTTTTATTAACTTTGATAGTGAAAGAAATTCAGAAATCCAAATATTAGAATCCTGAAATTATTTTTAATATTACCCTCCACAGAGAAATTGAGTTCCCATTAAAGCACTCATCTGCAATCTAGCTTAATTTCTACCTGCTTACTTCAGCCTTAGACACCTACCCTTGCTGAGATGCATTTTTCACCTTTTGAATAGTTCTAACTACTTCCATGTGTAGCCGGTCTGTACTCACAGACTGTTTTCACAATACTGTTTGAAAGAATTGCTGTATTCTCCTCATAGTCATCTGCTGCTAGTGATGCAAGCAGACCCGGGTCAAGGGACAAATGGAACATTCATGTCTTTACATGCCATATCAATTCCTCTAAATTAGGAATATACTCTCTCCTCCCCCATAAAATATAGTGTTGTTGACTTCACAAGGAAAAGAGGAAAGAGGGAAATGGAAATCATGCCACAAATATAAGACAGTGCAGCAAAAATGAATGCGTGTTTTTCATGCTGCCATTTTAAATTAAAACCATCCAAAAAAAGAAAGGTATGGTGCAGAACCATAGTGAGTTAAACATTACCACATCAGCTATCAGACAAGTATGGAAGGGAAATACATAGCAAAGGCAACTTTGAAACAGAGACCTACAATGCAGCAGAGCTATGAGGGACACAGCAAAAATTAGAAACAAGTGGTGAGTCAGATTTTATTCCCATTGTCCATATGAAGAAGAAAACACCAATGCAAAAACATGCCAGAAAATGAGGTGCTGAAGAATGAATATGTTTGAGTTTGTTTGAAAAACTGAGAGGTTGTTCAAGAATAAAAGCTCTTTTTCTAGAGGCTCTCAATACAGCCAGAAAAATGCATGATGATGTTGCATGTATTTTCCTCCAAGTGCCATTTGAATAAAATTTGTAGAAGAGGATCAGGCACAAATTTAATCTATGCATCTGACTTTGAGAATCCTCCTCATTTTACTTTGATGAACGTTCATAAATTAGTTTTATGCCAAATCTTATTTTCTCCATCCCAGTTTTGCACCCAGTTGCACTTTCAATACAGCCAGGTGTTCAATCTGACTGCCATCTTGCATACTACCTACTGCACACACCACATCTTGGAAGGAAAAATGCTACAACACAATACAAAGGGGAARGGAATATATTTCATATAAAGGAAGATGAAAAGATGGTAGCAAATTAATTTTTTTAATCCAATACAAAAGGCCTAATTCCAAACAGATGTGGACCTTTAGATTAAAATCTATTCAATGAGCTATCATTTTTACATTCTCATGTCTTAAACGGGAAGTACTTCACAATAATAATGCCTGGCTCACCCATTAACACTTCAGTAGGTCATTTCAGATTTGGTACTAACTCAATATTTTATAGAAAATCTATGGAAAACTAACTTTTCCCTAACATAAAATCCAGTTGCAACTCCCAGTTATCTCAGAGGAGTCCAATGCAGATGACTGGTTCAGTCAGAATCCCCCAGATTAAARAGGGATTTCATAGAAGGTTTCTTAGAAGAAAGAGTGAAAGTCAGAAAATAATTTAACTAAGGAGAAAAAAGAAACTGAACTCTATTTAGATTTATTTTATGAGGATGAGAACCCCAGTTGTTTAAAGACGACCATCACTGGGCTCCAACAATAGCCCTCATTTCCCTTAAGATGATCTCAGCTGCTTAGGTTTTCTGTAGGCTAATGCACAGCATCTATTTCCCTTTAGAGGAAGCAATCTTGCCATAATTTGATGAGTGTCTCTTTTAACAACGGTACCTGTTTAAGCAGTTCATCCCATCCCCTCTTCCCCCGGCATTCTTTCCTCTCCTCACGCTGACCTTTCGGCAATGCAGGTAAAACAGTTTATGGGAACATACTGTGAACCAGATCGTGTAACCAGTCCGGGTTACAGACAGCATACACCCCCCTCCTCARTTATTTTTAACCTAGGTCAGTTCTCTACCCTGGTATGGCAGTATAAACAGTTGTACAACTGACAGCCAGAAAAGGGGCAGGAATGACAAAGGGAGATGCAGGCTGGTCTTGCTGAGAGAAAAGCACATCAAACCATACCCTTCGTAACTCTAGGTCAATGCAAGCTTAATGATACGCAGAAGAAAGTGAAATTCAGGCATGAAGTGAGACTATGGCCCTGCTAATGAACACTGTTTCTGGAAAGCATGCTGTTATGTATTGCGTAACTCACAGCAAGGTGCTACTGGAGTTTAACTACACATGGTGAGTGCTCTCAGAGACCCTGCCAATATTGGTCAACGTCCCTCGCTGTCCACCTGCTTTCTTCTCTGATCCAGCCTCCTGCTCAAAGCAGGGGCAGCTCTGAGCTCAGTCTGCATTGCTCAGGGCATTAACCAGTTAGAACTTGAAAACCTCCAGAGAAGGAGACTGTACCACCCCTCTGGGCAACCTGTTCCATTGCCAGGCTGTCCTCATAGTGAAACAGGTCTTCCTGAAGTCCAGTCCAAACCTGTCTTGTTTCAAATTAGGGCCCTTGTCCTCCCACCATGGACTGCTTTGAAGAGCCTGGCTCTGTCTTCTCAGTAACTTCCTCCTAGGTACAGGCAGGCTGCTGCTAGGTCCCCCTGAAGCCTTCTCTTCTGCAGACTGAACAAGCCCAGCTCCCTCAGCCTCTCCTCACAAGGCAAGTTCTTCACCTGCAGACCATCTTGGTGGTCCTCTGCTGAACATGGTCCAGTTTATCCACGTCTTTCTTGTATTGGGGGCCCAGAACTGGATGCAGTATTCCAGATGTGGTTTAAGAAGTACCAATTTTAGGGGGATAATCATTTCTCTCAACCTACTGGCTATGCTCCTGTTAATACAGCCCAGGATGATGTTAGCCTTTTGAAGCCAGGGCACGCTGCTGGCTCACATTCAATTTGCTGTCCACCAGAATCCCCAAATCCTTTTCCACAGAGTTGCTCCCCAGCCAGTCAGTCCCCAGCCTGTAATAATCACAGGAAAGTTTTGCAGGCTGCTGCTAGATTTTGTTAAGACAGTCCTTACAAGCACAGCTCCCAAAACAAACTGCTCAAAGCATCTTCAGATTCATTTTTGTCGCAGACCTCTGCTTACGAAGGAAAGTATAGAGAAATGAAGAGTTGGAGGGATACCCAATCCTTTTGTCAGTCTTTCCCACTTCAGGCTGTTCTGGATCCAGCTGCTGTACAAGCCTCTGGATAATGGCTTTATCACTGAAGTTTTTAAGTTCTTAAATATTGCCTTCCACTCTTCTTTCTGCAGGTAACTGTTTCCCATATTCTCCTGCTCTCTTGCCCTAACCAGGCCAGCTGAAAGGGAATGGGGTAAGATGTCTTCCATTAGCAGTGTATGTCTTAGAGACAAAGATAGTGCTAGCTGGGCTCCGGAGGAGATAGCACTGCAGAGAGTGTCTGACTCAGTCTGCCCCTCCAGGTCTGCAGCCCAATCACCCTTTCTCTGTCCTCATCTTTGAGCCGGGTGTTAGGCAATGCTGCTTTTCTGAGCGACACAACATGAACAAGCACCAAGAACAAAGTGTTGAGGCCAGGATGAGGTGCTGAAAATGCTCAACCTCATCTGGCCCAAGCCCACAAATCCTGTCACCAAAAGGAGGTGAAAACATGTACTGAAATGGCAGCAGTTCACAGCTCTCAAGAATTATGTATTTAGGACACATTCATCTCTGGGGAATATTCAAAATGTCTCATTGGGATGTATGAGCCAATTCACACTTTCCTAAGCATCCTGTGCTGCAGACAGTTGTGTAGAGCAATTCCCCATTTAACACGGCTGTATTTGGGATAAGGTGTCTCCCTCTCCAGCATTCTGCCCTTTTTTTGGACCCAGAGAGGTCCCACCAAGAGCACACTTCAAAGATGGAAGAGGTAGAAAAGTGACTCCAGCAGCAGGCATGTAAGAGGAGGAAACTGCAAATACAAGGCTTTGGAGAGCAGTGGGGGAGTCAGAGGGACCGATACTGGGTCAGAAGAGTGGGGAACTGGATCTTGAGTGACCTGGGTTAAAGCAATGCAGGGAACAGCAGAACAGCAAAGAAGCCACTGAAAGCTTCAGCTTTATTCCTCAAAAACCCTTTTTTGTCAGAAACCAAGAATCATTTGTGGAAGCCCCATTACTAAACTGACTAAGCACTTCATAATGATTGATACAACATCTCTGTGAGTAAAAGAAACATAAATTTTCCACCTGACAAGGATAGGGCTGTTCATCAATAGCCTGGTTTCCAACAGTTTACCAACTATAATTAGGTTTAAAATAACAGAAACACCAAAGTGCATCTTCAACCTGAAAATCAGGTAGCCAGCTCTATGTGCAACTCAGGAGAAGAGTTTGTGAGAAATTGCTTGAATTAGTCAGTTGGAGAGGGAGCCAAGGAGATCTATTTACCATAGGCCTCTATGCTCATAATCTGATTCCCAAAGAGAAATCTCTGTCTGCTTGGGATTTCCAGCCCATAATGTCTTGCAAGAGTTGGTCACCAAAGCTGCCTCAGCCTTCTTCACATAGTTTCATGACTGGAGGTGAATGATATGTCTCCCCTCTAAAGACATTACAGGCTACCTCTCCACAATAACTAGTCAACATGAAGCTATTTTTATACTTCATTAAAAGAATGAAAACTAAAACAAACATTATCCTTACAGCAAATGCAATGTCAGACCGCAAATACTAAAACCACTGGAAAATGGTTTCTGTAGAAATGCTGGTAATTAAATTCCCACCTCAGTAAGACAGTGAAAACAGGCTACCTTCACGTGCCTGAGTAATAGCAATGAGTCTTATTGACTGCACTCCTATTCACTGCAGTTTAAAAGGTACCTCTGCTAAAGTAACTTTCTGAACAGGGGTCCTAAAAGTATAGTGTTTTTACTGCAGGGGCAAAATTCCTCTGGTTTGAGATGTAATTGCATGAGGCACAGAAGCATTATTTACAGAATGAAAAAAACTATGATGAAAATTAATAAAGCTTTTAAAGCAATAATGTTTTGTTTGTAACTCTATTCCTATAATCCTGTCTAGCATCAGGACTATCACTACTCCATCTCATAACACTGAAAGCTGTTAAAAATTGACACAACAGAATATACCTTTTCACACTCCTACTATTCAGTCCAGTTTTTGAAAACATAAGGTCGATAGCTGATAGATGCCTCAAGTCTTTCCTGGACAGCTGATACATATAATAACTGCTCTATTTTGGAAGACAGTAGTCCATACTAGGTCACTGATTAAAACTTCAAGGCTTTTGTAATGTAGATCAATCTTATACCAAAACATCAAAGTCTTAGTTTAAAGTAGAGACCTCTGAATAAAGCACAAGAAACACCAGAGGTTACTAAAACAATTCATATTGCATGGTAGATGGCATATATTCTACGTACAAGTATTAATATTTAATGTAATATACTGCAACTTGCTTTTCCTTCTACATAATGGGCTTACCTACCCATCTCACTGACCAACAATGGTCAGCTACTGTGCAGCTGAGGCTCTGCATTGCAATCTAGATTTGAAGTTCACTGGGGTTTTGAATTGCCAAGGTGTACAGGATAAGACTTCAGATCCTAGATTACTAAGCCATCTGCTGAACAATAAGCACAGTGAGTTCCTAACAGCAAAACATAAGAATTTAATAATGAAATAGTTCAGAAATGAAGACTTGCCTCAATACAAATACAGGTGAGATTCAACCCCAGTAAATTAATCTGTGCAAAGAAGGCCCACACAGAGAGGTAATAATCCTAAACATAACCCTGCCCACAAACTCACACCTACTGTTCCTTATGAATGGATAAACTACTCATTCCAGTACAAACCTGAGGCCTAAATTTTACTCCACTACGACTTCAGAATGGGTACAAATACAGAGAGCAGCACAGATGTTCACTGACAAACTAGGAGTTTTCCTAAATCCTATTTTTCAGTCATGGCATTTTGATACCCAGGTATGCAGTCCACACCCCAGGCACATAGCCCAGGACATCCCCTGCAGTGCCTGCTGGAGAGGACACACAAAGACCATTCTCAGCACATGTTGAAGGGATCCTTAATGAAATAGCTGGCTTTGGGCTTACCCTGCCACTTTTTCTGAGAGCTTTCAGACAGAACCCTACAACCCAAAAAGCCCCCAAATCACCACCATGCAGTTTGCCCGAACCACCTCAGGCTAAATTCTACCTAGATAATGTTGTTAGAGGCACCATTTGCTTACTTTTCACAGTTATGAATCTGCATTCAAGGAATGGTCCTAATGGAAGTGTTAACAGATAAAAATCAGAAAATAGATTACAGTGACAAGAAGGTATATGAGCAAATTCTCCTTCGCAGGGCTGCATGTGACATAAAAAAAATCAGTGCAGTTTTTCCCATAAAGATTGGAAAGGAGAAAAGAAACCTCCCCATAGTCTACACAGGGGATGGAAATACCCTATCCACAACTATGGAGAGGTCTGGAATTGAGAGCCCTAGTGGTTCCACTGTTGCTTGCTGTTGGACAAGCCACAGGATTTTCCTCTTCCTCTCTCCACGGATATCCTCCATGCCCAGGCTATGGCTGGCACAGAACAAAGGCATGGCCCCATGGGACAAATTCTGGGCTGCAGAGCATGCAATCCCATTGACTTCAAGAGGACATAAACAGGAATAGAATTTRTGCCCATCTTTGATTTCAGTTAATCATGTTGCCTAATCCCTCTAGTTTAATAATTTAAACTCAATTCCTCACATTATCCATTGTATCTGTGGCCATGCACATGCATGTGTTCTCCCTAGTTACGGATCAGTCCTCTTTTGTACGTTATTATGATGTGATAACAGCTACCTCTGCTTATCTCTTTTTTTCATAGAAATTGCATTGCACAACTCCCTCTTGATTCTGTTCCTCTATTACTGCTGGGTCATTTCAAATAGCACCACCTTCATGCCAGTGCAAGTTATATATCCCCATCCCTGCACCTATGATTACGGGTTTCAGAAATCCTGAGCCTACTGCACAGTCTCAGCAGTGGTTGGGGAAGCAGATATCAAGTTTAAGGAGATCGATAGGTTTTTCTGAAAATTAGCTCTCTTCCTCATCAAAACACAATTTTTAAACCTCTTCTGGTCACTGAACCAAGTCTGTAGCAAAACACAGTTACCTGCAAGTAAAAATCAAGCCTTTATCTTTACAAAAAATATTTCTAAAAGTCCCTCAAAGCTAGTATTCTAAAGAATAGATTTATATATAATCTAAGTTTGATTATTAAGTGACTTCCCCCAGTATAGAATGTGTTCATGATTTCTGACTCAATAGAATTTCTGTAGATTATATATAGCAATATAATTTTATAGCCAAAACAAGAAGATATCTTTAAAATTTTGAAAAATATGTTTTATCCTTTACCTTCTCTTTGCCAAATATGTAACAGTTTACATTGTGATATAGCGTAAAAATACTACGAAATGTGGAGATTGGATGAGTACTGCACATATGTGTACACACACCCCTTCCATAGGTCCTGTGTATGTGCACTGTATCAATTTCAAGTTACTTCCCTTAATGATGAACACAGGAACAATGATGATATTTAAGAGTCATGTTTAGTAAAGCTAAAAGGTTAGGGGTAGCACTCACCTACTTTGTACTTCGGCTGTTACAAAAGCTCATTTAAAAGATAATCCAAAACCACCTCTCAGACCAAATATTTTAATGCTTCGGCATGATGCAGAAGTTTAATTTCCACTGACTGGGGTGACCTCAGGACTACTGTAGGGCTACTTTATCCTTCTTGAACGGCAGGGCTACTTTATCCTTCTTGAACGGCAGTGAGTCCCCTGACTGGCAAAATAAAACAGGTCTATAAATAACTTCAAGAGGAATTGTCTCTCTCCCCATATATTGCAGAGAACCATCTACATAGATTCTATGTGTGTGTGTATATATATGTATCTATGAGTGTATATATATACATGGCATCTATGTAAATATATACGTATATATAGTAGGCTTCCTCAGCTCTCATCTACGTGCTGCTCAATCTCCTCTTCCTAAAGGAGCTCTGGACAATGCAGGCAAGACTGGAGGAAGCCTCCAGCGCTGCAAACGCCTGTTGGCAGAAGTTGCGGCTCCCCAGCGCTGCCGCCCTGCTCGGGCTGCCGGCGGCAGAGGGGTGCGCAACGCGCAGCGCAGCCGGCGGCCGCGGGCAGAGACAAAAGCCGCCGCCGCCGCCGCCGCCGCTCACCTCCTTGAGCTGCTCCAGCTCCTGCTTGAGGCCGTCATACTCCGCCTCCAGCTCGTCGTACTGCTGCTTGAGGGTGAGCTTCTCCTCCAGCACCACCAGCCCATACTCCGCCGCCTGGATCTTCTCGTGGGTGGTCTCCGAGAGCTCGCGGGTCAGCCGCTCGATCTCGCTCTTGTAGTGCTCGGCGCCCTGCAGCACCTCCTCCGCAGCCATAGCCCTGCCGGCAGTGCCGAGCCGCCGCGCAGCCCCGC
>NW_020451191.1:211319-279595 GCF_003343035.1 Apteryx rowi
GACGCTGCTGCTCCCCGCCCGCCGCCGCTCCGCGGGGAGCGGGCACCTCCGCCTCCTCGCCGCGCAGCCGGTCCCTCCCCTGCGCTCCTGAAGATGACGGCGTCCCGAGATCTCCACTAATGAATAGGAGAAGGGGGAGAGCGTTAAAACACACACACGCATGCACACACGCACAGTGATGGATGCACTCCGCGCCTGCGGCCCTTCGTTCCTAGAAGATTACGCCTTCCGTTCGTGGCTACGATGCCCAGCAGTGTCTCTGCGCTGGCGAATTTTGCAGCCTTTCCTGGACATTGTCCAGTGCACTCCCGACCGCGGAGCAGGGCTGGGGAGCTGTGATGCAATTTGAGCGCCTCTTGGTTTTCTGAGCGTATTGCAGCGAGGGCCACATTACTGGCAGTGCTGTTAAAAATAGAATCTGAGATGCAGCCAGTGAACTGCAGGAGCAGGAGCACAGCCTCGAGCATTCACCTGCCATTTCGGAAAATTGTGGCTGCTCCATCCCCTGTCCCCAGTGAGTGCACATGGGAATGTGCAGGAAACCTGCAGGTGAAACAACCGCGGGAGCAGGGCATTACGCTAAAGCCACACTTCCATGACTGTTAGTGCAAGATCTCTGTACTACTGATTAGACCGCAGTACAAATTTGACCCAGATCAGATGCGGTCACACCATTGTTCTTCTGTCAAATTAACCAGAGAATCTGATGCATAGATTATGTCAGTTTTATGCTGGCTGCAGAAAGACAGATGATACTTGTCCAGCATAAAATTAGAGTGGTGCAGATGGACAGTAACTGATCTCATACAAAGTCTGCCAGTACAAAGTTAACACATCAAATTAGGGGGTTCTATGTATTTGAACTGGAAGAGTGAGTCCATGCTGGATCAATGTCTTGATTTGTCATTGTCACAGCCTTTTTCATTTGGTACTAGGCGTCTGGAACCCAAATTTACTGTTTCTTCAAACTACAGCTTAGAAACAAAGACCTGATCATATTGATATCGACTGAGTTTCGCCATAAGTACTGATGGGATCAAGTTTTCACTCTTGACAAACATTTTTTTAAAAATACTAGCAAAATTGGGTCTTTATGCTATAATGTTTAACAATTGGGTTATAATTTCCAGGAAAAGGAAGATGGTTTGTTTAAAAAAAGATGCTACATGTAGAAGATGGATATCACTGTCCACCAGTGGAGCACTGTATTGGAAATCAAAGACATGAATTCCCTTTCTTGCTGACTTGTTATGCAGTTTCAGACAAGTCACATCATTTTTCTACCTCAGCTTCCCCATCTTCTAAGAAAGAGGTAATAATATTTAGACTGCTCAGTAAGGTGTTTTGAGATCTGCAAATAAAAGCATTAACACTAATCATACAATATATGCATATACTATATAACACATATATTATATATATATATATATGCATGCATGCATAACTCTAACACTGTTGTAATCTGGTCTCTGCATAAACATTACTTCTTGTTGCCTGGAGAACACAAACAGGATGAGCATGCAAAGTAATAGATGTTCTGTCAGCAGGGCTGACAGGGTTTGGGGGGCTTGAAAGCAGTTTCCAAAAATGCACATTTTCAATAAATTCAGATGTGGAAACAAGAGTGAATATAAATAGGAAAGAAACAAGAGTGAATAATAACAGGAAAGGAAAGCAAGTGGCTCTCATGAATGACTGAATCTCAAAGCAGAGGGGAAAAAAGACAATACTCCAACTGTAATCCCAACTGTACTCCTATCCTCAACATCCTTTTCTTAAAAGAGGATGAAAGATTCTACAAACCACAGCAAAAAAAAAAGGGACCAAATGTTGTCTTAAGAGTTTTTGCAGCTTCTAGGAAGAGCTCTCTTCTTCAGCTTTCGATCTAGGCCACTATGAAAGCAAGTCTTCTGTGAACAGTCATTCAAGAATGGATTGGAAAACACACAGTTTAGGATCAGTGCTGAAAATGAGCAGTTGTTTCAAGGACGATGTGGAAATTGGCTGAAGCAACTGGTTGCCTATACATGACCTATCCTTGGTATAACTCCACTTCATCCTTTTGCTGATAATCTCACTCAWAACCCATGGGCAGCCTCACCACATCTCTGAACATCTGTGCCTCAGTGAGTAAATCCAGCTCATTAAAATGCATCCTTTTTCTGCAATACCTCACACAGAAGGCTTAGAAGAATCTCTCTTTTTAAAATTGGAAGGAGGAATGAATTCCAGCTATTAGGGACTGTGCAGAAGTTCACAGTAACTATGGGAAAGTTTTCCTAAACTAGAAGTCTTGTAGCTACTCTAAATTGAAAACCCCCAATGTGCCTGTGATTTGCTATCATTAGCACTGATTTATTTTGCACAGTGCCTTCTATACATATGCAGTACCAAATCTGGTTCCTTTGATGAGATTCATCTCGACTACCTTTTGATATCTCATTTTAGAAGTCTACTATTTTAGACATCTACTTTAGGGTGAAATGAATCATGCCTTAGAGTTGGCAGTTTCTCTCCATTGACCTGGAGCTAGGGTGACCAGCTCAGTCATGGATGTCTACGTTCAGACTTCTCTGTTTAATCAAATGAATCCCACCTATTGTATCTATATACCTTTTCTTGGGTCTTGAAACTGAAACCCACACTCTAGTTTCCCAAAACCACCTTTATTTTTAATGGACTACTAAGGTTGCTGATGGAGCTAAAAAGTATTCAAGCTCCTTTCACCAGTATAGGGAGCTCTGATCACCTCATTCCTGACTCTGGGGAGATGAGAGAGGATGGATGAGCCTACGAATAGCATGTTAGTCATAGGGAATGACATTATTAAAGAAGGAAGCATTGCAGCATGACCCGAAAGTGGCCTTTCTCTAGTGAATGTCTCATAACTGAAACAGCAGGGTCTCCTTTGATGGAGATTTCTTGCTATCTCGACTGCCTATAATAATATATGGATGAAAGTGACTGCACGGTGGTGCCAACGAAGTGCTGGTCTCAAGTCATGGCTCTGGTACCTTTAGGAGCATACTTATTAGCGTATATAATCCTGAACAATGGTGTGGGTAMTTTAAATAATTTCACCGCACAAATATGCATCATCTCATGCTGGTTTGAGCCTTGCTACAATGCTCTTATGTTTTCCACCTTTCCCAGCTCAAAACCCATGTCTCCACCTTATTAAAGATTAGTATATCACACTACATCGTTGTTCCTCCTTCTTTTTACCCTGCTGCAGTCCCTGCACATGAATATTTCAAAACAGTTTATAGTCATTTAGTGACATTCGAAACACCCTTGTAAAGCAAGCCTCATTATGATTGCATCCATTTTATGAGCAAAAATTGCCCTTTGAATTCCTGGCATGTGACACTGCTAGACTCTAAACTGAGGATACTAGGTTCCAGTACCAAAAAGTGCTGTTCTAATTACATGTTTTTTGATACAATCAGATATTCAACAACAGGCAAAATGCTATAGTTCAAATCTTGCTCAGGATGATGTTATCAAAATTCCAAAACATTTAAAAAGCATTTAATGATCTATATGAAATGAACTACAGGTTCTACATTGTAGTGGAAAACACATCTGTAAAAGCCGTCTGGTACTATATTACAGATGGCTGAATCACTGGACCTACAGAATACACAGAAATCACTTTGAGCCCATTTGTATGGAGCATCTCACAGGACTGGAGCCCAAATCTAACAACTGCTAATTAGTAGTGTTTGGCAGGCTCACCAGAGTGTCCAAAGACTAAAAAAAAAAAAGGAGGAGGGTGGGGGTATGAGGACCAGTCTGTCCTTGTTAGTAGGAATGGGATTGATTTCCTGAAAGTGAAAAGAGGGAAAAAGCACTGATGGAAGCCAGTACAATAACTGTGCTGTATCTGTTTTGGAAATAAACAAGTAGCTGTCATACTGCCAAACCTTCATCTTTCTTGAGCACTGAATATACACAACACTTTTGTAATGAGTGATTGGCCTAGAGATAAAAGGGAGGCACTCAGAAGAAAATGAAATTTAAGAAGAAATTTAAAGCTCGTAGTGCAGTAGAAATGGTAATAGTTTTTAAGACAATTAGTTTATAGAGAACATTAAGAAAAACTAAACACAAAAGTTAATAAGAAATACTGTATATAATAAAAAGTAATGGTATTATACTGATTAACATGAGTGTCAGTATTCAGAAGAAAGGTTTCTGAACAGTCGTGACCTCATCTGAGTTCTCCATAAACTACCTCTGAGATCTGCAAAGGTAAATAAAAAAACAAGCCTATATTCAAGTAGGCTAAAATTTAGTGTATGGGAACCTGTATCTCCACCAGAACAATTCTGGGTCCTCCAAACCTGGAAAGGTTGAAAACTACTTATGTAAAATATACAGTATCCAAAAAGGAGAACAGAATAAAACAAAACACTTCAGCAAGGAAGTCACAACAAAGGACCATACAAACACGGTCGTCAGGAAGTTTTGTATGTAATGGGCAGGAGTCAGAGAACAAAAAACGATTTTTACCAAAAAAACTGCCAAAAAAAAAAGCACAATGACAGAACACAGCAAGAATTAAACAACAAAGCAATTCTTGCAGTATAGAAAAACTATAGACCATAGCAAAGAATGTGATATTGTTCCATTAAACTGAGTAATATCACCTCAGCCTGACAGGATGTTGCTTTCAGCCAGTGTTGTACAAGGATCTTCATTCAGCTTCACAGATGTCAGCTTATTCTTTTAATTAACAGCATTGTCCTTAGCCTCAGGACCTAGGACACAACTCTTCCATTCTATGCAGAGTCTTATAGCACAAAAACATCCCCTAAAGAAGCACAGAAAGGATTATTATTTATGTTAAAACTACTAGGCACTTTCCTGTGACACAAGGAGGACCTGTCCATTTAGAAGACATTGTCTAAGCAGCTTTTCAGCAATTTAATATAGATAAATTAGTGTCATAGTGCTGTTTTTTACTGGACAGATTTAAAACCAGAAAGAAAAGGGAGAATGCAGTCTATTGCAGGTGAACGGCAGAAGCGCCCTTTGCTTGGAGAACCACTACAATTATGGCTCAGACAAAATGCAAAGTAGGCGGTTGTCTAGGGCAGCAGATTGTTATGAGACAGAAGGGCAAAATAACCATATACTGAAACTCCTTTTTATTTTTGCCAGAGCCTTGGGAAACCAGGTACTGAGAGAGCAGGTCATATGGAGGGGCATGGCAACTTGCATTTGGGAGATGGGATCCTCCCAGCAGCAACAATTTCACCTTCACTCCCCCCCTCTGAGCTCCAGCAGAGCTGCTGGCCTGTCTCCCCACCACGCTCTGTTTGTGCTTTGCCCCTTCCTCCTGCGGTCTCCCCTCAGCATCTTCCCCCGCCACTCCTGAGAAGTCTTGAGCTGCTCTGCCTCTACACTAAAATCAGAGAAGTGGAGGAACAGAAGGTGTCTTAGKGGGACATCTAGTCCAATCCCATGTGTAGGTGGGGATGAAATCTATCTAGACCATTCGTGGTAGAGATTTACCTAATATCTTCTTAAAACTCTCAGTGACAGAGCTACTACAACATCCCTACAAACCTTATTCCAGTATTTCACCAGCATCACAAATGGAAACTTTTCTAATGTAGACTTTTAACTTTTTTCACCATATATCRGGGTGATCTATTTCAGTTCTTTGGTAAACACAGTGCCTGTAACAGCAGTCTTTTAAATGTTTGAAGGCTGTTCCCCTACAGCTGATGGTTGCCTTGATCTGCATTAAGCAGATCTCCACCTTTTCCTCAGAGCCCTCACACTGTCCCTGTAAATCACCCCCTCTAAATCGCTCATAATTCTTGATGCTCTTTTCTGAACTCTCTCATTTTTTGGCCTCCCGAAAGCCAGAAGGGAAACTCCTGAAGGGGGCCATGCCCCGGCCCCCACCAGGCCCTGCACCCAGGTGGGGGCCATGGGCAGAGGCCCCGTCCCCGGGGCGGCTGTCGCAGCCCTTGGTGCTGGCACCCTGGCTTCCTCCCTGGCGGGGCTGGGGTCGAACCGGTGACCACCCGGGCACCCTCCTACCGCCACGAAAGCAGCCGGCGAAATCAGGCAATTACGTAGACCCTGCGTTTCCRGTGGAAGCTGACTCTGAAAACAGCAGCAAACTACAGCTTGTGATCCTGTTTTAATTGATTTTTCTCCTCGCGAGTGATTAGTGTGGGAAGGGGAACAGACTCATATTTAACACCATGCCTTTTCTTGAAACTGAAAGCTGCAGTGCACCTATAAAAYGCAGCTCAAAAAAGCACTGATTTCTACAGAAGTTAACATTCACTTTGCAATCCTTATCGTGCATCAGTGTCTAAAAACATTCACAGACAATGATGGCTGAGAGAGAAATTGAAATTTTTGTGGGGAATCTGATTAGAATGCTGTGTTGACAATATTAGGAAAAATTGATTCAGATACTAAATAAGGCACACATTTGAACATATTTTGTAGAGAGATGTAGTCTAATATTTGAGCTCTCAGGAATGGGTTGACGGTGGCCTTCTCTCAAATGCAGCTGCTAAACACACATCACAACGGATGCAGAACACACAGCACAAAGAAAATTATATTATGCTTACATTAAGTGAGTGTAGCATTTGGGAAAGGTGCCAGATTTATGACACCATCCTGTAAACTTGCGTTTTATTAGATACTTGTCAAAACATCTAATACAGAACATGTGGTATGTATTTCAAACACAGAATGAAGGCTTACAAAGAAGGCATCTGAATTAAAGCTACACTTATTTTCCTTGGGTAACAGAGAAGTCAAGCACAGTTAAGAAATTAAGACCTAGGTATGAACTGGAGATGACTTCAGTGTGAATATTCCCACTCACACTTTGCAGGTCTTGGACCAAATGATTTATCTGTCATACCTCAGGTTGATCTGTCATATAGCAGGGTATCACAGGCATAACTACTTTAAAACCTCTCTAGAACTTTTTTTCCCCCACAATAACTGGAATTATATTATAAAACCTTTTTTTCCCCTAATAACTGTGTTATTCAACACACAGAAAAGGACTGGAATGGCTGAAATGTATATTACATAAAGTTTTTTCATGTGTGTTCTGTATTGTCAAGACCATTCAAAAATGATGAAATTCATTAAAAATATTAGGGATTTTTCTTTCTGGTTTTGGTTTGTTGGGGTGCAATATTTTAGGCTATTTTCATTTTTTCTCTGCTTTCTGAGCCAGGTCAAAACCAACTGGTATCTGGTTCCAGCTTTTCCTTACAACCAAGAGATTTGGGGTTTTTTTGAACAGATCCTGACATTCTTGAATAAGCTTTTGAGGCCCAAGAGAGATGGTCTGTAACAAAACCTGCAAATTAGCAAGATATGATAAGAATGCAGCAGTTATAAATCTTGACCTTACAGAGCAGAATACATGCCTGAATTCTTAGTGCTGTCCTGGTAGGAGACATGGTAAGGATTTGGGGTGGAACATTTTTATTTCTAGAGCAAGTCTCATCAACAGGCAGATGTGGAAAGATCCTGTGTTATAGTTTAACAATAGCTATCTATATGTATGCAGCTGGGAAACAATAATATGGTGTAAGAGTAGAGTAAAACAATACCATGGTGCCAGAGTCCCTCCTGACATGTAATACCTCTTTGGAGGGGGCTAAAGTTAATTTGCAGTTTCTGCAAAGTTGTCTCCTGAGATTTTTACATTTTTTCTTGGATGATTAGGAGTTTCTGAAAGTGCAGCAGATGAAGCTTGGCGTGGGGAGTCTGTGAAGTGTGGGCATAATCACCTTTGGGTGCCAAATGTTACAGCTGCTTATGGGAGTTCCTGTTATAAATAGGGGAAAAGGCAAGAGATGCTGCTATTTGCCTACCGTTGTTTGCCCAACTGGGCAGCAAAGAATCAAGGGAGACTAGGGGAAACAATCAAATCCATGCCAGCCTTGCACAAAATTGGGAACCGAAATAACAGATGGTAATTCCTTTGATGCAAGTTACCCATCTGTCTGCTACCACTTCCCCCAGGAGCTCCTGGAGCTACTACATSGAAAAGCTTCAGAAACATCTTGTGAATGGCAAATGTAAATGTGGGGTGTATAGGAGAACATGGCAGAGAGAGTGTAATTCTGCTCTTGGAAGGGGCCTGACGAGAAGGGTTGCTATATCCTGCACTATACCTAGCTCAGTTATTTGCAAGTGCCCGAATAGGAGTGTCAGATCAGAAATAACTTGGCTATATAGGAGAGCATACAAAATAACTATTTTGCTATGTCCCACATTGAAAAAGAAAGATGAGTGATAATATCTTCCAAAAACCCAGTCACAATCAAAAGTCCACACAAATATCATACTATAGTTCTGATAAGACTACGCAGTTCTGCAGAACATCTAAGTTCTATCAACATTGTATCTGATCACAGCTCTCTTTTTTGCCTGCTTTGATGAGCAAAGAGATAACAAATCATGATAGTATTTAACTTTGATGCTTAATGATTACAGTTTATTATTTCCTTTATGATGAATAAGGACGGTTCATGAATCTTTCTGTTTATCAGGCTGTCTGAAAACTCAGGCAGCTATCATCTTCTCATTTATTTACATGATGTGAACGGAACAATCTCTGCAAACACAAAGCTGGAGACACAAGCTTCCCTCAAAGAAAGATGGTATTTTGGAGTGTAAAATATAACCATGGGAAAATAAATGTGGGCACCTGATCATTCTCTTCCTTCTGCCCGACTTCCAGCTGCTCTGCTGCCTGCTGCCAATCATTCAAAGCCTTTGTTCACAAGCAACTGAATAAGTAGGAAACATCCTTCAAGGAAGAAATTGGCTACAATGGAGAAAACAATACAAGCACGATTCAAACAATACGACCCAGATAACAGGAGAAACCCAAATATTAAGCCCCTCTCCTCTCTAGTTTTCTA
Organism: Apteryx rowi; assembly: GCF_003343035.1. Classification (NCBI taxonomy): domain Eukaryota; kingdom Metazoa; phylum Chordata; class Aves; order Apterygiformes; family Apterygidae; genus Apteryx; species Apteryx rowi. The sequence goes on from NW_020451191.1 coordinate 220,250, forward strand.
TGAGTGAATTACCTCTCCTTAATATAGTGAGAAAATGGCAGCTGCTACATTTTAAGAGATTTGGCAATTCACTGATGTTAGATGCAGAAGGGAAGGTTGATTTGCAAACTTGTCACAGATTCTCTCTGCAAGGGATCTGTCAGAGTAGAAACATGTTTTGAAAATGAATTAGCAGGATGAGGGACTTGTTTTGAACAAGGGATTCCTAGTAGGAATGGTCAGAAGAGATATATCACTTGGCTGACCTGGCATGACAGTTAGCTGGCATCCTTTGACTCCAATCCATGGAAAGCTGGAACAGACGTGCACTCACACACATGCTGCGGGGTTATCCAGAGAAGAGGGCAAGCAGAATTTTTTTTCCCATTCTCTTTTACAGTATCTTTCATACACCAAGCTGTTAAGGTTTGTTGCTAAGCAAACACAAAACATGAATTAAGCACAGATCTGTGTATTTTTATAATGATGTCACAGGAGCACCATGATATTGCCTTGATCAAGGGTTGAGCAACTATAGCGAGCCGTGGGACAGGCCATGCATCGACAAATAGAGGAGAACAATACCTGAAACTGCTGGGAAGGTGGTATCATTGTGGACTGGTTTGACTGGTGGCCTGTGTCATCCTCTGGCTCTAAATCTCCCAGCGTTATCGGGTAATAGAGACTGGGGGGAGGCGGGGGGGGGGTAGACATTGTTATGGAAATGTCCAACACTACGTAGAAGCAGATTGCTCGAGGTGGAACCACTGCACGTTGGTGCCAAGCCGCTTCATGAGTCTGATGCTGAAACAGGTCAGACAGAGCAAGCATCTGCCCTGGACTTGACTGGGCCGACTCACTGTGCACAGCAAAGCCTCAGTGAACTGTGTGTGTGTGTGTGTGTGTGTGTGTGTGTGCGTGTGTGTGTGTGTGTGTGTGTGTATACACGCAGCCTTTCCTGATACAGGCTATCCCTCATTTGCCTTAGTAAGCTGAGCTTGGCAGTGTCACGTTGTCTGGTGTTCCTTTTCCACCCATGACAAATGAGAATCAGGAAAAAGAGGGGTAAGAGGGTGATGGAAGGATGACTTTGGCAATAGGAGGAAAAGAAAAAGAAAATAAAGAAATGTATGGGAAAAAAAGTGAGACTTCTCTGGCTGAGAAGGGAGCAAACTACAGGTATCAGGGGAGCAGAGGCAGAACTGAGGATAGAAAGGATTAGCCTGCCTGGTATAATCTTCAGAGATGGCAACCTGCCACTCTGATCCTTGTCACCAATGTCTTGGGATATGACCAAAACAGAAGAAGGCCCTTCAGGAAAAGTGGCCAAAAGTACATTGCTGCTGCCACTCTCACAGAAGACAAACAGTTTGACAGCTACCATCCAGCAGCCTTCTCCAGTACACTGCTTTCACCTCACTCTGGGGCTTCATGCGCTCCAGACTCTACTATCTTGATAGAGAGAATTGCATAAAAATGTCAAGAGAAAACTTACTTAGGTGTCTAAACATTAAAAAATTGGAGAGAGAGGCATATTATGGCCAGTCTGGTAGATGAAACCTGATGTTGAAAAATGACATTATATATTGCAAAGTTATTTGTACCCTAAGGGGAAAAGAAACCCCACTGTTAAGCAAAGTTCCTCTTAAACTGTTGCTATTAATCGTCTGTGGTTGTACTGACTGGATGTAATAAATGTAGGCAGAGAGCACATTAGCTGCTCTAAGACTCTTGATTTCCTTTTTAACCAGTGATCTGCTTAAAGAGAAAAGCCAAAAATATTACAGGTGGCCCAAATTCCCCAGTGGATCACTTCCCTGATACCATGTGGCGCAGAGCATCACAAGCCGCCCAGCTGGCATAGGGAAGCAGGGCCAGGGAAGGAGGAGCAGCCGGCTGGGACTCTGCAAGCTGGCACTGCCCCTGAAACCCTGCGTACCAAACGCCCACCCACCCAAGCCCAACAGACTGTTGCAATTCAAGATTACTTTAGCATGACTAAACTGCTTTCTCTGACTGGAGTTAATCTCTACACAACTAAATACTTAAATCTTAGGAATGTGAAGTACTGACTGGCAGTATGAACTTAGAAAAAGCCTCTAAAAGTCTCTTGTCTTCTGTTTCATTTTCTCCTCATTACACAGATCTGATGATTTCACTGAATGACTCCCTATTAATGGCCTATACTTCCTTGAATTAAGAATTGTATTTGAAACAAAACAGCACTTCTCTAAACAATACTTAATGCTGAATTATGCAGACCTGCTTATATACGTGAACATCACATTTACCTGTTACACAAGCCAACATGACATCTCACCATCTAAAACCATTAAAACGGCTCCATGCCCATGCAGAGGGACAGTAGAACTGTAAGACACCTAGTGTCAGTGTTTATTCCTTCAAATGAGGAAGGTAGGATTCTGACAAGCTTATGATGGGAAATTCCAGATGTGTTTCTGCGCTTCCCACTGCATCATTTTTGCAGACTTTTCTTAACAACAGTGAGAAACAGGCAGGGACACCTCACGCCCATTAGAAGAATTATTTGCCATAGGCATCAATTCTTTACATTTCTGCTCTTTATTCTTCCTTGTGGGTTTATATGTCAACAGTTCTCAAACAACTTCAGTCTGTTCCCTGGGAGACAAAAAATCTGCTTATTTGGTCTTTGAGCAGTTTTATTTTTTTTTAATCCCCCCCCTATGTAGCACTCCTCTGTATATTCCTCTTCTTTTTGTCCTCTCTGTTCCCTTTACACTCCTGGCTTTCCTCAGGCTGCAAGGGTATGTGCAGTGTGAGAGCATCTGCTTCATTAAGGTTATCTGAGCTGTCAATAAAGTGAAACTTCAAAGCATTTTTATATATAAGTAATCTAAATAATACTGTCATCACTGCTATGTTCAGCTATTATATACTGACGTGATACTAATACATACATCACATACCTGTGATGTATGCCCCATCCTTAAAAACACATACAAAAGAACTATAAGCCAATGAGACCAATTATTTTTCACTCAGTATAATGAAATGTGCCAAACCCAGCAAGGTCTCATTGTGAGTGTATTGATCCCAAGTCTAAGGCTATTCTACAATCATCACTTTAGAAGAGATCTCGTACAGACGTGAAGTTCATCTGCCCAGGACAGGAGTTGTTCTGCTCTTCTTTACAGCTTTTTGTCTAGGCTGTTCTTGAAAATTTTACTGATGGAGACTCCACAATCAGGAAACCTGCCTGTAGTCTCTGCCTTCAGTTTATAACTGAAGGAAATGGTTTGCCTGATAATTTGGGAGACAAAACAAGTTGAAAAAAATTTTGTATTTTGTTTGTTTCTTTTATTCTTGTCTGTTTAACAACTGGAAACAAGCACAAGAAGCAACCTTTTTGTACAATTTGACATAAAACTCTCTATAATTTTTGTTCAGTTTTTCTCAGAATGGACAGTGCTTTAGAGAGACAGAACTGCAATTGCCAATCAGGAGTTACAGAAGGATCTCCCAGTACTGAGGGGCTAACAAGGTGGTAGGAGAAATTCTGCACTGACAAATGTAAAGCAGTGCACATGGGGAAGAGTGACACTAACCATATGTTCGCAGTAATGAACTCTCACGTTAGCTTTTATCACCAAGAAAAGAGTTTTTTGTATGTCATTGTAAGTAGTTCTCTGAAAGCTGAAGCTTCCTGCTCCCTGACCATCAAAAAGGCCAGGAAAGAAATAGAAACTATCACTTGGTACTCTATAAAGCTATGGTGTACCCAATTTTGTGCGATGCTTCGGTCACTTTACTTCAGAAAGGATATTTTACAACCAGAAAATATACAGGGAAGGAAAATCAGAACGGTCAGAAGTATTTCCACTGGTGGAGACAGTAAAGAGATTTGAGTTCCTCAGTTGGGAAAAGAGATGACTGAAGGCATAATAGAGGTCTAGAAAATCATAAATCACACGGAGTAGGTGACTAGGGAATGATTAGTCATTATTTTTCATGTGACAAGAACTAGGGGGCGCTAAATGAAATCATCGGGCAGCAGGTCAAAGACAAAAAGCACTTCTACACACAGCATCTAATTACATTGCAGGACATATCATCCTGTTTTGTTTGGATGCCCAAAATATAAATAAATTCCAAAAGCAACTAGACAAGTTCATAGAAGAAAGGTCTGTCAAGGGCAACTAGACAAGATGATGTAGATGCAATCTGTAGATCAGAAAGTCACTAAATCAGAAATTGGTGGAAACTGGGAGAGTATCTTGGAAAAAATATGAGTCCAAGATTTCCCTGCTTTTATCCCTTTTTCTTCATTGTCTACTACTGGATGCAGTAGAGATATAATTATCAAATAGGATATACGCACCTTTGTTCTGATATTGTACAGCTGTTCTGCTATTTAGTCAGGATGACTGTTTTTGAGCGCTATATAGTCATCAATGAGAAATCATATTAAAATAAATTATGTCAATTGTTTCAAGTAGTCCATCAAACATGCAGAAGCAAATTATATTTCCCTTACAGAAAATATACATCTCTCAAGTAATAAAAGAATGAAAATCTTAAAGTTGGAGGGTTGGAGACAAGACAACTATAGAAACATGTACCAACAAGAAAATGAGAATATAAGGAGGTAGATATCCTCTGTGGAAAGGAGTAGAAATGATAAAGTGAGTTAAAAACTGGAGCTCCCATGTCTAACCCAGTATTTTTTTCACATCGTTTGTGAATGTGATGCCAAGGGATTTGAGATACCTAAACCAAAGTACAGCTGTAAGTATCGTTATTTAACTTACTTTCTAGGTCACATCCCAGTCAGCCCCAAAGATGTATTAGGAAATCGATCTTTCAGATTAGAAATTCCATTCTGATGAGGAATGATAATTACTAGGACCATCTTGACAGATAGGTACCGTAAGAAATTAGTATTACCAGAAGAGAAATCCATTTCCTCAGCTAAAACAGTAAACTGTTCTACATCATTGACTCCCTAGCAGATTTAGAGAAAATATTCTTCAAATAATAAATGCCTAGGAAAGATGTTAATATTCATATCCCTTCACAGGACACCTAGGATTAATTATTTCAATCTAAAAAAATTTTTTTTAATTATTCAGGTACATAATAGTGATTCTTTATGCCCTCACCAGGCCTTGCAATTTATTCCATAATTTAGAGAGAGCAACTCTTTATCATCTTTCTTGTTATTATTGAAGCTTAAATCAAATTACTATGTATAAAGATCTAAGTAGTATCTTGATACAGTGCAATGTCAACTTAATTAGTCTAGATATAGCGGAAAGTTTTGCTTCCATTTAGTTTGTGTATTTCCTTAGATTCTTTCAGAGTCTAAAACTTAGGATCAGGTGATAGACATTTTATTTGGGCTTATAAGCAAGACAGGAATGTTTCAGTATATTTTCTTGGGAGTGGGACAGTTTATATTTTCTTTAGAGGGAATCCTAATAGATGCCATTAGCATCTTTTCATGGGATTCTCCTGCCCTCGTAGACTTGTAGCCCTAGTGTCAGTTCCTGCACAGAACCAGGGTAGATATGTTCAAAAGATAGCTGGGAAAGGAAGAGCATCATCTCAGAGAGCTCTTTTCAGCTGTATTTTTCTATGCTTCTGTGATTTGCATTGTTATCAAACCTCACTGCTGTCAGAAAAGCAGCATGATCGAATTTGATTTTTCAACAGAAATTTCCATATGGGTCAACCTTTTTCATCCCATAATATTTTGCAGCACTGCAGAACAAACTCAGTCAAGTTCTCTTCAAAACGTGGAAGCTGGATATAGAATACTGGATGTTTTGTCCCCATTTTTCCTCTTATTCAGCCCAAACTGCTTTAGTTTTAGAATTCTGCCAAGGTGCTTAACATTATGCCACTTTGTATCCCTTCCATAAATACTCCATCTTTTCATTTTGATGGCAAGTTCATAATTAATTTATATTAACGTATTTGAACCCAGAACAGGCACACATGGCATGATTTGCAGATTTTAATAGTTTGCCATCTCCTGTCTCCTCTGCCACATGTCATCTACTCCCACAGCTTCATACCAGAATGAATAAACTTTAATCCAACTGTCAGAAGCCTGAATAAGCTTCATCTGCATAAGCTACAAAGCTGACCCCAAACTTTGATTTTTGTGCATCTAGTGCAACTGGGGCAGGTTCTTCTCTTCCTCAACATGGTATGCTTCACATCCAGGGCTCTCAATTCCCATTCCCCCAAAATATTCTGTACCTGACACACCTATCCACAACTTAATGTGACCTGTCTGGTTTTGCTGCTCATGGACAATGTGATAGAGCAAGAACTCATGGCGTCTGCAAAGAAGGATCTACGCGCAAGTTTAAAGACAGGTCAAGAGATTGTACAAAGCTAAGGAAAAACAGCAAAACCTGCAAGCAATTACGTTCCTCAGCTTTCCACAACATCCCACCCAGCCAGTTTTTACCTTTCCAAATAGCCTTTTTTCTTAGCATTCACTGATTCCAGGCCAGATCTCCTGCCTTCTTACTCGCTCCAGAAATGGATCCTCAAAGAATTCCCTTTTAAAAATTTCCTGTCCGCTTGCAGCAGATGATTTTCCTCAGGGACTTCTACCCCTTGCTGGATGACTCAATGCTTGTTACACACTCAGATAATTGAATAGGTTCCTCGCACAGGAGCCAAAATTCTTCTGATTACTTGAAGTAGCTGTTGCTTATTTCCTTTTTCAGAAAGTCCTAAAACAACACGCAAAGGTCTATGGTTGTAGTTAAAAGTAATTCATATTATGTCTCCCTCTGTTTTTACTGGTATACATTTTTCATCAAGCAGATCAATTTGCAGATAATATACTTCTGATTTTTTTAGTCCATTAGAATAGCATAGTTACTACCTGCTAGTTTCTGAACTCACCTGCATGACTTGTGTTACACCAGCCTGACTTTGATTTTTTCAGTTCATATGGAGAAGTACCTTTTGATAACTGGCTCAATTGGAGGACAGAGTTTGATTGCAGTTTAGAGTAGTCTTGGTCATATAATTCCTTCTTTCTGATGAAACCCAAATAAGATCTAAGACAAAGGGTCATATTTTCTCCTGCAATATAGGAGGAACAGTCAATTGAAAAGTCTTTTGTGCACTGAATAGCTAGCTCATTTGCTAATAGAAAAGTAACTTCTGCAGAATTAAAATCCTCCCTTAGGAAAAAAATTTCAGTTTACAACTGGAATCATTGAAATTAAATACTTTGTAGGTTGCACTCAAGACAGAATATACTTAAGTTGAAGTAGAGTTCAATATTCTTCCAAGTAGCCCAAAATGTCTCATTCTGAAGCACTGTACAATAAACTGCCATTGCTGACTGTAGTGTATTTTATCATACAAATTGTAAGCCTCCATTCTTTCTTAATGGTTTGGTTTCCATGCCACAATGTATGCTACATAATTCAGTGTAGTCTCTATTTAAACAAAGTGCACAGTGCTTTGTTGGAGCCACAGGACTCTCAGCACACTATGGGGAATTTATCTGATGAGAAAACTCTGCCTATAGCAAGCATCAGGTTTCTCAGAAACAACATCCAAGAGTCAATGCACAATACTGGAAAAGCTATATAGTGATGAATTACTCTAAACAAAACATCTGTACAATCAAGAAATATTTTTCAAATAATATGACTTGGTCCTGAATTTATTCACCTGGTTATTATGAAGTGCAACAATTTTCATTATTTGTTAAAAAGCCAAGTTCTGCTATCAGTCACAAGAAATTGATTTTAAGTGGGATTGCAAAGTTTACATAAAACCAGAATTTGGTCTCTGTTACCATGACTTCTTGGTACTTAGCACTACAGCAACATGAATTCCAATTTCAGGAATGTCAGGCTGATTTCTTTTGATGCAATTTGTGAGCATTTCTAGATCCAAATCTTGGGGAAAAATGTTTCATATTTGCATTCTAATTTAGGTCAAAACAAACAATGCATTATCAGGTTTTCTTGATCTATTCTTCATCTAGCTCTAGAAATTACTTCTTACAATCTTGAAACCTGCCATGTGAGTTGAACTAGGCAAGTACCAACATCCCTGCCAGCACATTTACTTTAGAGCCACCACTAACACCAAGAATACAGTCAGCTTCTCCTGAGATTATAGCTGCTGTTTGTCTCCTCTTCACTAGAGCATGCTTTTTATGGGACTCCTCTTTTGTGTTATAATGCTGTTTCTCTTACCACAGTTTGTCTTACTCTTTCTACTACAGCTTACAAATAAAATAATTTTCAAAAATAGCAATCCAATGGTTCTCACTTCTGTACCAAGAGACGCTTCAGTACCAAGAGACAGTATATGCAGCTTTATTAAAATAAACTCAATATATTTCTAGAAAGAACCAAAAAGCAATAAAAATGACTAAAAATTGTATATGGATCTGACGCATATTTAACGTGAATAATTCTTCTTCTGAGTAAATTAAATGAGATGTTTCTTCAAGAACCAAGATTTTCTGGATTCTTATTTAATTTTTTGTTCTGCTGACCAGCTAAAAATTCTTTTGGTAGTACTGTGCAGTCAAGAAGTATTTGCAGCTTCATATGTGATAGGTGCTGCACAGGCAAGTGTGGGACTCAGGATGGCGCAGCCCAGAGAAGAGGGTTTTGCTCTGGGGTGCTCCCCAAGAGTTAAGAAACCCCAGATGCACCACGGCCAGAGTCACCACACTTAGAGATTGCTGTTGACCATACTGTTGACCATACTGTTATCGGCTGAGGCCATCTGTTCTGTTGTGTAACTGTGGTCTAGCATCATTCAAATGGATAATGAACTAAGCCCAGGAGAGACGAAAGAAAGTAAGCCACATACCTCTGTGTGGACTCGGACTCACCTTCAGCTGGCCTGCGGATCCAACAACCCACCTATCAGTGGGGGCGCCCCTGATGCCGACTGCCAGGGAGAACATGAATCATCCTAGCATAGCTCAAGCATGATGAGAACTATCCAGGGAAACCTGTAGTGGAGGGGTGGCCCGTAACGACAAGGAAAGGATGAGAATGGTCATTATACCGTGCATCCGTGGCTTAACCATAGAGCTCTGATATGTATATATATTTTTATTTCTGTTATATTTCTAGCTTTACTGTACTTCTTAGCTTTGTTATATTTGTAGATTGTCTGGTGTTAATTGTTTAGTGTTGTTCAGTGTCCGTCTCATGTGTAGAACCGCTTAGCTCTAATAAATTCTTACACTTGACAAATGATGACCTCTCGAGTTCAGTGCGACTAATTCTGGAATCTGAAAGAATCCCAGATGCCCCTCGAGTGGTACATCACAATATGTCAATGCACTACAATAGGACATGCCTTGCAATGTCAAGAGTACCCAAAATTAAGCATGTGTACATTCAGGAAGTACTTTAATGTGATAGTTTTTGATTCATAAATACCAAGAGGTTTTACCATGTGGAATTTTCATTTGTTAAAGGGTCATATTCTGTTCCTGCTTACAGACAACTGAGGCATGCATGAAACTAGACATTGGCCTAACTGTGCTCTTGTAACTCTTAGCAGTGCAGACCTCACAAGTCCTCTACTCTGAGTATGACACACAAACTTGACTCCAGTCCGTCACTCACCAGGGAAATGCTCCTCAAGCGTTTCTAAAACAGCCCTGTGATTTCTCTCCTGTTCCCCTGTTATCTTCCAGAATGAGCTCTGAGTTATATTTAGAGTTGTTTGATACAATGAGAAGTCTTCCACAACCAGTCTCTAGGCAAGTTCATCATTGGTTTCTGCATAAGAAACAATTGCACAGGCAAGAAGGAGATGCCTTTTCCAATCACAGTTACCCTGAACAGGAAGACCAGTTGTTCTTCAGCTAAGGGACATATGATTTATGTGCCAATGCAGCACAACCCACCTTTTTCTGCCAAGCGAAGATGCCAAGGAATCCTGTAGGGTTTTTTTTATCTATACTAGACATACATGGTAGGACATGAGCATCAAGTGATCATGCCAGTAAAATCATGCTAACTGGTCTTGATGGCTTGTTCCATGTGACACCCTCACCCTTCCACTGACATTACAAATGTAGCAAATTTTAAAACATCAAACCACCTCATACAGTTTAACATCTTTCATCTATATGAACCTGAAAGTGGCATCTAACTAACCACAAAACCAAAGCAGTTTAGTGAACTGCTTGCTCCATGTGTGGAACTGACAGTGTTAAAGCTACTACGCTTAGCTAGACCATATGGGCAGGACCCAGCTTCAAAGTCTGGCTCTGCTAGGGACACACTTGACACTGCATGTCAGGCTGTCCCATGGCTCCCTTTGCCTAACATCTGCAGCTGGTGCATGGGGTTGAGACATGGGCAGGCAGCAGCATTTCAGTTCTGCAGGCAGTACCTGTGCCTTGCCCCAGGCTCACAGGAATTCAGCTCCAAGGCACAGCCTTGCACTGGAAAATAAAAACATGCAAACTACCCCTTTTAACAGTCCAGGTCATGAGACCTGAGTTTGCCTAATCCAGAAGCAGGTAAACACCTCTTACTCTTGACTGCAGAACCACAGATATCCCATATACAGATCACCTCCTGCCTTTCCCTCCTCAAACAGCCCGCCAGGCACAACTCTTGCTCCCACCATCAGACACAAGGCTGGGGATGTTGTTTGTCAAAAGGCACAAGGAAAGAGAGGCTAACGTACCCCCAGAGCGCACTGCTTGGTTAGTGTTGCTGCTAGTTGGCTTGTTGGCAAATTGAATCTTTGCTGCGTTTAAACGCTGCCTTGCCGACCTCCTGTGTGAGCTGGGCAGAGAGGGCAGGACGCCTTTCAAGTCTCCAGTTATTTCACTCACCAAATGGCAGAGCTATAAACTATTATAAAGACCCATTGCACCATGTTCTCTTGATCTAAGGCAAAGCAAGATTACAAATGCCCTGCCTTGTGTCCAACACAGTTTTAAATGTGCCAGGCTCTGAGGCCCTCCTAGCTTCCCTTGGTGTCTACTTCACCGGTGGAAAGATGAGGCTAACTAATGTAAAACAAACGTTTTCCCTCTAAGGCCCATCAAAACCTCATCCTCTGAGATTATGTCTCTTATCATTACTGTTTCAGTTATAAAAACTTGTAAAATTCCTCTCATTGCTACAGGAGGAAGGCATTTTATGCTATCATTATGCTATCATGCCTATCATTTTATGCTAGACATGATAACTCACCACACAGTTACAAACTGGGAACAATGGCTTTCCTGGGGCTTATCACRCTCTCCGTACGCTCCACCGACAAAACGAATATACAATGCAGGCATTTACAGACATCTCACCACAAAAATAAAAAGAGGGAGTCTGCCATGTGACAAACCATGCAGGAAAGCTGGGCAGCTCCAGGCCGTTCCCATGATGACCCCTTGGCTCATTTCCCCTTCTGGAAGGCACTGGAAGAAGGGATGTCCTGAGGCTATTTAAGAGGATGTCATGTTGGAATATTCCCAGTAGAAAATAAAGGACTGTCTCCACCTGCAATTTCATCACCACAGGTGTCCCAGAGGACTGCTTGCTTTTGGGTTTGCTAGGCTGGAAGCAGATGGCCTTTCAGGGGCAGAGTTTGCTTTGGCAGTGTGGGCACGGTAACACTACACAATGGCACATGGTGCAGCCGTGCTCCTGGCAGCACCAGGTGAGCAACTGGGGGAACTGAAAGCAGATCAGCTGTGTTTTGGGGGCTGCACTGCTTTTGGGAGCCTGGCTCATCCCTCCACGCAGCTCTGCGGTGTGCCATTTGTTTTTGTTGGTTGGAACACAGTTTTCCCAGGCATCTCTGTACTGGACGCTGTTGCGCAAGGTGGATGTATCCCATGCTGGCCCAGCAAATAAGTACAGCTAATTCCCCAAATCGCACTGCTGCAGAGGCAATGCTGGTCCTCAGAAACAGCGTCAAAGGTGTGAAGCATTCATCAGTGGTTCTCTCTTCCATCCTACTTAGAAACCTTCAAACCAAGGACCATACATAACTCACAGAGGACCCAATTTTATGCTTGCTTTTGGTGCCTGATCTGTGGTCCACTGACAGCTCACCGAGATGTGATCAGTCAGTAAAACCTTGCTCAGTCCCCCTCCCTCCCTCCCACAGTTTAAGAGTTGCAGAAGCAGACCCCAAATGTTTGACAATTTAAAAAATAACAAGGTTACTTGTTTTCCATCCTAATTTTTCATTGCTTAGGCTTCTCTGCTGGCAGGCAATTTTATGAAGATATGGTCTGATAAACTGACTTTGAACACTGAATCAATTGCATGATTTAAAGTAAGAGCCCAAACTCAGTGAGCAAGTCATAAAGCAAAAAATTCATTAGAAAGAGAGCTGCAGTAAGCCAGTCTAATAAAGGGCATCCTAATAGTTTTACGTTCAAAGCAGCCTTTAATGATAAATAATACTGAGTTGAGAAGTAAAGAGACTGAAATAATTGTTCATGAAATTGCAATATAAAGTTAATTTAGAAAGAAAAGACGATCACAAAGGTCCTGATTTTAAATTCTTCTTCACCGAGCTGCCTGATCCAAAGGCCATGAAAGACTCACGGATTGGTGGTTATTAAGTGAGATCACTCACAGTATTTCTTTTCCTCTATCTCCTTACAGAAAGGGTGGTAAGGAAAATTAGACTGACAAATCTTCCCTAAATGGTAAGAAAAAGCAGAGCAAAAGAAAGTCCGTTTGTTCTCACTTGTGGAATTTCATATTATCCCATATAAGGACATGTTTCTCCAGCACATGAAACAGAAATCCTGAAACCCTGGGTGTTATAAAATCTCTGGGACAAGTGCCAAATGCCAATTGCAAGGCATACATATCCGGCAGTGCTGTGGCTGAGAGAGAATGAGGGCACTTTGGGATTCCAGTGGATGATAAGCTGCGCTACAATAAATGGCATAAACAGATTAATATTTCATGTCTCTCGAGCGAAGCCATTTTTTAGTAGGGAAGAGACAGAAGGGAAGGGGGCCATCACCTCATCCCCACAGCAGCACAGCTAGCGCTCAGAGGGTTCATGCCCAACGCGGTGCTCCTGCCCCCAGGGAGGCCCATGGGGGGACGCTACTGTAACCCATCAGGGGGAGCTGAGATGCAGGAGCGCGACTGAAAACCAGATGGGCATAACCGCCTTCAACTTGCCAGTTCAGGTGGGAGCTAGCAGTGGGATGGCGCTGGGCTTCAGAGGGAGAGTATTATCTCTGGTCCCAACCGCGTTTGCGCAGCTTCTTTTGACATCCCAGCTAACCTTCACCCCCCTCAAACTTTTAGACAGAGCACACTCATATTCCCCTTTTCAAGGGGCGCATGAGTTGTTTGTGCCTCGCTCCGTACTCTTCTCATTAGTGCACAGCTCCCGAAGCTGCCCTCTGGGTGTCCTGCTCTCTGACACAGGCACGTTTCCACATTAATGTTGCAGGAGGAGGCAGAGCAGCACATGGAGCCAGTGTGAAACCTGGACGACCTTGGGATGACAACGGGTGATGCCCTACAAAATGAAGGGTATTTGAGAGGGTTAAACGATAAAGATCACATCTATCAGCTTATAGCAAGGCTAATCACAACAACCAGGATTTGCAGACTCAGGTTATATTTTGCCTGAATAATGATGGCACATTTTCAAAACAGATAGTGTTGCCATAAAAATTACATTACATATATATAGCATGATTTACATTAACTTGCTTTGTACTGATTTTGATCCACATACAGTCTTTGTTTCTATTTTCTTTTTCTTGTAATTCTAAATCTCAGTTGGGTATTAAATATTCAATAGTAACTTTTAGTGGTCCTCCACGCTACAGCTGCAGTGATACTATCTGTACATGGGGTCACTAGCTAGAAAGAGGCCATGTGGCAATACCAGTTCTGTGAAAGGACACCTGCTTTGCTCATTACCTCTTGCAAAACTGAAGCCAAAATCATAGTCCTTGTCACCTCACTGACCTCTGGTCCCTTCCTTCCAGCTTTTTCTTTGCTGTATCGGTCAGCGGTCCCTGGCGGACTGCTGGGTAAGGCATCGCGCACTGTGGGAATGCACCGAGGGAGCGAGGGGGAGAGCTCATAGTGTGCCAAAAAGGGCAGAATTATCTGCAAAGCTGCAAGGCACAGCAGAAGGATGGTGGTTGTCCATTAACTTACTTTCCATCATCACTCCCCAATTTAATCCAAGCCTCCAAATCTCTAGGCTAAAGGAAAAACAGCCAGTGCTAAAGAAGCAACAATCCTTTCTCCAATGCCAATGTTACATTTGGTACCAGTACCTACCAAGTTCCTCTTCTCTCCATAGATGACACTATAAACCCAGGTATGAGAGGGGGCATGTTTCAAGCTTTGATTTTAAAGCAGTGTAGTGAGACAACGGCAACAGGCCCATAAAAAACAGGACAGATGTTGCTGCAGCGCAGAATGCAATCTCCACACTGTCATCTAGTGGATTTAATGGTTATATCCAGAGCTCAGCCTAACACTACATTGCAATTTCAGTGAACATAACACAACTAAATCATTTCTTTCTACACACTTTCTGCCTTTTCAATCAGTTCTCTTGGGATTGCTCCTTTTTGACTTCACTTTTTAAAATAACTTCATTTTCTCCATTTTAAACCCCTTGTCCGATAATCCCTTTTTCTTTGGGTTAGTGTGGCTCCCAGCAAGGCTAGTTCCCCATTGGCAGCCAGTGACTGTAGGATGTGTCTTTTCCTTTCTTTTCGGAAAATGCTTCTACCTTACAATAAGGAAAAGAGAGAAGTTCCTTGGCTGTKACAGATGCAGAATAAATGTCCTTAAGGGTTTACTGTACGTGATGCAGGTGTCCTCTGACACCCCTCCAGTTTTCAAAGACAGCTCTAACAGGCTAAGCACGCTGGCTGCTTTTCTTCCTTTCCATATGGCATCTCCGCCTCTTCAGGCTCTGGCCCCACACTGTTTGGAGGTTCCTGCTCTGAGAAATTGCCCCATAAACTCAGGTACTACAGGGTTAAGGAAATTATGACATACAATTGTGTCAGTTATGCTCACCTAACCTTAACAGTATGTAACAATGATAAACTTAGCAGCATACGGGTATGATGAATATTAGCAGAATGGTGTTATAATCATGAGAAACACTCTCAAAATCCTGAGTTCTCCCTGTACATTAAGGTCTGCAAGATGCATTTGTTGGCCCTTATGGTCCACGCTTGTGGCATGGCAGGCCCAGAGGTGTCCCACCTCATGTGTGGAGGTAGCCTGGAGGAGTTTGCCTCTGTATCTGTTGATTCCCAGCCAGTGCGGTCTTCAACACTGATCCTGTTCTGCTGGGCCTACCTCTTAGTCTTTGATTTTCCCTTTCATCGCCTCAGTTTCTGTGACCTGTGGCTTCCTGTACTTCCTCGTTTACACAGCCAGATTGCTGATTGTCCCTGGGGTGTCAGCTCTGAATCTGGCCCAAAGATAAGGGGTCACTCCACCTGCATCCTGCAGCTGCCTTCCTGAGCATCAGCTCCTCAGAGGACCCAGAGATAACTGGTCACTTCATCCTTGCTCTGCAGCTGTTTTAACCACAGTGTTATTACAGTATCTTCCCTATGGCCTAGTAGTTGTTAAATCAGCAATTTGCTAAATATATTAATGTCAGACCAGCAATTAGTATTATTAAAACTGTAAAGCAGTAACCTAAGTCAGTGATCTGGTTAATTCTGTCTCATCAGAAGAAATACTAAACGTGTTTGTACTAGGTTGGCAATTCGATTACTGGTCTATCTTAGCTCAGTTGTCCCCTTTTTCTATCATGGGCTTTTGACCTCTCGCTGCCTTCAGATTTTCTGTTACAAAAACTGAGGAAGAAGGAAAAATGACTTATCAGAAGACATAAAGGAGGAATATGAGGCCATTGACATACAACAGAAAGGGTGAGTGAGGCCTTAAACATTGTTTAGTTTGCAAATAACCAGCAGATTATGCACACCAGCTTTTCTTCATTAACTGTGCTTCTGCATTTACATCAAAGGCTCTATCAAAAAGCTTTTGTAAGATTGCATTGCAAGGTTGTTTCTAACAGAAATCTCCATTTTAATAACCATTTTAATGACCCTCTGCCAGAAATTCAGAGGAAAAAAGCTTTTCCATAGGCTACAGTATTCATCTAGCTGGAAAAGAAAACGACTGTCATATTCAGAACTGTCCAGTTCTGGGCTCCCCAGTACAAGAGGGATGTGGCACTACTGGAGCAAGTGCAGCAAAGGGCTACAAAGATGATTAGGGGACTGGAGCATCTCTCTTATGAGGAAAGACTGAGAGAGCTGGGCCTGTTTAGCCTGGAGAAGAGAAGGCTGAGAGGRGATCTTAYYAACGTGTWCAAGTATCTGAAGGGAGGGTGTCAAGAGGATGGRRCCAGACTCTTTTCAGTGGTGCCSAGCGACAGGACGCGAGGCRACGGGCACAAACTGAAACACAGACGCTTCCATCTGAACATGAGGAAAAACTTCTTCACTGTGAGGGTGACAGAGCACTGGAACAGGCTGCCCAGAGAGGTTGTGGAGTCTCCTTCTCTGGAGACATTCAAAACCCGCCTGGACGCGATCCTGTGCAATGTGCTCTAGGTGACCCTGCTTGAGCAGGGGGGTTGGACTAGATGATCTCCAGAGGTCCCTTCCAACCTCAACCATTCTGTGATTCTGTGATTCTGTGATTCTGTGATTCATGGTTGACTCCTAGGCATAAGCTGGGAGTGCAGAGTTCAACCAACCTGCCCTAGAGAAATCTGGTGTTTGCAGCAATTAATTTTCCAGAATTTTAATTGACTTGAGTTATGGTAAGTAAATAATATATGATACACAAAGCGTGAAGGGATGTTACAAGGGCCGCCACCTCCAGTGGGATCTAGGACAAGGGGATCCTTCCTGCCCAGCCACTGGAGCCCAACCTGGAGACCTGGAGGTCTCTCCCTCCCAGGCTGATGAACACAGCTGCTGCTCTCCTGTTTAAAAGTTCAACCAGTAGCAAGGCTGAGCTTGTATCCCAGGGGCACATGCACAGAGGACACTAACACGGCTGGTTACACAGGCTGTCACAGGCAAGGGATTGCCTTCAACAACACCCACATATAACACTACCAGAACTCAAACAAACGTCAGTACAGACAGCCAAGTCCCCGTCCTTCTCTCCTACTCTCTGGCTAGTGAAGATTGAAGTTCATCAGTGAAAGTGCACATGCCCTCACTTGCTGCTTCACACACACATGCACATTTGTGGATCCCAAGGATACCCGCTGCCTAGTCCAGTTTGAAGTTTGCTAGCAAATTACACCCCCACACACACCAGGTTAGGGGAAATTACAAACATTCTGGCCCTACCGTAGCCAGCACCCTGGTACATGGGCCCTATGAGCCTGGTCCTGTGCCAGCTGCCGGCGCCAGGACCCCTCTCGCCCCTGCTGCTGGCATCATGGACACAAGGGCCACCATCGCCCAAGCTCTGACTCCAGGAGCTGGCCCCAAATTCACCCGCTCGTGTCTCTCCAGGTGCTGGCACCTGGGCCTTACAGCACTCACATAGGGGACAGGGAGTGAGATCACACAGAAAGTCAGTTAAAAAATAATTTAGTAAGTGGATAGGGTAGGCTGCAGTGCTCAGGCGCAGGGCTCGGTCAGACAAGCGAGCTGAGCAGCCTCGGCTTGCATGTGACCGGTGCCTTTCACACACCTCCTCCCTACTCCACCCTCCTTGATCCTCCTGGATCCCCTTCCCCACACATCCCTGAGAAAGGGATCCTACAGGCCCCCCTCAAATATCCCAAATCCTCATCCTCATGTTCAGCTTCTTCCTCCCTTCATATCAGTTACAAAGTCCAGGTTAGCCCTCTCCAGAACTGTCCCTGCAGTTTCCTAATGGTCCAGCAATCAGTGACTGGAGACTTTCGGTCTTCATAATTGTCTCTGTTATCCCCTGTCTATTAGTTTTGTGTCTCTGTGTGTTTTGGTTTTGGCTTCCCCCTTTATTTATTATCCCTTCCGCACTGAAAAGGTCCTTGATTATTTAACCTGAATGAAGCAGATGTTCTCACATTGCACGTACCCTTCCGCACGGGACACAAGGAATTCAGAAACTGGGGAATGTGGTAGATACAACTTAGGAGCTACARATGACAGCTGGAGCTGTACAAATGACAGGACAGCTGTGTTAGTGACCATGCTAACAGGTGGCCATCTCTCACAAAAGACAACTTACTCAATCTACCTCTGAGCTCTTAATAGAAACCCTGTTCCCCGTTGAAGGGACCAGTGGAGGAACAGAATTCAGCACCAGAGAAAAATTATTTCAGAGCAGAATTCTCTTTCTGTAATCTTAACATGAATATATACACCAAGTATCCCAAGTAGGCATGTGGATATACTTAGTTGTTTGTGATTAAGCTCATTTTATTGGGAAGTTCTGGTCCATTTCTCACGTCTGTTATGTCCCCTTTCGGAGCTCTGTTCTGCCGTGCTATTTCCTATTGATGTGATCTGGTCTAATTTAGTCAAGGTGGTGCTTCTGTAAAGAACCGGGAGTGTAGGTAGTAATGCTCTAAGTGTCTAATTCACTCTATTGCAAAACCTTAAGGCTCACAGGCCTTGTGTATATAACAAAAAAAAACCCTTCAATTTTAGGCATCCTAACAAAAGAAACTTAAATGTTTTTCACATAGGGATAACTGAATGTAATAGGAAGCTTCAAACACAGCAATTTAAGGCATGTAAGCCTATGCTAATAAGCTGATGGGTCTTCTTAACACTAGTCACAAAACAGGAGCCATGGGACTGAGTGGATGGAGTCTGGTGTAGCTGACCCTGGAAGTCAGTAGAAAATAAGAGCAAGAAATCAGCAAGAAATACAAGAAGTGGTAAACACAGCCCTGGGAGGAAACCAAACCTGAAGTTTCTTTTGGACGCATTGCTTGCCAGAAGAATGGACTGTCAACAGCTGAAATAGAAACTCCCTTTGCCTCCTGCTGCTAGAGATTTCTCTCCTGCTAAATGATAAAACCTTGAGAGCAGCAAAACCACACATGAGCTCAGGGTGTGGGAACTACAGTCAGGTGTTACTGGGGGCTTTCTGTGCTCTGCTTGTGAAACAGTCTCAACAACCCTTGAACAGATACGGTCACATGATGAGTTTTCTTGCTGTACTTCTGCTATCATTTCTCTGTCTCTTTCCCACGGTTTAGATATGTTACTGACGTCACAGCTTGTAGGCATCCCAGGAGATAAAGCTTGCCTACATTTCAAGGACATGGACTATGTGGTAATGTAACATCCTGGCCCTGGGCTAGAAGGGGATTTTATGTTCCTCACCTCCTTATGCACTACTCATGCAAAAAAGCTTTCTGCTCCCTCAGGGTGAAGTGATTTTCCGCTTTAAATTATATATCTGTTACCAGAACAAAATTCACACTTGCAGCTTATTAATCAAATAAGAAAGCATTAGTAGGCTGTTACCATGTTCTACCCTCAAGATATTTTACCAGACTCTCTCTCATTAAAACATTGTCTAGAGTCAGAACTAAAAGGACATCTCAGCCTGACTAAGTCAAGGACTCCTCTAAAAATATACCTACTTGCTAATTTCAAGTTTTTTCACCAAGAGTTGACCTCTCACTCACTGCTGATTTTTCAAAATGGAAGCTACAAGCAGTAAAACAGCACATTTTCAATCCACATTTTGCTTTCCACAAACTGTATCCACGTCAGAATTAAGAATAAATGTTCGTAACAACCAAGGAAGACTTATAAAGCAGATGAGGCTACAGAAAGACAGTGTCTTCTGATGAAATCTGAAAACAACCCTATGAAGAAGTCCGACCGACCCAAGAGAAGGAGCAGCACTTGCAGCTACATAATCCATACGTCAAGCCACTGTCTGTGTTAACATACCTCTGCTTGACACTCCTCCTGTTGCCAACAAACAGACCAATGGAGTGYGCTTGGTGATAGTCACAACATTACAGAAAAATCCCTGCAGTTTCATATCTCAGTTGGAGCAAAACATCCCAGAAGCACAGCAAAGCTTAAAGCCATTTGTATTCACCCAGTACAAAATGCATTCTTACCAGACAGCAGTAGGACTCATCATTTTACTCCTTTTTTTCCCCCAAGAGCCTTTCTTTACATTGCATGTGGAAACCTGTCATCCCAGTGCCAAATTAATACAAGTTAAAAGCATTTTAGAACTAGTGTTCACAAGTTAATCTAGTACAAGTATCTTCAGGATACAGTCATTTACTAAATATCTCTTTCTTATTGCCCTGCTCATTATAACAGGGTGAAGCTTTTTCTCAGTTCATTTATGCAAGAGATGACAGTGCTTTACCCAGAATATATACTGTTACAGAAGAGTATAAAAATGTCATTTGACATTAATGCCCCAAAATTAACAGCATTTACAAAACCATTAAATCCTTAGTACTAACCTTAGTTATACATTAAAATGAGTATTCCTAAGTTACCTCCATATATTAAAGCATGTCAGGATTTTGTGGTTTATTCACACTATTGCTTATTTCTATAAGGAAAATATCTTTTTGTCATAACACCATTTTAAAATTTAAGATTGGGGGACTCATGTGCATGCTTAAGTCTTGTAGGTAGCGATCTAAGCTCATACCAGAGATGAAACTCACTTAGGATGTGCCTGCAGCTCAGAAAATGTTCAACCACAGTTAGCTGCATGAGATGCAGAACAGAAATGCAGAGGAGCAACATTAGGTTTCCCTATGGAAAGTTTTTCTTGTTGGTTATTCTGCTGTACTGCTTATTTATATTGTAGCTGCTGGAGATGCCCACAGGTGAAGCAAACAGCACTGTAATGGTCAGCCCTCTGCTATGCAGGTCGATGTCAAGTCAGGCTGACCACAATAAGAGATTTGATGTTAACTTGTGACATTTATGTGTATATCAAGACTGCTGCTATGGAGCAGATGGTCTTCAGGCTTTTTATTCTGCTCCCTGTAGCTACTCCGTGTAGCCACAATGCTGCTCCTTGCAGGTATTTTCCTCTTAGCAGCTGTCTGAATGGACAGTGGCCAATTTATCAGTCACTGCAATTTATCAAAGCAATTCCAATATTGGCAAAAATGCTATGCAGTTAATACACTGGAGACTGGAACTKCATAGAGCATTTTAAAATAACAGTAACTGTGCTGGATGTGGCATCATTGAATCCAAACTGCAAATTACATTAAGGGACATTTGTTTATACAGCTTGACAAATTACCTATGTCTTACAACCTCTGACATAACCTAAGGATATCCACCACTGAACTAATTATTCCATGTTTATAAGATCAGGTAATTTTCCTTTTGTCAATATCCCTTGGCAAGCCAGTTGTGATAATGAACACAAAAAAGCCTGCATTTTTCTGCCTATGTGATTTTGTCTTGCTATTGTCTTTTGTTTTAGTGTGTTGATATTTGCAAGTAGCCAATCTTTTCTTTTTTACTGAGAAAGACATGCTTAATATTGGTACTAAGATTCCATTTATCTTTTCCTCCTGCACCGAGGATGGCAAAGGAACATGAATCTCTTATACATGATATTTATGGACACTTTCATAGAAGTTTCCTATACTGTGGGCTCTCTGATCCAGTTCTAATTTTGCAAATAGGTCTTTGAAAGAAAATGCTTGTTCTACTATTGTGGTGATCCTGCTGGTTTCTCTTGGGAAAACTGGCATCCAGTTAGAGAATATGTCCACTGTACTTATCACATATTTTTGACTCTTCTTTGGTTCTGAGTAAATGTCCTACAAGATGAATTTGCAGGGTAGGCCACAGTCTATCATCCACTGGGGTCTAAGAACAGCATTCTTTTGTTATCTGCAGAATAATTTTATGCACAGGTAGAGCATTTATCCTAGTCTTCATTCATATCCTTTGCATTTATAGCCTGCTATTTCTAATCTGCATTGTTCTGTCTGTTCCTTGAAGACCTCCTGAGAGCACACTATGGACTTAACAAATCTAACAAGTCTTTCAGGTTTGTGCTAGCACTGCCCATTTTAGTTCCTTATGCCTTTTAGCATGAACAAGCAGCTCCCTATGCCAAACTTAACTTTGGTTCAGTTTAAAGGTGAATCCTGCAATAAATTCTCCTTGTCTTGACTATTTCTATTGCTTCTGGCAACAATGCATCTTGCTTCTGCAAGGATTCAGGACACTCTCTGTACTTCTCAAGCAAAAGAAACATATGCTTTTTTTTTAAACATTGCAGTTAAACTATTAAAGAACTAGACAGGCAGAGAACTACTGTAAGCAGTGGGATTAATGAAGTTTGTTTCTCACAGATTCATGTCCTACATCTCCACATAGATGCTCCCTCACTTCTGCAATCAGCAAACCCTGAATCCCTCTACAATACCCCATGTTCAGATCCATATTTTCCACAGCCCTAATACAGCACCCTAACTCCATCCCACATTGTCTCCTGGTGGGGTATACATCAACATCTCTTGCGACTAGCTGGGAACTGCACATACATTGGTGTGCAGGCTAACCTGAGAGCGGAGGTCTCCTGGCCTTTACCTTAGAGCAGGGAGAAGAAAGGACTCATTGGCTTCTTCATCTCAGACTAGCCATCAATGTCTTCTTCTACAGTATTTGCTTGATACTGGCCGACAGAGTCCAAAGTTACTGGGAGCGAGGACACCTGCGGGCTAACTTCTTTAAGAAAGATGTGTAATAGGGATGCGAGGAAAAGGCACTGTGAGCCAATTAACATACAGAGTGCTTTTTTCCTTCTTATTAGCTATATCCACATTTCAGTCTGAAGGCCATCTTTTGTGGTGATTTACTGGGGTATTATTTTATTGCAAGGACTGTAGTTTCTGTCTTTAACTTGTAGCCTATTGAGCAAGGGATTTTATTTTTTAATTTTATTTTTAAAGAGTATGCTATTTATAACTAGACTTTGTAACAGTCCCCACGGGATGTGGCAGGGCCTGAGGGACACAAGAGCGTAGGCCCCATTTTACAGTCCTAACCTCCTCTCAGAATATGGGTTTGTGTTCTACTCTCTTGAATTATTACTCCCACAGCAACATAACCCTGAAACAGAGGCAAGAAATCACATGCACCTCTGTCGTTTTCAGACAGAAATCAATTTTCAAATAACCTAAGCCAGCATTCTAAGATCAAACACACAGTTCCCATCAGTTAGCACTGCACAGAGAAATACAAATAGTAATACGAACTAAACAGTACTGTAAAATGCTCATGTGCACGGAGCTGTAGAAAGCAACATTATAGAAAACAGATACCTTTGCAAAGTCCACCATTACAGTGTATGAATATCTTTCACTTTATGCCATGATATATCCATAAATCTAGTAGGCTTCTTTTTTTCCTACTGTTTGTTAAATTTAAACATTGAGGTGAATTTTATCTTTAATATTGAAGACTGCAAAACCCACACTCATTTGAACTTCAGTAGACACCAATTTCTATCATCCCAGCATTAATGATGAGAAGGTGTCCTCACAAAGTCTCAGCACTGAGGCTGATGTGTTTCCAGAGAGTCTGATGGATCTTCATGTTCCCATGAAAAATTATCATAACTTTGGTTTGAAAGCTTAAATCCGTTGTTGACTACCAAACTTTAATTGTCTCATCTGAAATGTCATCTAGCAGGAACTTAGCTTCATGTTATTTTTAAAGTTTTTTCAGAAATAACTCAGTCATTTCAAAAAACAAAATGCTAGAAAATTGTGTTCCATCCACTGGGAAGTTCCAGCATCTTCCTATTAAGGAGGAAGAACTGGAAACGTGGGCCAGGGTTCCTGGTGTTGCCACATGCCTTTTGATCTTCCCCCAAAACACCTCTCCTCTCCCTCCCTCCCCCTGCCAAATAAAGGCAAGCAAACAAAACCAGGACAGCCCAGTCTGGTTAACTGAATGCTTTTGAAAAATGTCAGCTTGCATGTGTTCAGGGGGACTTGCTGGGACTCACAGAGCTAAGTGCTCCAAGGTTCCCATCGCCGTGGGCATCCTCCAGCCCAAGCCTGCAGGGAGGAAATGGAAATTTTCAGTTGCTTTTCTTGCCACCTGGGAGCTGCTTTAGCAATGAACACAAGAGCTGAAAGCAGGGAACCTTTTTCCCCTTGTGGTCTTAATGATGATGTACAGATAGCATGAAGGGAAAAAAAAAAAAAGTAGATGGGAAGAATTAAGTATGGGTTTTCTTATGACAGGAGACAAAATGTATGTGTTTATGCCAAGGCCATGAATCAGTTCCTTACAGAAGTGTGTGTATGGAGGAGGTTGTCAGAAAGATTTGAACCTATTACTCCCCTCTTCAGACCCTGAATGCAAACCAGCATTTCCAAGTCTCACCATTTTTTTGCTGCCAGAAAACTCTGCAAAACTCCCTAGCAGAGTGTGGTCTTCCTCTTTCTGTAGATCAAAGCGGAAGATCTGTTTGGAAGAAGTTCCCATTTTCCCTCGGTAGCTCTGTGGGCTGAAATGGTGGCAGTTTCTTCAGTGGCTCCTGAAGTTCTAGCTTTGTAGGTGACACAGTGGAAGATCAAAGGGATGCTGTTTTGCACCAGGGGCTGCTGCTTGTTTAAGATCCCAATAAGGAAGGCATGAGCACTCTGCATGAGATTACAAAATACATTTATCAAGAGGCTAACAGAAAAGAGAGAGTTCAAATTCAGCTTACGTCCCTTCAGATGCTGGGAACCCTGAGATGATACAGCACTGGACAGATCTCTGTTTGGAGCACAGCATGCTGTGCAGATCCCATCCATGATGAGGCTCAGCAGCCCTCTTACTATAAGTAGTTAGAGTACTTACAGTTTTCTTCTACCAGTAAATATCCCCATAAACTAAGTGTGACAGGTTAAGAATGCTGTATGTGGGTGAGGTATTTGATAAGTGTTCAAAGACAACTCAGGAGCTTCACATGCCAAAAGCAATTATTGTAGTGGGCACTGTTTGACAACAGATATATATCACAGTCTTGTATATGCTTCAGCCATTACTCAGCAGTCAAGCACTCTATATAGCAGCAGCCTACCATATTATCTGGGTCAACCATTATTGTGGATCACTGACTCCTTGATACAAAGGTCTTGCAGGAATATCCACTACAGATGCTAGTGTGTTTTTGAGTTTGTTTTTATAAAACACTAGCAAATCAGATGTCCCAAAGTCATCTTAAAAGAATGTGTAGGTGAAATAAAACACACAAAGTTAAGAAATGCATGTGGAACTCTAATTCTGATCTACTGCATGGGTACTTTGCACTGATGTTTTAAATTGCATGAGCGCCTGTCACTGTTTTCCCAGGACAGATCAGGCAAGGAGCGATAAATCAGGATCACACAGTAAAAGAAACTGCTCATTTATTGCAAAAGTCAAAAGGCTCACCTTATTCTCACTACAAGAGCTTACTATGCCTTTTTTTTTATAATCATCTTTTTGATCTCTCTGAGCACCCCATTAAAAGCCCAGACCTCATTTTGTTACCAGGAAATGTTAGAATATTTATAGAATTCAAGGAAGATACCTCTAAGCCCATTACCAGCTTACAATTTTTATTGATACAGACACTGGTATGGATGTCTCACAAGTAGCAACACCACAGTGAGACTTAATACACACCAGTCACATGGGGAACTCTGAGGCTTACAGACCCCAGCTTGTAGTCTGCTTTATGATTCATATCCACTGTATAATAAGCTCAGTTTATTCACTTGCACATATAATTTTACAGTTGATGATTAGTCACTCCCCCAGCTCTACATGTCAATTGTTTACCAAGCAGACTATTGACACCCCCACCAGCATCTCCTGAACATCTGCACAAAGGGCCTTTGGGTAAACTAACTTGCTAGATACTAACATGTACCACAGGAAAATCAATTCTTAAAAACCCATTGTTTTTCTTTTAAACTGCTTTGTCCTAATTTCTCTCAGAGAGGGCAAAACATAGTGAAATGTGGCTTATCTCTGATACCAGAAGAAAACTTTTCCTGGAGCCCCAGAAATGTCGCCCGCTCATGGCTTATTCAAGTTGTTTGGTCTGTTGGTCCGCTTGATTCAGATAAACCTATTGTTGCACCCCACCATGAGGACAGTCCCTATGTAGCCACACTCTCTCATGCTGCTGAACACCACAATTCATGCTGACTTTGAGTGGGCTTCACTATTACCAGAAGCACATTGCTGTGTATCAGCCATGTCTCAACTCTTGATTATATATCTGCTTATTCACAAAGCTTAAGCAGGATCTTCTCTGATTACAAATGATCCCTTTAACTGTGGATATTCCATGTACCTCTTGTTCTTAGACCAGGGTCTCAGCTATAGCACCTACCTTACAACCTCATGTTAGCAAATCCAAACGAGTTTGACACCTGGAGGCACCTCCCTTAATGGATTTTTTTGTGATTTGGTGTGGTGGAAACTGAACAGACCATATCCATAAGCCTGCTAAAAATTTTCCTGTATTACAGCCAATTAGGCCTTTGTCCAGTTGCTTTCTGCAAATATAAGTTCAAACAAGCACCTGGACAGAAATGCCTGACACACAGTTCTGGCAGGCACAGTGCCAAAACAAGCAGTTTCTGGAAGGCAGGCTCTGACAAGCCTGGCAGTCTCTGGCAATGGCTCTCTCTTGATTATTTTTATACAGTAACCCCAGCAAGCCAATGCCTATACCTGCATAGGCCTAACTCACATGACTCCACCTTTCTCAAAACTGCTTACAACCCTTTCAGTTATATAGCACTGCCATCCTAACTGCTTGGAATTACTTCTGTGGTAACCAGCAGCCATCCCAGGACTTCCCACCTCTTGCTTGCCCCATGACATGCTTATTTTATTGTGCCACTCCTTATATATACTATGCGATTGATTTTGCCAGCAAACTCAAAGCATAACTACTCACTATAAAGCTACAGGTGTTCAGTGGTGAACAATCTTCCTACCCCAAAGAAGTATTATTTCTCTCTTCTTCCTCAATTCCCTTTTCCAGTAAGAACACCACATCCCAAAAAGAAAAGGAGTTTACCTCAAGGTTTTAGCATCCCTCAGGATTAGTCCAGGAAGGCCTGAGATGCTTGTTCCCACGTTTGTTTCCCACAGACCTCCACTAGGTGTTGGATGGTGCCTTTCTTCACTGCCACAGTCTTTCATTCTTCAGGATTTTGATACTTTTGGTCAAAACCAGTTTCGTGGATAAGATGAGGTAGAATCTTCAAAGATGGGACACAGTCACTTAAGAACTTTCAACCATCTGACAGGGGTTACTACAACAGCCTTTGTCCTTTCTATTTCTCGTGGTAGAATCTTATCAAACTTGCTAGATGAAAAACACTCTGTGGGGCAACATATTGTATTCATAGAGTAGAAGCACTCCAACTTCCTCTGTGCTTGAACTTGCTGTCTTGTGTTGAAGACAGGCAAATGCATTCCTGGGAAACTGGACTTCACTGTGTGATCTGCCGCATGATGCTGGGCAGATTGTTAAAATGAAACATTGCAGGTGTTCACTCACTGTCCAGGTTCCATTTTCTAGGTAGTCTACCTGAGATGCTTGAAGCCTAATTCGCAAGAGAAGTCAAAAAGAACTGTCCTGTGAGCATTCAGACCTTACTTTTTTACCACCACCTCAAGACAAAGAGAATAATACAACCACGGCAACTCACTGGAATGCTGCAGACACAAATGTGATTGTTTATTTACACTAAGGACAACTGCTATATGGAAACCTATGGGATACTGGGAAGTCCACATTCATAGCAGAGTTTAGAAATCCATTCAATAAATACAGTGTTATGGTCCTACTTTTTACAATGGAGAAAAAAATAAAATATCTGCTCATTCACTGAACATCTGCCATCCTATGCGAATAACAAAAAAGGATTGGGAGAAAAAAACAACAGTATGAGTTCATTTAAACCAGACTGAGGTGTAGAAATTATATTATTTCTGGTAATTCCTAAATTTTGAATGCCTTGTTATATCATCCTAAAACATAGTGGTGGTTTTTTTAATTTTACACAATATCTATGACTGCTTTTTAATGAGCCATTAGCTTTGCTTGACAGTCATTGAGATAGACAGCATTCTCATGATGCCTCCTTCTTTGAGGGTTGTTGCAGTCACCATCTTACTGATAAATGCTATGGCAAGATTAAGGACATCAAAAAGAAGAAGGAAGAAGGAAGTCTACAGAAAGTGGAAAGGGGGACAGGCCACTTGGGATGAATATAGGAATGTTGTCAGAGTATGCAGGGATGCGACGAGGAAGGCTAAGGCCCGTTTGGAATGAAGTGTGGCGAGAGATGTCAAGGACAACAAGAAGGGCTTCTTCAAATACATCAGYAGCAAGAGGAAGACTAGGGAAAATGTGGGCCCTTTGCTGAATGGGGTGGGTGCCCTGGTGACGAAGGATGCAGAGAAGGCAGAGTTACTGAATGCCTTCTTTGCTTCAGTCTTTACTGCTCAGGCCAGCCCTCAGGAACCCCAGACCCTGGAGGCAAGAGAGAAAGTCTGGAGAGAGGAAGACTTTCCCTTGGTGGAGGAGGAGTGGGTTAGAGATCATTTAAGCAAACTTGACACCCACAAATCCATGGGCCCTGATGGGATGCACCCACGAGTGCTGAGGGAGCTGGCGGACATTATTGCTAAGCCACTCTCCATCATCTTTGAAAGGTCATGGAGAACAGGAGAGGTGCCCGAGGACTGGAAGAAAGCCAATGTCACCCCAGTCTTTAAAAAGGGCAAGAAGGAGGACCCAGGGAACTACAGGCCAGTCAGCCTCACCTCCATCCCTGGAAAGGTGATGGAGCAGCTCATCCTGGAAGCCATCTCCAAGCATGTGGAGGAAAAGAAGGTGATCAGGAGTAGTCAGCATGGCTTCACCAAGGGGAAATCATGCCTAACCAATCTGATAGCCTTCTATGATGGAATGACTGGCTGGGTAGATGAGGGGAGAGCAGTGGATGTTGTCTACCTAGACTTCAGCAAGGCTTTTGACACTGTCTCCCATAGCATCCTCATAGACAAGCTCAGGAAGTGTGGGTTAGATGAGTGGACAGTGAGGTGGATTGAGAACTGGCTGAATGGCAGAGCTCAGAGAGTTGTGATCAGTGGCACAGAGTCTAGTTGGAGGCCTGTAGCTAGCGGTGTCCCCCAGGGGTCAGTCCTGGGTCCAGTCTTGTTCAACTTCTTCATCAATGACCTGGATGAAGGCACAGAGTGCACCCTCASCAAGTTTGCTGACGATACAAAACTGGGAGGAGTGGCCGATACACCAGAGGGCTGTGCTGCCATTCAAAGAGACCTGGACAGGCTGGAGAGGTGGGCGGAGAGGAACCTCATGAAGTTCAACAAAGGGAAGTGCAGGGTCCTGCACCTGGGGAGGAATAACCCCATGCACCAGTACAGGTTGGGGGTTGACCTGCTGGAAAGCAGCTCTGCGGAGAAGGACCTGGGAGTGCTGGTGGACACCAAGTTAAGCATGAGGCAGCAATGTGCCCTTGTGGCCAAGGCCAATGGTATCCTGGGCTGCATCAGGAAGAGTGTTGCCAGCAGGTCGAGGGAGGTGATTCTCCCCCTCTACTCAGCCCTGGTGAGGCCACATCTAGAGTACTGCGTCCAGTTCTGGGCTCCCCAGTACAAGAGGGATGTGGCACTACTGGAGCAAGTCCAGCGAAGGGCCACAAAGATGATTAGGGGACTGGAGCATCTCTCTTATGAGGAAAGGCTGAGAGAGCTGGGCCTGTTCAGCCTGGAGAAGAGAAGGCTGAGAGGAGATCTTATCAATGTGTACAAGTATCTGAAGGGAGGGTGTCGAGAGGATGGGACCAGACTCTTTTCAGTGGTGACGAGCGACAGGACGCGAGGCAATGGGCACAAACTGAAACACAGACAATTCCATCTGAACATGAGGAAAAACTTTTTCACTGTGAGGGTGACAGAGCACTGGAACAGGTTGCCCCGAGAGGTGGTGGAGTCTCCTTCTCTGGAGATATTCAAAATGCGCCTGGATGCAATCCTGTGCAATGTGCTCTAGGTGACCCTGCTTGAGCAGGGGGGTTGGACTAGATGATCTCCAGAGGTCCCTTCCAACCTCAGTGATTCTGTGATTCTGTGATTCTGTGAAAAAGTGGAGCACAATGCTAGGTACATCTACTCTATGTGGTGCAATCTATGTTCCATTCCAGACTGCTAGTCCTTGAAATATCCGCATGATATGTAAGAATTTCACTCCACTGAGTCCAAGCTAGAGCATAACAAGTTGGGCTACCAGTATGCCAGCAACATAGTAATTCACTCCATGGTGCAAGTCTGAAGGTGGTGTAAACACAATGTAGAGGTACATTGACAGATTGGAACCTGCAATCTAAGTGTTCAGCTGCCTGTGACCCAAGAGGAAAGATTACAGACTGCAGTTACCCTCTTCCAACTTGAGACAGTCCTCCAGCATTTTACCCAGGAGGTGCTGTGCCCTCACCAGCCCTGAAACATCCTCATACTACCTAACATGCAGTTGGTGGCCCAAGTCTCACAGGTTTTGATACCTAGGCATTCCAGTACTGGTCCTTTGGCTTTTCTCTTACCTGCACTTAGAGAAAAATAGTTCAGAGAAAATATCTTCGGGAATGTGGGCAATTTGCGACTGAGAGAGAGCCAAAGCCCTCCTTTGGTTTGAATGTATCCAAATACATTCAAACTAACATGATGAACCAGACCAAAATTTTGGCCAAAAGATCAATATGGGGCATTTTCTGGGCTTTGAGCCCTAGAAGGTTAGGGCAGGGGCTTCTTATCTGGTCCTGGAGCTGATAAGAGCCCAGTTTCTATACAGGCATTGCTGTCTGAAGCCAAAGATAAGCATGCGCTGGACAGGCCATCCTCTGGGACCATGGCCTCATCCCACCCTTAGAGATCAGCTCTTGTGAATATTTCCAGTGTCACCTGTTGGAAACGTGCAAGAAAAAGTAGGTGTTAAGGGGATGCACCCTATGTGACAGTGAGCCATCTTTCGCAGGCAGGAGGCACACACAGCCGCTCTAGAAACCTCCCATCCCATCCTGTCCCTCCTGGCCATGCACCACTTGTACACAACAGTAGTAATGGACCCTCATCGACAGTCTCACACTGCCTAGAGATCACTTCTCCGTAGGAACTGACCCCAGAGCAGCTTGGCCTGCTGTCAGCCAAGAGTAAAGCAAGCACTCGTGACTGTCACGTGTTCATGGGCTGTTGGGGAAGACTGGCCCCTTCCCTCCCTCCCTCCCCATGCATACCACGCACCATCATCCTTGAAAGGAATGGATTACACAGGTCCATACCTACTAGTTCAATCCTCCTTTCCTTTCCTGGATTTGTAGAACAACTGTCAGGTTAACRCAGGTTAATCAGAGAGACATTGCACAGTGGAATAATTAAGATTGGAAGGGACCTCTGGAGGTCCAACACATCATTCAAAGCAGGGTCAACTTCAAGTAAGAACCAACATCAAAGACAGTGAGGTTGCTCAGAACCTTGTCCAGTCAGGTTCTGAATGTCTCTAAGGATGCAAACTCCACAATATCTCTACGCAACCCATTCCAGTGCTTAACCATGACTGTTAAATATATTTTCTTTATGTCAAATAAAAATTACCCTTTTTGCAACTTGTGTCCGTTGCACCTCGTCCCTTTGCTGTGCACCTCTTCTGAGTCAGGCTTTGTCTTCTTTACACCTTCCCATCAAGTATATGAAAACAGCAACAAGATCTCTATTTTTTCTCTTCTCCAGGCTGGAAAAGCCCAGTTCTCTACTTGTCTTGCTCCACTTTGTCAGTGYCGCCTGTACTGGTGAGCTCAAAACCAGACACAGTTCTCCAGAGGTGGCCTCAAGAGAGCTGAAGAGGAGAAGAATTACTTCCCTCAACCTGCTGCCTACTTTCTTGTTAATACCACCCAGTATGCAGTAGGCCTTTACTGCTGCAAGACCAGACTACTAACTCATGTTCAACTTCTTGACTAGTACCCCCACCTTCTTTTCTAGAAAGCTGCTTTCTAGCCAGTGAGTGCCCAGCCTGCATGGGTGCAGGGGGTTCTATCCCAGGTGCAGGACTTCACACTTACCTTCCTTGAACTTTATGAGGTTCCTGAGGAGCCCATTTCTCCATGCAAACCTGTTAATGTACCTGCTGGGTACATTACATCCCATTGTTCAATTCATTAATGAAGGTGGTGAACAATGACAACCCCACTGGGTTTTTACCCCCATGGACTTTTTACCATTGATTGCAGATGGTCAGCAGTTCAGCTAATTTTCCACCCACTTTGTAGTCCACTTATCCAAACCATCTCACTCCAATTTGGCTACAAAAATACTACCAAAAACCATAACAAGAGCCTTGTTAAAATCAGGGTAAACATTCAGTGCTCTCCCCTTGTCCACAGAACCAGCTATCTCATCATAGGAGGCAATCCAGTTGGGTCAAGTATGATTTACCCTTGGTAAATCCATGGTGACTGTTCTAAATCACACTATCCTTAACATGCTTGGGAAGATATGGCTTCCAGGAAGATTTACTCCATAACCTTCTCAAGGACAGAGGTCAGGCTGACCAGCCTCCTGCAATTCCCTGGAGCATCTTCTTGTCTTTGAAAATAGGTGTCACATGACATTTGCCTTTTTCCAGTTATCAGGAAACTCCTCCCAGTTGTCATGATGGAGAACAGCCTTGCAGTGACACTAGCCACATCTCCCCATCACCCTTACATGCATGTCATCTGGTCTCATGAACTTGTGCACAACTAATTGGCTTGAGTGGTCTTCGATTCAATCTTCCTCTACCAGTGTTAATGCTTCACTCCTGCAGACTCTGCCACCAGGCTCAGGGACATAGTAGACCTGACAGCAAACCTTACGGTAAACACAGAAGCAAAGAAGGCATTTTTCACGTCCTTTATCACTAGAACCACTGCCCATTGAGCAGCAGGATCACATTTTCCATTATCCTTCCTTTTGCTGTCAACACACCTAGGGGAGCTTCTCTTGACACCCTTCTGTCTGAAATGGTTCCCCACAGATTGTAGACTACTGTGTCTTGCACAAAGAACTTCACAGAATCAGCAAACAATTATTCAATTTCTCTGTCCAAACTTACCAGCTAGCAGCGAGGCACCTAAATGCACATTCCACTTCCACCCTTCAGGAAGTCAGGATCTAGACAGATACTTGGACCACTAGTCTCAGAACACATGGAATCAAGCCACGGAGTCACTCATGTTTTGGCTGCTGATGCCTCACCTTGGCTTAACATCAACATTGCAGAAGACAAGTACATTAAACTTTGTAATTGCAGCCCTGAGCCTCCTGGGATACAAGGTCAAGGATGATGAAAATTGTAGCTTTTCCTACAGATATAGGAAGTTTCCTAGAAGGGGAGAAGAGAGAAGAGAGGCGCAAACAGGATAGGACGTTGCTCACCCACATCACAGAGTTCTGCAACTGGCAAGGTGTAGCGAGGGCTGGTTGATAGCTAAGGGATGAGGTGCCAGGAGCTGAGGATACCACAGCAGCAGGACAGGGACCTCACCAGCTTGGGCCCTATCTCATAGCACCAGAGTAAGTTGAGCACGACAGGCCCAGTGATGGTAATCAGGGTCAACTGAAAATCCAGACTGCCAGACCAGTTTGTGGTGTGAAGGAGGCTTGAGGTCAAGCTGGGAAGTCAATCTGCAGGTCAGGATCAGGTCCAGCAATGGTAATCTGTGTCAGATACAGTCCAGCGATCGATCGCTGGGCAGGTCAATAGCAACAAGGTATGCCCGCAATCAGGCCAGGAAGACAATCTGCAAGTCAGGGCCCAGATCAACACGTAGGTCCATAGTCAGGCACAGGCACAGGCACAGGCACAGGCAAGCACAAGCACAGGCACAGCTGTAACACAGGTGGAGGCAGGTACACCTATGACATAGCTCAGGCAGGGACTGAAGGTCCAGGTCTGAGCTTAAATGGAGCTCCTGAGTCCATGGGCATGGGGTGTGGGCAGAGGCCCCAGCTGAGGCTAGTCAAGGCCAGCAAGGCTTTGTAGTGCCCTAAGAGTATTCAGTTGATCATTCATCATAGACTGTACAAAGCAATCCCACTGATGACATTCATATCAAGTTCCTAACCTCCTTTCAACTACAGGGGATAAGTAAGATGACAACCACACACCAGACCCATGATAGATATTTTCACTGCTAGTGAATGTCCTCTGTGGGGTTTGCTGCGGTGAAATAAGTGACCTGTTGATGAACTATGTTACGAGACAATGACTGTGATAAACAACGAAAAATCCAGAAGAACTTGGGAGACGTAGTGAACTTTAAAGTGAACCTTGAAGGAAGAACGCCAAGGACGAATGGATTGTTTATCCAGGATGTGGAACATCGCCAAAGATAAATGAACTGACAGTTCAGGATGTAAATAGCATTAAAGGCCAGCTGGATTATATTAAATGTCATATTGATAAGCAAATAGCGAACTAGGTAATTAGTAAACAATGAGTCAGCATATGAAGTAAAAATATAAAAGTGTGATTCTGCTTACAATAAAGTAGACATGCGTAGCATTCATATTGAGTGTAGTGCCATGTCTCGTCTTCGCTGCAACAGTCCTCCACGTTGACATTTGTCAATTTTCTCCAAGTTTCCTAGTTTCTTTCCAATAGCCCATCTAGATGGATGCAGGTGTCTTGCCAAGGGCCAGCTGTAGCATCATGATCTCAGTCAGCAGCATAGGGAGCAGGAGTATCTGCAGAGTTCTGCAGATGCTTACTGTTGCAGATACTTAGAACACAACTGTCATGGGCCAATGGATTGAATAATTTCCTATTGAAAAGGCTTCATTCAGTCATTTAAGTCAGCTTCATATATCATTAAGCTGAACAAAACTCCAAATGAAATTCTCAACGGGAATTATATATTGTTTGCACTGGGTGCATTGAGGCTACAACGAATCTTCTTTAATACAAGCAGTGTAATACAGGTGCTAAACTCCCCAAAAAATGGAAAACAAAGCCTTCTTGGAGTTGCCAACACTGTTACAAAATTCTCCAGTGGCAACATTCCTCACTAACTAATAATTGGGTACCTACCCAGAAATTTGCAAGTTATTAGGACATCTTATTTTCCAGACAGGTGGAGAGTTAAATACCACCCAAATAGGTCCCTAGTTTTTAAAAAAGAACATACACATGATGGAAGGAGAGAATTGTTTTTGCTTTTTTTAAAAAAGGCTAGTTCATAATTTCCCAGATCTGTATGCTGCATTATAAATATTATGTCCCATTGGGTAATTACATCCAAGATTCCTGCAAGCATGCCTCTTCAGAAATGGAGTAATATTGAAGGCTTTTTGAGTTCTGATGCTAATTCACCAATTCACAACTCCAAGTCAAAGCAGAAACGAAAGATACTGAAGAGAAAAACATTCCTGATATGATTTTGGAGGTAATAACTACATGCTGTTACAAGCTCATTGACAAAAGCTTGGACTCAAGTACTGTTCTCTGTTTTATCTATGAAACCTTTTAAGGAAGAAGATATGGCTTTTAATTATTTTAAAACTGCTTTTCATCTATAGGAATATCTTCAATCTCTATTTAACCAACTGCAATAAACAATTAGTTACTTTTTCTACCAAAAAAAAGGCAAGGCATAGCCCTCAAAAGTTTATTTCAGGTATAAAAATCAGTCAACAAAGTACCTACAGTTTTTACTTTCAGTATAAAGGTTTAAACAGATAAAAAGAATCAAATACCACAATTATGAAAAAATATGATTCAATTCAAAATTTTGAACAATAATGAAAAGGCACTTAAAAGAAATCCAGCAACAAATATAACTCTTATGTCACAGTGAATGTATAGTCAAATATTAGCTAACATAGTTTATAAACAAAGAAATTAATTACAGCCTGGTTAAAGTGAGCAACATAGTTTAGACAAAACTGAATTCAAACTCCCTTGACCTCAACAATCGCACTTTTATTTCAAGTGCAAAGAAAGCTGAGAGAGCGCCAAAAAACAAGGGAAGAAAACTCTTCAGCTAGACATCAGTCAACAGCATTGTGTTCAAATGCAGAATTCAGAGTTCAATTTCTGCAAGCCTTATGAAAATAAACACAATAAAACAAGGTAGCAGCATAAATACTTCATGGTATCCCCTGGCCTGTATGTTTAATTTTAGGGTTTTATTTTTGTACTCTAAGGTAAAAAAAAAAAAAAAAAAAAGCTTCTACAAAAAATAGCCTTGGTAGAAGTATGACAATCAGAGTATCATAAGTAGAAAACAAAGGTGTAATGCTTGGGAATCCACCGCAATCCCTTTCCACGAGGAATACTTTTCCATTGCCAGCAATGGAAAGCATCACAAGTAGAAGTTTTCCAGAATCAGGAAAAAAACAGATTATCACAATTTAAATGAGTTTGAGGTTTTTTTGCGTGCTTTTTTTTTTTCTTTTAAGAGTCAACTAACTCCTGTATTTAAAAAAAAAAATTCAAATATGCCAAAAAGGGATAATACATTTGACAGTGACATTTTCAGCACCAAACCTTATTTGTGCAACAAATACAGGACGTATAAGTGAAATTACAGTTATTCACAAATATAAGGCTGATAGAGAAAAAAAAACCTGCCAACATCAAGAATATATATATAATTTTTTACAATCATTCACAAATATGAAGCAAATAGAAAAAAAACATATTTTGGTATTGGCAGCTTTTTTCCAGTGATATCAAGAGAGACCTATGACACAGGAATGCTATCTAGGCTTTTGCATCTTTTTTCCAGATACATTTTCCTGTAAGTCTGAAACATCTCTTTTGAGTCTTTGATTGGAATGTGAAGAGCCTCACCATCTCCTTCCAGGATTTGTATAGCTGTATCAAGTGGAATACTGTCCTCAACTGAAAGACAGATAAAGAAGCAGGTTAATCCAAAAGTCTGGAAGTTCCTTACGACTCTAGTGCTTACACTTGTGATATTTAAGGCTTCCCCCACTATCAAAAAGGATGCCACAAACTCACTGAAACACCAATCACGTCAAATTTAACTGCATCTCCAACACATCTTTAAAGCACTAACTGGTAATGCCAGGTGTCTTTGYATGAGAGATTTCCAAAAAACATTAAGAAAGGCACAAATGGAAACACACATTTGTCAAATTAAGAGAAGAAACAAAAGAGAAAAAGTTAAAAGAATGGCAGACACTGATAGCCAAGGACACATTTAACAGCAATAAAAGACTGGTAAACACTGAAAAATGTTGCTTGCATCAAGGCCACAGCAGACTTGTAGGCAGAAGACCTGCACTCTGGTAACAAGAGGATAGCAACAAGGTTACAGCACACTGAGTGCACCATCTCTTACTGTTAGACCAACAAGAAAACAGACTATGGTTAGAAAGATACTTAAAGCAAAGAAACAAAGACAATGGGTGGCAACTTTGCCCAAGATTTACAAAAGATGAAAGGAGCAAGACTGAGGTGCAAGATGACACCATAGTAACTGTTGACCATAAAGGGTATAGAAGAACTGTCCAAAAACAATTCATCATTGCCAATCAAGAGGAACCCGGAGGACGTAGTAGCTGGCACTCCTTTTCCTCTACGTCACATAGAAGTAATTCTGCCCAGACTACTGGGACACGCGTCCCAGTAGTTGTGAGCATGGGTGCATGAGCAGACAGCGTCAACTTATTGACAAAGCCAAATAAAACAAAAATCACTTTGTTTTTATAGTCTCACACTAGGTTTTGTTACATTACTTCCTACATTTTAAAGTAGGAAGTAACAAGCTTGGGCTTTGCCTACATTTTTAACTTGTAGTCAAATACTGTCACCAGTACCACCTTTGATTCAACTGCACATGTGTATGCAGGAAAACATATTAACACATTCTTATGGTAATAAAAGTCTCCACAAATCTTTGAAACCCGCATACGTCTAGTTGATAGTATCCATTTGGGCAGCAGAACTAGTAAAGAATGAATTGAAGTATTTCATTAAGATTTGCTGGTATAAAGGAACACTTAAAACCAAGCAAAGAGTATTTAACTTTTATTTTGAAATGGATAATCACAAGTCATTTCACCTGTAGAGGTCCCTTCCAGCTTTCTTTGCTTCACTGGATCATATTTTAACCAATCTTCTTTTTTACTCTTGACACCTAAAAATAAAATTTAAAAGTTTTGTTGTTTTTTTAGAGGTTCCTATAGCACAAGCATTAGTCTCTATTTAGCATAAGTATTAACATATATATTAGCGCATGCAAGAGGAAGTCATCTCTGGGTATGAAGATGACTGCAAAGGCTTGTATGTTCAGCTTAAGGTTTTTTTTAATTTTAAAACAAATAGTGTGCAACATCTATATGCTTCACAATGCACCTGTTAAAAAACATCTAAAGATAGGGGAGAGGGAGAAGAGGAGGAAGAGGAAGGCTTTAAGCAAAGATGGCAAATGTTACAACAGACTAAGAAAGCACTGCAACAGTTAGAAAGGAGTGCACAAGATGTTTGGCCAAGCCCTCTCCCTTCCTCAATACCTCAACAGATCTCTCTCTCCTCTGTCTACCCAGCCAGATCTAAACATAACCAGGCTAATACTGAATATGAATCAGATCACCTTCAGTAACAATGCCAAGGGGATCTGTTCAATACAAACAAACCCAGCTATCTTCTACAAGTAGGTTAGAAAGCCTTCTCGTAAAGTTATTTGAGACTATAGTGTTCTAAACTGCCCTAACTTTATTCTGTAAAATTTAAGAAAAAGGAATAAAACAAAAGTTGAAGGATATTGCATTCTTTATCAGCTTAACACACAGCTAGAGCAAGAAAGGTACCTAAACAACTTCAACCTTCAACATCTACAGCCCTACATTTTCATTGTCTGTAGTTTTGTATAAAATCAACACAAAAAGAAATATTTACTTTTTTACTTGCATTGATTTCTTAACAATATAGGGAAACATTAATAATCAAGACAGATAAAAACACTAACAAATGACTCTTGGTTTTACATATCACTGTTCAACTTAAATTCAGGACTCTCAGCCTACTCTGAATTACTCAGTGTCTACACTGTTTTGAAAGTGGGAGGAAAATCATATATACATCATACCTGCCACAACAGATTTATCTCTTTCCAGGGTATTCTTTGTAGCTGAGATTTCTTCATCAGTGACTGGATTTCTGAACAGTATCTCTGGACACAGTTTAAATTCAAGTACTTGCAGTTTGTGTGATTTTTCTTCTTCTGAAAGAGAAGCCTCTCTTTTCTGATCTGGGCTATTCTGTGACACTTTGGGCTTCATGTGCCAGACAGGTCTGACAGGTGATGTCTCTAATTTGGTCAGACATATGCTTTCCTGGGCAGTACGTTTAAATGCAACTCTGTTCAGATAGTGTTTTTTTGGTTCCTTCTGAAGGTACATTTTTAATCTGTTATTTCTTCTATTTAAATATAGCAGGTTTTTATCAGAAAACATTTTCTCAGAAGACTTGTCTTTATTTTGACCATCAAGATGTCTCTCTTTGTTAGAAAAGTAGTTTTTAGAGATGGCAGATCGGCCCCTTTTTTTCTGTAGTTTAAGGACAGAGTG
This sequence comes from Apteryx rowi, assembly GCF_003343035.1. NCBI lineage: Eukaryota > Metazoa > Chordata > Aves > Apterygiformes > Apterygidae > Apteryx > Apteryx rowi. The sequence goes on from NW_020451191.1 coordinate 259,866, forward strand.
ATCTGTTAATGAGCTCTTACGTTTCCAGCCATTTTCTCCATTTGATTTTTTAGTCTTGTCAGTATTTTTCATGTGATTATGCAAAAGCTGCTTGGAATTCTTTGCTTCAGACTGTTTTAGTCTTTCATCTTCCAACTTTGTTTTCTTAGGGTCTCTCTTTCCAATCATATTTTCTTTCCTCTTCCGTTTGTATGAACTCTCCTGTGAAGGAAGAGCTTTTATAGATTTATGCTGAGAATATTTGTGGTTTCTTGACTTTAAGTCTATATTGCCAACATTTGGGAACTTAATAGCATCAGCACGATAACTATTCAGCTTTTTATGTTTTATTTCCACTGATAATTTCGCCTTCCCTCTGATATTAACTTCTACCTCTTTTCCAAGTATGTCCTTTTGCTTCCTACAGTTCTGTTCTTCACCCGAGTTCTCTTCACAGGTTTTATTTTTATGTCCTTGAGAGACTTCAGAGTGCTTAATTTCAACAATTTCTGAGTTTTTAAATTTGTGAATGTCTGTCTTGGGTTTCACAGCCCAACCTGTTTCAGTTTTATCTTTTGAAAGGGATTCCATCTTGAAAACTCTCTCTTTCTTTTTGGGCAACATCATACTGTCTGCATCTGTACAACCAGCTTTTCCTGACAACAGTTCCTCTTTGAAGACATTCTGATAATCTTTTTTGGCAGAATGAAATTCTTTCCCTAATGAGGGGGTTCTTCTATAGATTTGCAACTCTTCCTTCCAGCTGCTTCTTTTCAATTTATCAAAGTCTTGTTTTTCAGAGAAATTAAGTGGCTTCATTTTTTCCTGTTGCGTTGCAAGTGGTTTGTATTCATCATTCACCTTCATCCTAGCTTCTTTGTTCATTACAGAGGTGTATTTGTGTACACCTTTTTTATTTTTGCCAACACCGTTTTGAAATTTTTCAGTCGGCAGGTTTCCCACTGCGCAGTTCATCTTTGTTTTGGAACCAGATTTACTATTGCTTTCCTCTCTCTCTTTAGAGCTAGCATTTTCAGCATCTGAAATTTGATGATCACTATGATTTTTCTCTGAACCAGATATTCTAGATTTACAGGAGCATTGTGGCATTGCATACTCTACAGATAACCAACCCATTAAACAACAGTAAGTTTTTTTTTCTCTTCTGGCGTTTGAGGTGTTTTCTGTTTTTTCTTTCTCTTTGCATAGGCTCTGACTAGATTGAATACTGCTTTCAAGGCTCTCTTTCTCACTTGAATCTTCTTCTGCCTGTTGACTTGTTGCTTTATGGCTTTCGCTATAGGAATGTTGGTTGTGCTCAGGAAACAGTTCTTGCATCTGTTCAGACCTTAAGAGTGTAATTTGTATCCGATCTACTGGATCAGAATTTTTGTTACAAGTTTGAGTCTCTTTTTGAGGTTGATTCTCTGTCCATTCAGCCACAGAATCATTTTGTACTGGATCTTTTGTTAGCATATCAGCACCTTCAATGCCATATGGAAACTCTTTCACAAGTTCAGTCAGCTGATTGTTTAGACATTTAATAGGTTCTCCTCCAAAAAGGTTTGTCTCCTCATCTATACTATTTTTACCGGACGTGTCATCTTGTTTACTGCTGTCTCTTGTAACAGGGAACATGTTTGTTTCAGCAGTTACACCGATTGATGGACCTTGAGAGTTCTGAGTTAACTCCTGGTTTATACTAGCAAGAATTTCCAAATCATTTTCAGGATGCTTGCAAGATGCATTTACTGACATTTTCTGTTCTGAGGTAGAAAGTGTTTTAGGAGAACTTCCACTGCTTGCTTTCTCAGAACTGCTAACTGTGATACCATCCAAAATCTTATCTGCTTTACTCATGCAGTCTGACAACTCTTCCAATGTCGTCCGCAGAAAGTCCTCCCCTTGGAGAACGTTCTCTCTCAATTCTGGTTCATCTTTATTCAAGTCCAGCTGTTGCTCCTTTTGCTTTGGGTCAGATGCATTATCTTCTAATGAGCTACCATTATTTGAGCTACCATTATTTAATATATTTGTCCCAGGGGCTGAGCTGAACATACTTGCTATTTGTGGATTATAAAATATATCACCTTCAACAAGAGAACATACACTAGAAATACGAAACACATCTTCCAACACCGCTGTGGGAGTACTTCCTGGCTCTAACACAGCTTGCTGGTCTTTATGGTCTCTTACACCTTCTTGAAAGATTTGACTAGAAGAATTCACACCCAATTCAGGAAGAGAAGACTCATCTGGTAACCCAAGCTGCAGATTTTCTCTGGCATCTTGCACAGATTTGCTAACTTGCCTTTGTTTTTTATCATATGCATCACTTGCACTCACACTGTTTTTAACTATTCCATTTCCATCAGCTGATTTGGTCTGCTGCAAATCTAAGTCCACTTTCTGTACTGGAACACAGTCATCAGGTGATGAAGGAGCAGTTTCTATTGTTCCTTTATCAGTATTTACCACAGTTAAAACAGTTTTCGCTTCTTCTTGCAAGCTACATATACTTCCTGCTTCAATCACTGGATAGGTTATACCTGTAGATGTTGGAAATTTGTTTGCCTCTTCACTCTGTGTTCTCTGTTTAGAAAGTACTAAAGGAGAGACAACTGCAACTTGAAGTTCAAAACTTTTTATCAAATTGGAACACAACGTATCATGTTTTTGTCCTACGGAAACAGTTGTTAAAGGCAAAACTGCTTCATTTGTACTAACTGAAACATCATTTTGTTCTCTATTACTTGTTGTGTTTTGAGTGTAAGGTAACAGTGACATTGGATTTGCTGTGGGGCTTTCATTTGATGGGCTACTTTGAACATTCACAGGTTCTGAAGCATGTTTTCTCCACAAGCCAAGGCATGCAGTTAGCTCTTCCACAGAGTAAGTACAATTGTTCTGTTCAGAACACGTATTTTCAGTAAATGGTGGGTTTTTTTGGGCTACCTCATTCTGAAAATTAGTTTCATCAGACCCCATTGCTTCTGATACAGGAGGGTTTGTGTGAACTATAAATGCCTGCTCACCTTTCAAACTTTCTGCATTCTTCTCAGTAGTATCTTTTAATAAGCTTCCATCTGAGCCCGTTAAATTTACCAGTGGTTTTTCATTACAAAGGAGACTTGCCAGTATTTTATCTGCAGTAGCCCCAGCTCTCTTCTCTTTCAAAATATTTGTGCTGCTTAACACAAACTGAAGAAATGATGAGTTCCCAGGGTTGGCTGGTATGTTCTTTCCTATAATTTTGAAAGGGTTATCAGTTTGACTATAGCATGAAGTATTGTTAGAGGATGTCAAAGGTTTTTGAGAAGAGGTCACGGTTGACACATCCTTTTGTTCCAAGATGGGAGCTCTCTCAGGATTATTTAATTGAGCTGGGAGTTTACTCTGAGCTGGAATGGGAAGGGAGCTCAATGAAAAGCTTCCCGGCTCCATCTGATGATTACTTTGAGTCATTGCTAATCCTCTGTTGTCAACACTGGTCGTGCTTTTGTCATTTCTTTCTTCAGGAGAAGAGTTAAGAATCGGGTGTTGCTGACTCCCTGTCCTCACCATTTCAGACAGGGAAGGTGCTTCATTTTGATTGGGCACGTGGAGAAGAAAATTAGGGAGAGTATTTTGATAACACGGAGTAAGAGTGGAAGTACTTTTGTCACGTTCTGAAGCAGCTAAGAGCTTTTTCTTATAATGAAACATCCTTTCAAGTAGGAGACATTTTTTTTTAATAGAAAGCAGCTTATGAGCTTCCCAAGCTAGTCTGTCCTTTGTAATTTTTGTTCCACCTTCTGTTGATGAAAGCATTTGAGAATTAATAGTCACATTCATTAAATTAGTAGTCTGGCTTTCTTGAACTGAAGCAGTATCATTCAGTGGCTTTGAAGCTGCCACTGAAGGAACAGTTGCTATTTCTTGCACAATATTATACAGTTCTTTGGAAATGCCAGTAGATGGTGTAGACATTTCACTAAAAGGCTGATTTGCTGTCACATTTCCACTCAAATTACAGACATTTCTACCTGATTGACTGACTTCTCCAGACTGCTGTTTCTGCCAGTATTGCTGAGCACTGTTAAAACAAGAAGCATTTTTTTGATCTGATGGGTGCTTCTGATGGTTTAGGGTACATCCATTAGACACATTTTGAACTGCCTGTTGAACACCTAGCAAAGATTGTGCTGCAGCTCTTGAATCACAGCTGGCAGGCAACAAAGATGGTGCAGAACATCCATTATGAGTTTCCAATCCCATCTGACTTGGTACATATTGTTGCAGTGGTACATTTACAGTAGCATTTTGACTCTGTGAGTGTGAAACTTGAAACTGATTACTGGGATAATATATTTGGTTTTGGACATGTTGTCCAGATGTACCAAGGGACAAAGAACTATTCTGGGAATGAGCATACTGACTGGATGACTGGTTAATGGGTACTGGAATGCCTTGAGAAGAAGCAGGGACATTCATGTTATATAGTGGTGGGCACCCCGCCTTTGAAGTATTAATGCATTCACGATTACTTTGATACAACATTGTAGTTCTCATAGAATTAAGCTGTGATACTTGCGGCCGCACAGTATAACCATTTGTGGCGACATACTGATTCTGGGGTTCCCGAGGTATGTTCTGTACATTATTTCCAGAGTTCATTCGAGAAAGTAAGGGAGCTAACTTCCTACGGGAATAAACATGTGCCTTAGAGTTTCGCCAAAGATCCTGAGTTATCTGTGTCTGCACACGGGATGCCTGATTAGGAGGTCTTGTTGCTAACGGTACATGGGAAGGTGGACACCGATCAACTGAATATTCTGAGGTAGTAAATCCATTGCCAGCTACAGATGCTCCTGAAAAGGCCTGGTCTGAATTCTTGTATCCTTCAGCATTTACAGGAGTGAAAGCAACATTTATATTGCTAATTGGCAGATACATCATTTGGTTATTTCCAGTATAACTGCATGCATTCTCAGAAGGATAGGCATTTGCTTGAGGAAAAGCATGTGCATTAGAAAGCACCTGAGTAAAACACGCATCTTGACTTTGCAAGTTATTCTGTGCATCAGTATTCTGGAGTGGTCCTACATTCCAGTCCATCTTTTCTAGATTTCTTTTTCTTCAGTCCAAAACCAAATTCTAAAAAATAAAATCAAACTTAGATCTATTTCCGATTTCACTTACCGACAAGTAATTTATTGTGCATTATGAACAGAACTGTTCAACTTAAACTGCTAGACCCAACAGCAACCTGATTGGCCCATCCTGTGGCTATCAATGTTGTCAATGTCAAGTTGAGTAAATTAGAACGCAATGAAGTTGAGTGGCAACAAGCAATTCTATTGACTGTCTAGTGAATAACAGAATCCTCAAATTATTCTGCTAATCCTATTATCATTCAGCTTCTTAATTTAATGATTGCTGTGTTTACCTTCTCATCCCAAAATGATGGAAAAACAATGTATTCGTATACCAGATGCTACAATAAGCAATGCTTAAGCCCTGAGCATAAGCACCTACAGAATATATCACAGGTATGCCTCCAAATATGACAAAATACAACAAAAGGAAGGAGAAGATGAATGTGGGCTCAGTAAAGATCTCTCATAATACTGTATCCTGCTCATTTTTATTTTACATGTCATTTTCTCCTCCCTGAAATTTGGGCAGTTACTAATTTGAGACTCACGAGTCTGGCTCTAGTTAACAACAGGTAACTACAGCAAACCATTCCTAATTTTGTGACATAGCATTAAGTTACTCAGCAGGCCAAAAGCATGAAGCATGTAGATAGCATCACAAGGCATCCCCAGGAGGTGACAAGGTTGCAGACCTCTACCTCTTGATGTGTTATATTCCATAACTTACATATTTAGACCAGGACATTGATTACTAGCAAGCCCAACTAGATGAGCATGTTACCTCTGAATGACCTCTGAAAATTGTTAGAGCCAGCTTCTTCAGGCCAAACACTATTTCAGGATTCCAAATCAGAAAGCATAAAAGCAACAACACTACCTACAAGCAGGAATATTGTTTTTATCTTGGTAAGTTCCTCTCAGTACAGTCAAACCCACCTATGCCAAAAAGAACATCCCTTCATGCAGAGTGCTAGACTTAATTTCTAAACAAAATATTTCAGGTAATTTCTCATAGGTCACCCAAAGTTCCTGACTCTCTTTCATGGGCTCTCATAGATTTTAAGTGCCCTCTGATTTCAAACTCAGCATTAGAAGCAYAACCCAGATATAGCCTGTAAGACCGATGAAGTTAAATCCTTCTGGTTGATTGCTCAGGTATTATTATCAAGATTCATTCAAAGATAGCTGTATCACCTTTCACCCTCTCCTTTACTTTCTCTACTCTCAAATTATATCGATACAAAATAAAATAGAGAAATGAAGTCACAAATGAAACTGTAAAAAACAAGAAAAACAAAACAACAAAACAACAAAAAGCCCAACAACACCCACACGACAACAGCACAAATCATCCAATTTCAACAACAACACTGAAGCAATACTTACAGTGATGTATGAATCTTAGATGAGAACACAGGCTTTTGTATCCAAGGTAAAAATTTCAGACTGCCAATATTACACTGGATATTTCCTGAAAAAATAATCAGGGGATAAAATAATCACCTCATTGACTTAGGTAGTTGCTGAAGCAATTTGAAACATTCAAACATCTAAATTATATTTCTGGAGTGTATAAACAAGACTAAAATACTAGCTAGTAGTAATTATAAAATCCTGGTTAGACAAACAAAAATAAAAATGTTGACCACATGCAAAGACAACTTAGTCTATCAAACCTAAACAAATCAGTTAGGAGTAAAATTCAATTCTTGTCACTATCAAAATGTATAGATGAGGAACACAAGCTTAGTTTATCATTATTAGCTGGATTAAGACAATGTTAAGTTTGCAATTGTGTTCACAGCCTAAAAATACCATATATAACTTTAATACAGCAAAATATAAATAAAGTGATGTTCAGCAGAAAGCACTTCTCTTAGAAGAACTTTTGAGAAGATCAATATCAGAATGAGCCTCCAAAAGTTAAAAAGACTATTCTTCATAAATGCCTATGTCATTCTTCCTTCACCTGCTACATTCTCTTCTTGGCCACTGAAGTCTCAAAAACCGTCAACAACTACTAAACTGGCCACTGCCAATTTTTCATTGAAGGTACATAGAAAGGGAAAGGAGAGACACCAAATGAATGTAGGAGTAGTAGAACAACCCTTAGACAAATCTCCTGTTATTTAACTAAAGCCCCTATGCCTAGGCTTTTCTATCAGATAATCTGTTTTAGGCGTGTCCCTGGCCTGTATTTCATGTAATCCTCCCAAATCACTCTTCAAAGACATCTCACTTTCTATGTGCTATGTGTGTTGTTAGGTGTCTTCTACCTCTGTGTATTCCAAGTGTCAGCTAGCACTGTTAACAGTATCCCAGCAACAAGAGATGCTGGCAAAGGAGGATGCTGCTTGCCATGCTGTCTGTGGGCAGGGTGAGCGCTGTGTGATTCATAAGCAGCAAGTACAACCCAAAGGTTGGGATACCAGAATGTGGAATGGGAATATCTGGATGCTGATAGTTGAAAAAACGATTCTGACTTCTAAGACTCTCCAAATACTGCAGGAAGGTGAGACCACTAGTCCTGAAGAAAGCAAAGGTGGGGRGCAGGGGGGAATGTCTGTGCAACCTTATCACAGAGTGTGAGATTATACCCAGACAAAATTGTAGACCATTGCTGTAATTTACTAGCAAAAAAAAGAGGGAGAGATTAGGGCAATGCCTAATGTGAGCCAGTAAGTGTGTGAGATAATCAGGCAGGTAAAAGCTCTAACCCTGTTAAGGGGGCCCTTTAGCAGGAAACATTTCCCTCACTGGAGATCCAGCGCACCTGCAACCCTTATGCGTTGTGGCAGCAAGCACATGGGTCTACCAGCTGGTCAGGGTCTGCCATAGTGGCAGGGCTTCACCAGGGATTTAGTGTGCTGGTAACAACTACACTTCCGGGGTGGCAAGTGCACAGGTCTACTCAATAGTTGGGATCTTTCATGCTGGCAGTGCCTCACCAGATATCTACTGCACACAAACTTCACATCACTGCTGGGGTTTGACCATTGACCAACTTGTAAACTAGTTTGACCTTGACCAAGGTGTTTAAATGAAAAGGCAGCAGTGAGCTGCAAAGGGAGGGGACGAGGGTACTCAGCTGTGAGCATTCCTAAATCTTCAGGGACAGACCCCCTGTGTGACGGGACAAGGGGATTCATCTTTTTGCAAATATACTTAAACTGTTAAAAATCGATGACCAAATTGTTCAGCACTCACCTAAGGAGTATATGCAGAAACACTCCAATCAGCAAACAGTATTGGTCATAGAGTAGACAAAGGCCCAAGAAATTAGGCTAAGGCCAAACCCTCTGCACTCTGCTCTCTGGAAGTTGGACAAACAGTTACATGAGAAAAACAACTGCAAAAGGATTTCCTCATTTAAAAAGAAAAATCAACCTGCATGGGGCAAGACATCAAAACTCTCAGTTATGCTGAAAATTTTTTGAAAAAGGTCTTTCCTTTGGGAGCAAAAAGGTACAAATCTTAGCTCTATTACTATATGAAAAAAAGAAAATAACATCCTTTACTCATGGGGTGTTATCAGYGGTAAAATGACACTTGGAATACRCAGAGGTAGAAGACACYACTCTGGAGCAAGGTTATTAGATGTTTATTACTTTGAAATCCCTGAATCACAAGGGGAATCCCAGGTACCTTGCAGGGAAGCGATCAGGCTGTCCCAGGCACTGCAGAGCATCTGCCTACGGCGAGGTTGGGGGGGGGGGGGTTAAGGCAAAATAATTGGCTACAATATGGGGTACTGTGCATGCACTACAGATATCTGTATACCTAAAGAATTACAGCTTCCCTTGTTAACATGGGAAGCAGTAATTCTTTAGGAGTACACAAGTCCAGACTGACACCTAGCAGCACAAGTCTAAGGATCGCAACCTGCCATTTCTTATGGGTTCTGCACACCAAGTGTTTTGGCAGCTGGAATAATTGATCGGTCAGCATGCTCCTGTCTCCTCACCTATCTTCCCCTCTTTACCCACTGTTTACATGGGGTGAAAGCAGAAAGAAAATGAAGTGGTAAAGAGTTGCTTACAGGAATGGTGAATAAAGACAGAAGAGTTAAATATTCGAGGGGTAGAAGTCAGAGCTCCTGGAGAGGTTATAGCTGATGCACAATGTCCTGCTGCAGAAGCTAATCACAAGAACGTAAGAGATGGAAAATAGTCCTAGAAGCACAGTTATAAAACAAGAAAAAGCCTATACTGTGAACAGCCAGTATCTTTAAGTACCTGCACTGTTATAATAAACTAGAAGGGGCTGAAAAATGTCCCAAGATGTAGCAAAAATCTCTGATTAGAGAGAAAAATCAATGTAAAGATACAGTTCAAGCTTAAGTAATAGGTGCATGTAACCTTGAGTAATCTTAAGAGAAATGGCTTTGGTAGGTCTTTGCTTTGTTTTACAGGGCAATCCTCTGAAAAACAACCTGAAAAGAAGCAGCAAGACACAGTGATAGAATTGTTAGTTTCAGCAAAACAATGAATCCAGGAACCAGAATAGAATAACACTAAAGGAAGATGACATAGATGAGTATCGTAGGATACTCGTACCTGTTTGATAACTGAGCTTAACAGCTGTGTACGTGTTTCTAGAAGTTTACCCTATATAACGCATGATCCTAAAGAAGGTGTAAACACATTCCTTTTACAGGAAAGGAGGAGAAGATGATGGTAAAAACCTATGCATAAATATAATAACAGCTTATTTAAAATAAGGTGTAAAGTTTGTCTATTTATTATAGAGAAGACCTGGAGAGACAGAGGAATGAAAAAAAGGTGACTGAGTATTTTGGAAGCTTCTTTGAAGGAAAATATTCCAGTTTTTGGACAAAGATAACTGCTAACAATCTATTGTTATCTATTACCTTTTAATAGGTAACACAGAAACCTCAGCATCCTATTGCACTCTTATAGATACTGATCTATGTACATTATGTGTGCACATATGTATTCATATTCATGAGCATCACTTCATGTATTTACGGAAGATGCTGCACAATGGTGGGAGAGATTGCTTGCTGGCAAACTCACACAAACCCTCCTATGGGCCTAACTGCAAGGCCTTCAATATCTCTGCTACCCTCTTCAACATGTCATTAGTAAGACTAACAAGGGATTGGTAAAACAATCAACAAATGAGTAAAATAGGTAAACAATCATAGAAAGGTTATTAATCATTAATGTTATGAACAACTGGATACCATCCAGTCATGAGCCTATTGTATGTTTAAAAAAATGTTCTCCTCAGAATAGTGCCCTTAACACTGCAGGGCTGCTACATGTGAAAATACATCCAATTATAAGGCTGTTTATACTAATTGTGCTAAGAATTGTCTAACTTTAGGTAGCTGCATGTAGCGTACCTCCTGCTGACTACAACACCCTGTGGGGAGACTGATGCATCTGCTCCAGAACCCCTGCAAGGGGAGAGCAGATGTTGCTACAGCACGGCCCTACCAGCGATAGGTCTGGCACTGCGCCTGAGCCATGACATGGGGACAACTGCTGTGCTCACAGGAGGTTTGAGACATTGCTGTATAATCATACATATTACACTCAATGACCTAGTGTGTCTGTCACGCAGTCCTTACATGGGCCCCTAATTTTCTAAACAGCATTCTGTGATCCAGAGGATATTTTGAAAATGAAATATAATCATTGATAAAAACTGAAAAGCAGCATGATGTTGTAGAAATACAAGTGCTACATCAGAGTCAACATATCATCCAGACCACAAGGCAAGTAGCTAATGTAACTACTGCCTGGTGGTGGGACATCTTTGATGGCTTTAGTTCCAATGCCACTGCTATTTTACACCTATTCTTGCACCCAGTACTTCTTTTACTTATCATTACCTTTGTATTAATACTTGTGGTAGCTGTTTGGTATATGAGAGTCTTTCTAATAGCCAAAAGTCTTACCAATGTAACCTGCAAATTACAGTTTATTTAGAATATATCAGCTATGTGTGGATTGAGCGTATTGATCCTAACCAGAAGGCTATTGTATGTTGAGGAGTTAGTGAGCTGCACAACAGTTGACCAAAGTAGGCATAGGTCCATGCTGTGCACTTCACTTGACCACTGGATGAACTTAGTCAACTGTGACAGCAAAACCTGTATGTCTCTCCCACCTGGCACCTGGCGATTACACCACCTGCATGTCTTCACTTATTGTGAAGTGAAGCAGCATGTTTTCATAGAACATCCTTTTGTTTGACAGTAGACATGAGGAATAGCGCTGTTTACTTCTAAGAACATCCTTTAAAAGCTCTGAAGACCATAATGCTGGCAAACCTCACCATGGGTGAGAACTGTGCAGTGTGTCCTGCCCTGACTAGAATACTGCCCGATGCTGTACAACTCAGGGTTCCCAGCATCTGGGGGGACATAAGGTTGTCTATGATATCCCCTTTTTCCTTCTCACGTTATCTCCAGTAAATGGAATTTTAATCAATATCTTACATAGTCTGAGTGCCTTTCTTACTGGGATTCCCTAACAAACTTGCACCAGTGCCTTATACATGCATAGTTTGCTTTCATGTTCTTGTCATCCTATCAGTTGTTGCCCACCCCATGTTGCCAAGAGGGAGCTGCGTGGATTCACACACAAATGAGGAAAGAGGCACTAGCATAGGAGAGGCACTTTTTGGCAAAGTTCCCTTTTAACCATTCAGGGTTTCTGTGGGGGCTCAGTGAACTTAGCACTGAAATGAGAGTTACAACCAGTTTGGGGGGGGGTTGTTTCTTTGTTTTTTAAAGTCATCTCTCTAGCAGACAAGTTCTTCAGAAACAGACAACAGTCAGGTTGGCTTACAACTTTCAGAGCCTCTCGAGCTTTCCCTTCCATTAGAGCAAGTGTCACTGGCTCACTTGCAGCATAAGCCCCTTTGCAAGTATTTTAATCAGGCATAAAGAATGCTTCATGTCTCCCTTCTCTGTGCTCTTTAATGCGTCATTATAACCTGAAGCAGTTCGAAAGACAAAACACTGATGATCAGTTCTCCCTGATGGATCGATTTGTGATCAGAACTCATTATCCTCTCTCAGTTACAGTGCAGATACTCAAGACAGGTTTGGTGTTCTCATTAGCTGTCCTTAAATCATTTATGCAGAAACTCACAGATGCAGCAACACTGCAGCCTGTCTTAGAGAGACAAGTGTTTTACTGAAAAAAAACTGGAGACCTCTGGTGCTCAGTTTCTCTAAACTCACACAGTCAGGTGATACAAGCCTCAATCAATCACTACCCTAAGGAAGATCTCCCAAGAAGGCTCTCCTCCAGCCTGTCTCTCTCTCTCTCTCTTTTTTTTTTTTAATCAGCTTTCATTTCTTACTAACTGAAGCATTGGCTTAATAAGAAAAGTTGATTTAGATATTTTGGCCTGCACAGCATCTACAGGTTACCCCCACATTTACAAAAATCTGAGGCCAGAAGTTGTCATGGTATTTCTATGATCCTGCAGTTGCACTGCTTTCTGTGGTTAGGCCTACAGTTATCAGGTCTGTATTTCTGACAGAAGTACTTACTCCTGTCTTTCGTCACTGCGGTTAGCAAATGTATTGCCTGTTACTCACAGAATACCCAATACAAGATATCTGAGTCACTGAAAGGCCTGAATTTATGAAAAATGCCTTATGCTAAACTTTTGGTCAGTTCAGATCTGGTCATTCCCACTTGTCTCTGTATATGACCATAGCACGCACAAAAGTGGATGGAAAGAAGAAGAAACTTTGAATTGTTCTGCAAGCCCCAGTGGTACTGATACGTGCTCTGTGCATCCCACCACTATACGCACAGACATCTGCTTCTCTCACATTAGTTTCACAGATCATGAGTTAGTTTGTGCTTCACGATGTAATTTTGAAAACTAAAGGGGGGGGGGGAACACCTCTTCCCTCTCCCAGTTTGACTTCTAAAAATGACAGTACCAGACCTACTGCACAGGAAGGTGCTTTTCCTATCCACAGTTATAAACTTAAAATTCTGCATTTAAAAGCCAGTTGTAACTTCCTATTTCACTACAAAGTCAGATGATTAAGCCTGAAAGTTACCAAAAAATTTTTGCAAAGCATAAGCGAAGCACAAAACAGCAACATGGAATTCAAGTAAGAAATACGGGAACGTACTTTAGAATATTTTATTCAATAAAAATATCAGACATTATCTGGCTCAAATCAGAAAAACAAAAAAAACCACAGCAGGCATGGCATATAAAAAAGTTTTATGGTTGCCATGCTGTAAGACCACTTGTCTGTAGCAAGCTATTTGTCTATAGCTTCAGAAACAAAATACAGCAGGATATAATCAGTTTTTGGGCAATACCCTCACCTATTATTATGGAAACAATGCTATCTTGTCTTACTTTCCTGAATGCATCATCATGCTGAAATTGCTTTTAGGCATAACTAAATTTGGTGCAACCCCACATCTTTTATATATGGCTTCATAAGCCACGGCAGGAGAGATTTAAGACACACCTGTATCAAGGATACAACAGGCCCGAGCACCCTCTCTTTTGTAACAAATAGGGAACACGGCCATAGCTTATCCAACTGTGGGAGCAGGGTCTGACAGTGTGACCTTGCCAGTATTTTCGGAGTGCTGGCTGCAAGCCCGTGCCCAGGTAGCAGACCCAGAGTAGTAACACTTACAGATAAGGTAAAGGGCCTACTTACCTAGCGTTGTGTCCAAGTTACACCCACACTTCAAAGGCAAGAAACAAGACTAGAGACAAGCATAGGTGACCCACTTCCTTGAACGACAATAAAACAATGCTTCCGTACACAGCATTACGTGATACCAGGCTGATCAATTCTGCACACTCAATTCTGAAGTTACGGTGCCCACACAACTGGTTGGTTTTGTTGCAGTTCTATATACAATCTAAAGATGGCATTGCCTATGAGTCTGTCATGGGTAGCTGCAGTGAGATGTTACACAAATCCATATGTGTTCAAGTTACTGTGACCGCCATGTAGTAGTTTGGAACTCCAAAGGAGGTCCCTGTTTTTCTTCCACAACCTTACAGATGTAACTTGCTGATAACATAACTCATGTTTTATTAGTACAATCTAGTAAGCTGCCATATATTCAGTGATCCTAGCACAAGTTGCTCTACAAAATAATGGTTCATTAAAGGGTATCATATACAATGCTTTGACAACTATTTGTTATTAATATCTATCAAATTATGGTGATATCACTGGCACTTTATAACTAAATKTGTTTGGTAACAACATTAGTCCAAGTAAAACACAGCTTGACAAAATGCAGATACTACTAGAAGGAGACTATCCTCTTTTCAAGACCAATTCATCTACTTCAAAGATTATGAGAGAAATAAAAGAAYACAAGTTTAAAGAAAACAATTGCAATCACCAACATAAAACAAGTTACTCAATTGAGTTATCAGCTTGCCAGAAAAAGTAATAAGAAAAATTTTGTAATAATGGAACGGAGATCAAATCACTCAGGTGAGAAGCACCAAGTTATAAGAACAGCTATAAAAAAGTTGGTTCTGTGACATGAGAAGAATTAGAGAATACCAACGAAATTACCTGACAGTAATTTTTAAGTTAATAAATATACCTTTTCACAAAACAACTAAATTGAGCTCAGTGCAACTGAGTAGGCAGACACCCAAAACAAAAAAGGTCCAAAAAGCAGCAAGACAGCTTCATGGAAGAATGGTCTCTTGCAAATGAATATATATATGTATATACACACGTATACATATTAATTAGGAAATCAGAGACCACTAGAATGGGAGTGCTTAGAAGACTGCTAAATCACACCACCTTCAATCTTCAAAATAAAACTTTACTAGACTCATTAATAATACACCTTGCCAAAGGTTAGTTCTTAATCATGAGCTCTACTTATCATAAGACATACAAAACTGTTATTCATTAACAGTTATATCCTAAAGTAACTGCGAGCACACAACACCACAAAGCTGATGTCACATGGCTGGCACCTAATGGCTATTGCGCTTGATGGTTCACAGTCTTTGAAGGTGAAGATGGCAAGCCTCAAGAGCTGTCCAGAAGCAAAGTGGATTATCTTTTCTTCCCCAGTTTTCCTGGCTATTCCTGGTGTTTTCATGTATCATGGCCCCCCTGTTCAAGAAGGCACAGACTCCTCCCTCCTTCAACAGCATGAGGTCCAGAGTGGTTTTCAATTGTAGTGTCACGAAGGCAGTCATATCTCCACGCTCATTTAGAAGAGTTAGGCTGTTCGCTGTGGTGTTAGCCAGTATTTCTACTTGATCAGTCAGTTGCGCTAATCGCTCCTGGGTTTTAGCTGACACAATTCCCCAGCCAAAATACCCCTCTAGTCTCCAGAGCAAGCACTTCCGAACCTTTTCTCTGTGTGATAGGTCCCGCCATAGAGTTGACCTTTTAACTCGTCCCCACTTTTGAGAGGAAGGGAGGCCTGGGTATTATGACTTAGGACAAAGCAATGGGATAGCTAATGAGCATTGTACCCCAACAAGCACAGCAGGGAGCAGGGTATATAGCATGCGATCCAAGCACGCCCTAACAACTCCCCTTGGGGCTGGCACAGTTGCCTTTTCGCATTCAGCTACAAAGGTCCTCTTCCCATCTGCAGGATAAAAATCATATCTAAAGAGTTTCTCAGTGAAATTAGGTGCTGAGTTGTTGGCACAAAGACAACCTTGCATTAGCGCGCACCATAAGGGGGGAAAGGTCATGAGMGGATGGAATGAGGCATTACAGGGCAATGGGAGTGCATACTTCCATCCAGGTTTTTTTGAGGGGGGTTGCGAGAGTGTTTGGGTCCTCTCCAAGCACGCTCCCATAACAATCCTCTTCCTCCCCACTGACATGATCTTGGGCAAAGGGAGAATTTAGTCTGTTTTCCCTCTCCTAGTGTCCGCCAAGTTGCATCCTGACAGTACATCAGACACTCATGTCCCTTGACTTTGGGGTGTACCACACACCATGGGGCAGGTTCTTCCAACCATTCCCATTTCAATGGGTGATCTTCCTGACTCCATTGGTCAAGAGCACAAGGGAGCCCCTATGGGAGGGTAGTGCATGGGATGGTGGTCTTCTGTCCCTGTGCAGTACCATGCGGGTACACTTCCTGGTCAGTGCAGGTTTTACCTTTTAGGCACGAAAGTATTGAGGGCCAGCTATAATTGTGCCACAGTGGGTCCCTGGCTTCCAAGCAGAAGACAAATGACCCTCCTTTAGCCCAGTTATTATTTAAGTCCTCCTCTAGATTTGGGAAGCAGAGGCAGATGGGCAGCAGGTTCCCCTCAGTCGATCCCAGGTTGTTTAAACAAGCTGTGATCGAGGAGGTATTAATAAGGTGGCCAAAGAGTTGTATTTATTTTAGGGTTACATTAGATTTGAACCCCTCATTTTCTGGGGGTGCTCCCATACCATCAGTAACAAGTACTAGGGTTATCACTCCTCCCACTACCCTTATCATTTGAAATGAATTCATTTTACACAGGATTCCCTCAGGATGAATTCCACATTTTTCAGGGTAGTACTTCCTCAGTTAGGGGTTAGCAATGTGGGAAAATAATAAGCAGTACTACCAGTTTCAGTCCTGGCAGTAAGATTCATAGTTTCAGGCCTCGCTCACTGATCCCGTGAAAATAAGAATAGTGTGTTGTGGTGGGGTAAGTCGAGATGGGTTACCCCTTAATGACTGGGATATATCCATCTTAAGCTAATATGGTGGTTTGCTCCCGTGCTGTCCAAGGCCTCCCAAGCAAGCAGGCCCCGAGGTTTAGTAAGTGTCATGGGTACAGTACCTATATGCAGGAGTTTGAACATGACAGGTTGTCCTGGTTGTAAGGCTATGGGGTACGCCTTGGGAGGTGATGGTTGTGAACCATAGGGTGCAGTGGGCATAAAGGCTTGTGTTACTGGGCTCCTGTAACGACCTTGCCTGTTATTCAAATGGCAGACTGTTTCCCATAACCGTTTTCCCTAATTTGATCGATGTACTTCCAACACACATTTGAACAGGCCATGAGCTCGCTCTATCAGATCATTGGCCTGTGGGTAATGAGGTGCATGGAGTGTGTCCATTGGATCCCGTGCTCCTTTGCCCCATTCTATAGTATTGTGGCAGTAAAATGACTACCGTTGTCACTTTGAATGTTCTCAGGCATTGGTAAGCTCAAGAACCATCCCAAAAGTCCCTTCACTGTGTTTTCCCCATTTGCAGAGGAGCTTGGGTATACCTCTAGTAAGCCAGAGATGACTTCTACTCTGGTTAGGATACATTTCCACCCCATGGCTGTAAGAGGTAGGGGCCCCATGTAATCAATTTGCCAGGTGGACCACAGGGACTTCCCTGTTTTCCAGGGCAGCACTGGTTGGAGAGCTGCACTTCCTTCTTTCAATCTTAATCTACATTGCGGACACTCTGTGATTATTTGTTCTGCTGGGGTCTCCCAAATGCCCAGGTACTACCATCTGGGAGTAACCATTGTCTGCCATTCAATACATCAAATCCCAAGACATCGTCCCCACTCTTGGTGACAGCCAACTGGCACAGGGTTGCTCACTTCTCATTGGGGAGGCATAGATAAGCTCTTGCTACCGGGCACACCTTGCTTTCACTGCTGCATCCGAGTAGTTGGATTTGGTGCCTCCCCACAGTGACTCCTGCCTTCTTTGCTGCCACTGGGCAGAGGGCAGACATCTGAGCCCCTTGTCAATAAGGAATTTGGTTGGGATTTGATGAGTCCCTAACGGAAGGTAGATGTGGGGTCCTTCCACAGGGTCCCACTGGAAGGCCTCTATTCTCCAGACAGGGAGGCCCAATACCCGTTCAGGACCCACTAGTTTTTTGCTTCTACAGCCTTTAGCTCCTCCCAGAGAAGGGGTTATTTGTGCACAGAGATGCAGCGGGAGTAGTGCCCTCCTGTTTCCTTTCACCTTTATCTAATCTTGTTTCCTGCCCTGCAGGAGACACATGCCAAAAGGCGACTATTAGATTAGCAATTGTCCCTGTCATCTGCCCGTGTAAAGCAGCTCTAGGCATACCTAATGGCAGCGCTGTGTGCCACAGCTGATTTCTTCTCTCCCTTTCTGCTTGTGGGGTGGACTTCCCTTCCCCCTGAACTGTGGTTCTGACCACTTTCCTTATCTGGCAAGGAGGGCTGGAATGGTAGCATGGGCTCATCCCATCCCATTTCCCATCCATGGGTGACCACTCAGTGTAAGAGGTCAGCCCACATGGGTATGGGGAGGGGTTGTTACTGCTGCTGAGGGTCCTGGATTGTCCTATTACACTGTCAGGTGTGCTCTATCTCCTCCCCGCTGTCGAATKAAGTACGCCTTCAAGGTATGAGGCGATCCTCCTATCAATGGCTTTAAGTACGCCAAGTCCACTGGGTAGGATATAGGCAAGTGGCCTAACCGTCCCCACTACCCAATCACTTGTAGACAGGCGGCCTCATTTACTACCTCAGTCAATCCCATTAAGGTGTGGTTGGGGATCACTAACRGCTCCCCCCGCTCATGGGGATCAATTCCTCCTACCCAAAAGGCAGCCTGAGAAGTCAGAGAATGAAGGTGACCCCCTGACAGAGCAGGGTTGTCAGAAGGGCCTTCTGTGAGGAAAACTCCTAGCCCCCAGAATCCTTCTGCCTCTGTCCTGTCCAACACTATCCTATCTCCTCCCAGTTTGTTTATTCTTACTACTCACTCTGTCTCCATTTCTCCAGGTTTCCAATAGAATTTTTCCTGGAGACTTGCTAGCTGCAAGGGGTCAGACAGGGTGGTACAAGTAGCCTCCCGCTGGTTGCCTCCTTAGGGTTCCAGAGTGATGTCATGTTTTACTATGGGGGCTATCCTTTTTTATCAACAGATCATCTTCTGTATCTCCTTCCCCATTCTCTGCTGAGGGAGGGGGAGGGGAGAGGGGTTGATCATTATCTGGATCAAACCAGATGCCCCCATCCCAAGTTTCTGGGTTGGTGAGCACTCAGCGTATTCTGACAGGGTCAAAAGTTTTAGACTGCCTTGCTAGCATCACCTCAAACTTCTCTTCTACTGCCCTCCTTATATCTTGTTCAACCTTCAGTTGTTCTCTGGTGTGATTGTTTCCTATCTGCAGTAGCAGATATCGTTGGTTTGGGGCCTGCAGTTCATTTTGGAGGGTAGCTAGTTCTTTATCTCGCTGTTCCCTGTAAGCATAAGCTGCCTCCAAACAAGCCCCCAGCATTTTTAGAATTACACCTTTATTTCAGCCGTCCTTCCTCCTACCCCTAGCTAAGTCTAGTTGCCTTTCCAAGTCCCCCCAATCATACCAATGATTGCGAACCCATTCGGGTGAGAACTTGGGGGATTCCTCTGCTCTGTGCCTCCATAAGTAGGTTGCTATGAGGTCATTAGCCATCATCCTGCTGACTACACCAAACTGTCGCAGGGTCGGGGGGTGTTAACCCTGGGTTTATTGCAAAAAAGTTTATTGAAGATGACTATACAGTGTAGTCATAGCAAACGAATCTTATTGCACATTTGTTATTGCCTGAGCCTCAGTCTCTTACCACAGAATCACAGAATCACTGAGGTTGGAAGGGACCTCTGGAGATCATCTAGTCCAACCCCCC
>NW_020451192.1:0-278633 GCF_003343035.1 Apteryx rowi
ATCACCTGCTAGTTCCTCGGGGGTCCTCAGAAAGCCCACAACTTCCAACARKATCCTCRAGTTCTAGTCAGAGCCCAAACACTGCTGCGCAAACTGCTGCGTCTGTTCGCTGCCTCTGTTAGCTGCGCTCTCCTGAAGTCTGGGGTTAAGGCAGAATAACAATAGCTGAGCTGAAAAGCTTGAATTTATCTGGCTGGCACAAAGCAGGATAACTGAAAAGCCGGAGTGTTGTGTGCCTCGATTAAAGTGGTTATCTAATTCCTTCTATAAACACTGGAAAGAGAAGTATCTCTAGCAAGTCAGTCACCTTTTCTGAAACAGGTGGGATGAATGGCATACATATCTTTTCCCCTGACTGAGGAGAAAACTTATGCAATTATCTTAAACTAGATGTCCCCACTGTGCTGACTAAATTTAGGTGAAACAAATACCATCTAAGGACTGATGAAATTCCAGAAAAGACTCATGTTATGAAGTAAAAAGCATGTCTGTAATATGGGATTATATGCTAACCCGGTCCTGCCCACTTCTCAGATATGGTGTGGAAAACTTCCAGTTATCCTATGAATGCATACTTTCCTTGTCACAGTGCATATAACAGTACATAGGAAAAATAAATAAAAGAATTAGTTATATGATTTCAAAAGTATATGGCCTCTGGGTAGGCTAAAGAGAATGCTATTCTAATTAATCACATAATTAATTTCTCTATTGACTTTTCCTTAATGTTTTTGCCATTTAAATTGTATATAAAACCATCTGCCAGTAAAGTATTTCAAAGTAGTTACTCTAATCATCTTGATTTAATTTTATTTCCGTTGAATAGATGCTTACAATGTACAGAGATATAAGGAGATTTAATTTAATTAATAAACAAATTAATGTAAAAATGTACAGGGTTTCTTTTTGTAGGATTTTTATCCAATATTTAAAACAGTAGGAAATGTTTTTTGGCTTAATTATTTCATTTTTCTGGTTTGAATTTATTTTATTAATTATTAATTTACAAAAGTTTTAAAACTATTTAAATATAATGTTTGGTTGTTAACAAAGCCTCTAAACACATATATATAAAATGTTAAGACAGTCTCCTAAAAACAGTGAGGATGTGGAGCACTTCAAGAATATAAGGTATTAAAAGAAGACAATTATTTGAAGCTCTTGAAAATTCCTCAGCCTTTTTTTATAAACTTCCCCTACCTTAAACCACTGAACTTGTTCCTTTGATCTTTCAACATTTAAACAGAAGCTGCCCTAGCCAAATAAACTCACTGATCCCCCCTTTTGTGCTTTGCTAGAGCTGACAGATCTGTAAGGCTTTTCTTTTTCTTTTTAAATCTCTTCTTCACAAAAAGGTGTTTCTTTTTACATGGATACTACCCTAAACCAAATTTCTTGCGAATATATTGTGTCACTTTTGCATCCTGCTCTTCTTTATGTAGGTGTTTCAGAGAGCAGTGAAACTGGCTACTTGGATATCCTCCTACGTTATTCTAGCATAAAAGTCTATAGTTAAACAGTGTTAAAGATCTGATTTCAATCTACTGAAAACATAATTCAGACTTCTGTTTCACCTTTTTTGTATTTAATTCTGATGAGGATAACTCGTGTGAAGCTTTAATCAATGCCTGCCATTTTATATGGTAATAATTAAGTGTGGCACAGGGAAAAAAGGATGTTTGAAGACTGAGGTGATTTTCTTCTGCTTTGATAGAGATTTAAATCCTGTTTCATAAACATAAATACTGTATTTCTCTCAACAGAGCCTTTCAGAAGCCACTGTTCAGAAAGTTCAGGGAAATTTAAATAAGGTGGCTACATTTTTTTCAGTTGTGCAATTAATTTATTTATCAATATTAATAATTTATTTTAGATATAGTGCCTGAAATGCAGGTAATTTTTTGTCATTTTTACATGTACCTTTTTAAAGGCATTATAAAGGTAATCAGCATCTTGCATCATCAGGATATTTTATTAACAATACAGTATATTTCTTTCATTCTTTGGTGCAGAGATAACATGGCATGGGATGCACACCTGCAAAAGCTTGTATGAAAAATGAATGGATCCTTTTGTGAATCTGAGTAAGAAATAAGCATCAAAAAAAGAGAATTTTTCATGGGGAGAAGGGACATTTAAAACCAAACTAAGACAATTATGTGAGATTTTATGTGCTCTTCAGAGCGTGTTTAGAAAGCATGCAGCCCATGCAGTGGGGGTCACCTAGATGCCTGCCATAAATTTTAAGAACAGGACTTACATAAATACTTCAGATATGTCAAAATAATAATTTTAATTGTATTTCTCCTTGAGTAAAAAGGAATCATTTTATAATCCTGTTCAAAAGACAATTTCAAAATTCAATTGGAATCCCATTGGATAGTTTTGGATAGAACAATTGCAGTTCTGCAATTCTAATGGCTCTGTCAGTCGAGCTGCAGCAGGTTTAGCTGCCGTGGTTTAAGACATTCGTGCACCCATCCTCTCAGCCTGAGTTTATGAGCAAAATACGAGAAGCAGCATGAATAAGTGCCCAGCAGCTCCTGTTCACAAGTTTGCATTTCAGCACAGGTTTCATATAAGATGCAGGACTGGGAACTGGGATAGCCAAGGGACAGAAATGCGCTCCTTGTTACAGGGGCAGTAGTCCCTGGGAGAGGCATGGAGGAAACAGCTGGCTGTAGCAGCAGCTGCTGACTCTGCTTCGAAAAATGTATGTTACCCAAATGAATTATAATTCATAAAATTCACTTCTAAATGTTGTTGCACTTTCTGATTTATAGCTAAAGGGAACTGTCTGAGAGATCATATTTGGTTGTAAACCTGTACAGATCCATCATCTACAAAAGTATTTCTATAGCAGTATTTGCCATGACACCTAACTCCTTACGATCATTAATTCACTTGCCTTCACAACTCTCTTAATTCTAACAATGGGGAAACTAAAACACAAGAGGTCCAGATCCTCAAATAACTGAGAGTTATTAATAATATAATAATAACTGAGTGTTTATGGGTGTTTGGGACATAAACTCCTTTGAAGACTGAGGCTAAGTGACTATTTCAAAAGTACAGATAAAATCTGTTGCAAAGTGGGGACTTAAAATTTCTTTCTTAGCAAACTGCTGCACTCCACAAAGTTTGTGTAATTTATAAACCAAAGGCAAAACAAATTGTCACAGCAGCGTCTGAGTCTTTCCGTCCACTGCTTTTCTGCTTACGCTCCTTTTTGTCCCATTGGTATGTAACCACTTGCAGCCTAATGACTGCCAAATTATAGCAATTCCAGTATTCCGCAGCATACATTTACCGGGATATGTTTTCTCAAATATTCACATCACTGAATAAGTCACTGATAAATTTGTACAATAGACTGCTCAAGAAATGACAAAAAAGATCCATATATAGCCTTTATAATGTGATGGTTTAAAAGTAGCCACGCTAATATGAAAGGGGAAATCTCTTTTTACAGCACAGTGGCAAGTTGTTTTTTTTTTTTGAATGAGCAATTAAATTTTGCCTAAAGATAAATACGTATTTAAGAATTCTAAATTGTTCTGGCAAGGAGATTAGCCATTTCTAGAATTTAAGCATATTCCAACTGAAAAGCCCCAATTTCAACCATGCCTAAAACACGCATACACAAAGAACTGGGAAACAAAAAGCTGTATTCATTAACATGAGTGTTGCGCATGTTGCTGTGTATTTGTTTATGATGGATTACTTGCTCTGGAATGAGATAAAGACATCAGACTGGAAAGGCAGATACATGACCCAGATGAAGAGTATTCCCTCAAACACAACAGTAGCTCATACTGCCTGGGAAGAGGCCATCTCAGTTCTAGCACTGACAGCCGCCCTGCTAGCCAAAGCTGAGAGACTGGAGATGAAAATAAACTAATTTGTTAAAAGAGATACAAAAAGGTGCTGGGGCAGTTTGTCAGCTGAGGCAGCTTGACACTGAGACTGCCTGAGACAGGGCTCTGCAGCATGGAAAGAGTAACGTGGTGCCCAGAGGAAGCAGTGTGGGACCATGGCCAAGCCAGGTCTGCCTCGAGGCCTGACGAACCACCAAGTCTCTGTTAGGTCTCTGTTATTTTAAATCCACTTCCACTGTATACCTTTTGGCAAAATGACTCATACATTGTATTAAAGAAACCACTTCTAAATTAATCATACTGTTATTGTTTACTGTCTCCCAGAGGCAATCTCACAAGTGCCACGCTACAGGGTTTGCCAATTAATAACAGACAGGCAAGTGTAACCCAGGGCAGGCGCTGTCTGAGAGGACAGCAGTGGGATCACAGGCTGTCACCATAAGAAGCAGAGATACCAACCAAGTACTAAGAGCACACGTGGTGCACTACAGGAGGACCTCAGAATTAGCAGCATGACTGCATTGCAACAGGACCTATTTGAATTTCTATACATAAAACTATAAAACAATGCTTAGGCTTAGGTGATTTTGGCATGTACCATCCTGATACCATCTAAGCTCTCGCAAGACTTCCTTTTTCTAGTAAAAACTTACGTACTATTCAACACTGCCAAACCAGCTCTATTTAGTGATGTGTTTCATAGCCTGTCATAAAGATCAACAGTTTTTCATTTATTTCTGGCAGTTGAGGGGATGGAGGGAATGGCAAAGTTAAGTTCCTTCTCAGGGAGGGAAGAAGTTCCTTCTCCTTGCCAGTAGCTCCCCCTTTTACCAAACACAGCTGCAATGCATGTGCTCTCTCTGGCATCACGGGCAGCACTACAGCATAAAGAAAAAGGTATTTCAGAGTGGACTGGCTTACAACATAACACTTCAAATTCGACATAGAAAACAGACTGCTGACTTAGCTACATGGTTTAGACTTCTCACAAATTCTGATTAGCTTCATGTTCTAGGCTGATCCAAGGCAGTGTAGGGAGCTTGCCTAATCTTGGTGTAGCAACGATGAAACGCAGCAGCGAGAGGGACAGTACTGAGATCACAGCCTTCAAGAAACACCCAGGGGAGAGGCAGTGTGTGCGGCTTGCCACCTCCTCACCCTTCGTTACCAGACAACAGTAGCCCAAAGTCTAAGAAGATTCACAAATGTTAGTCTAACAACGGAAATTCCATATCATCTACCGAAGTGCGTGATGATGGGTAAGACAAGGGATAAAGAGGTATTATTATTCACAAAGGCAGGTAGCAGTTATTTTTTACCAGCAAAAATTAAATGTTTCCAGTGAATAATACAAAACTTAAAGTCGTTCATTCCTCATAACCAAAGCTCAAACTTTGTTTTGGCTGCAAGCTGTGCTGTTGTTAGAATTTCTGGTGTGATTTCACACATTTTAAAATCTGATTAGTCATGAGTTTACAGTACGTAGAGTATCAGTGTGTCTCATTTCTTAGCACTGGAACACTCCTCAAATTTTCATCTTTTGGATCAAGACTATTTTACTTGGTAAAGACTTCTTGAAACCACAGTTTAAATATTTCTGATTAACTAACAATAGATGCTAATTGAATGATGGTTTGAAGAATAACAAGTAAAATAAATAAACTAAATCAACTGATTTTAGTTTCTGTCATGGCAGGACTCTCTTAATTCTGTCATAGACTGATAGGATTTGCAATACATATCCACACAGTAAAATACACAGCTGTAGAATCTTAAGCATGGCAGAAATTTTATACTGCTTTTGCAAAACTATTTTTTCTAGTAGTAGCTAAAGCAATAACTGTGTTTAATCTCTGCTTGTTCACGGCCCCTGGCCGTACAGCTTTAATGGATTCCAGGGTATCCCTGTATTTTGGAAAACGTATTCTGCTGCAATCACCAGAACAGAGACAAGGGGGCTTTCTCTTCAACCAGTGTGGTCTCTCTCCTTCTTAAATATGCTTCTCCAGGCTCTTTTCCAAGGAGCAGAATCATTCAAGCCTCTAAGCACCTTGTTTGTCATGCAAGGCTGATGAGATGTTTTGGAAGGGTCAGTCTTAAATATAAGCCTATAATAAAACACATCTGCTTTGTAAATCACCAAGAGATAGGACATTATGACAATGTGCATCTACTCACCTTTCCTTCCCCCATAACTTGCTTAATATATGCAATTTTTTTCAGAAAGGTAAACTTAAGTATTAAGGCAACAAACAGATAATTAGGGTTTTTTTCAACAGACAAGCAAATACAGAATTTTGGAGCTATTCATGTGTAAGATGACGTTAAAAAACACATGGAGAAGTGAGGTGTTGGATTTAGTGGTGGTGGGGATCTTTCTTCCCAAAGCTGTAGTTAAAGCTGTAGTTAAAACCTCAGTATGTTTCAGTATCACGAACACATGCACTCCATAGGATGTATGACAGTCTATAATATTTGAGATAGTGGCTGCAAGACCCTCCAGACTATTTTGAATACACATTCTGACTTAATAAATCAAACTTATCATAAATCCATACTAATAGAGTCTTTTAAAACAATAGATAAAAATTAATCTTCCTGAATATGATTTTAATGCTGAAATGCCTTAGTTTTTTCATTCTGCAATGCAAGTTCTAAGCTCTGCAACCAGTTATATCCAAAAGTGCAAATATCAACTTAGAGCTTTATTTTCACAACAGGTGGGAGTTAAAATAACTATGGACTGTACAGCATTACAAGCAACATTAGCAGCACTTTGAGAGAACAAAGGAAAAGAAGAAAAGCCTTTTCAGATTGCAGAAATAACTTTGGAAGGTGGGGAACGAAGCCTTCAGCACAAACAATGCCCTTCAGGCTCACTTTGGGTGAAGAAAAAAATATGTATTTTTTAACTTAGCAGTTTGTCTCCTCTCCTATTCAACTGCTTAAAACAAAAGAATCAGACAAAATTCAAAGTTGGGCTTTTGTAGTACTTTGAAAATTCACTTTTAAAATAAGTGATCATGCCTGACTAACAAACCCAAATAGGATTATTTCATATTTGCCTTGATTCCAGTATACTTTCTTGTTATTAAACTAGTGAGCTTTCTGGAAACTTGTTCTTATTTGAGCTTAACAGCCTGTTAAAATGTGTCCTCATTTGTCAAGAAAAATACCACTTTTTCTAAGAAAAAAACGTAGGAGTTATGAGTAATATGTGTTTTCAACATTTGTACATCATAAATTCTTCTCTTCCTTCCTTTTGAGGTTGTTGGCCTTTTATTAATACTGCTATTCAGCTTTCATGGCTATGGAGAAACACTCATCAAGGCGAAATCATTCGCATGAGGGAGTCTTCATAACTCTTGGAGATCAGACAGTGGTAGACCTAATAAAAAACGAATCTTGTATGTTCATGCTACATATAGTTTAAATAAACAGAAATTGAAATAGAATCTATATATTCCTACTCCTTAATGGCTGAGAAGTGTTGCCTTATCATTTTTAGGAAGCCAGCATTTGCTACTTAACAAAGCAAGGGAAGTTACATTCAGATTAATAGCAACAGTTTCCAAGCTAGTCAAAGGAGTATTGTAAAAGATGGTTGGCTTAAAAAGTCAGGGGATCTTTAGCTTATGGCAAAGGGGGAGGTAGGACACAGTTCCAGCTCTTGGGTACAATTTGTTCATGGTTTAAGTAAGTCAGTATCTTCTACGCTTCATGTTCTGTCAGATAAAGCTAAAACATCTTGCTTCTGCTGCTTCTTGTACATCTTGATCGTTCTGTTCTTAAAATCTTGATGTAGCCATCGCTCTCTGAAACCATGCTTGTGTGGTGGCCAGCACTTTGTGGCTCTGCTTGTATATCACTGAAATGACAACATGCAGCAAAAACTGGAGAGGCTCTGAATCAGTGGCAGAACCAAAGTTTCACTGGCCAACATGAAAATATTAACCCTATTTGTTGATCTTTCACCGCTGGTGGTTTGTTCTAATGAAACCTATGGAAAGGTACTGCCCATCTGTTTTATTAACATTAATACGCAGCTGGCTTCCACTTGTGAGGAGGGTCCTGCGACCTGGGGCAGCCCAGGACTGCAGGCGCACAGGGGCTGCGGCATGGCACTGGGT
This sequence comes from Apteryx rowi, assembly GCF_003343035.1. Taxonomy (NCBI): domain Eukaryota; kingdom Metazoa; phylum Chordata; class Aves; order Apterygiformes; family Apterygidae; genus Apteryx; species Apteryx rowi. The sequence continues at coordinate 8,009 of NW_020451192.1, forward strand.
GCAGATCCTCCTGCCGTCTGGCCAGTGAGCCCTGACTTCTTCTGAACGCCAAGTGTCTGGACCAGCCCTCGTCTTTATACTTTTAATGTAAAAATACACTTAGATTTTAGATGGGTAATAGGCCAAAAAGCTTTATTAGTCTCCTTCCCTTTGTTATGAATGCTCAAGCAAATTAAGTGTTATTGGGTAAATAACAGTTTTGTGTTATTGCACGTAGTCTAGAGCATGCACCATTTATTTCCATGACATACTGGCAACATTTGGTAAGTGGAATAGAACTCATTTACAGCAATTGTGCTGTTGCTATTATGAAAAAGAATATCTGTCAGTATTTTTCACAGTTTACCAGGTTTCTTTTAGGTTTGTTTTCTTCAGAAACCCTTACCCAAGTAAACAAAAATGTGTTGATTTTAATCTTTTGCAAAAATTGTACAAAGAAATATGACAGAGAGAAGGAGCTGTCTTGTACAGAGTAGCACAATGGGAAAATATAACAAATACCAATTACGTAGTTGTATTATAGAGCAAATTTGACACCCATTGAATAATTTTTCTTTTTTTTTTACAAAGCTCAACAAAATGGTAAAAAAATATTCTTCTTTCATAACTAGTGTAACAAAGATACTTGTAATGTACCCAAGCCAGGATACAAAAGCCCGACACTTGGTAGTAGAGAGAATGATTTCCAGCTGGCCAGCCAGAGCTGAGGACAGATTTGGCAGAAACATTACGATCTTCATTGTTTTCCACAATATATGAGTTACCAAAATATATATATACACACATATGTATTTTATATATATATATAATATATATATAAAATCCATGTATATGGATATTATATGTATGTTTATACTGCCTATAAACATGCATATTTTTAATACCCAGGGCACTGAACAAACTAATTAAACAAATTAAAATAATGTACATCTAGGGTTGTATGCAGCTGCTCTTACTTTACAGGCATTTAATTGACAACTACTAATACTTAAGGTAAACATTTTTGTTTGAAAAATCCCACTCTGGTTAAAATGAACTATTTAGCTATTTGTGCCACAAATCCATTTTCATCCTCTGATTACATTAATACATTTTCCTCTGAGTAAAAACATTCTTTCCAAAATGAAATTTTAGATTCTTTCTCTGCATATTGTGGTTCATAGACTTTGAGATTTTTTAGATTTATTTTAGCTGGATACACCTGTTACAAAAACTCATTATTCTGCATGTTTAGCCACAGTTTATTATATTTTTCAATATACTGTATCTGTATTAAAATCACCATCTGTGTTATTGATATAAAACATGAAAATACAACAGATGATAGGATATGAGTAAAAATCCAGAAAGGAAATGAACCTTACCCCAAAACTACAATTAAAGAATATCAAAGCCCTGATCTGCATGCACAAAGGGAAGAAATCCAAATTCACAGTCTGCTGAAATCAAAGCACAGTAGAGAAAATTAAAGTCTATTATTCCAAATATTAAACCCAGTGCCTTTATTTAATATTAGTCAAAATGTTAATATTTTTCAATGGCATTCTTATTAGGATCATATTTTCCCCCAAGTTTTTCCAGTGAAAATCAAGGATATGGTCCTTATTAATTTAATTTTCATACTTTTTAATGATAAAGAACATTGTTCATAAGTATAACTTCCAAAATAATGTTTTTATTATAAGATGACTGCAGAAATGAATGTAACATGACACCCATTATCTAATGCAAAGGAAATACAAGAGTTTTTTTCTTCTCTTGTAACATTTAAAATTGTCTAAACCGCACTCTCCAGGTACAATGCCAAACAAGCTGGACCATTTCTCAAGTACTGAACCAAGCAATGTAAGCCTTCTAAGACTCCTTTTGAATAATGCCATTTACTCTTTGATAGTGCCTATTAATGAAGATTACTAAATGCTTCCTAATGTTGACATTTTCCAGTAACATGTCATTCAAGATCCAAAAGAATTGTGAGTACCTAATTTTGCCCCATCAAATCCAAAACATTTTTTACATTTCTTGACCCTAAGTAAAATTATTTCTGTATTTATTTCTGTTAAAGACATATGATGAGAACCTGTTTGCAGTAAAATAAAGTTTTTTTAAAAAATCTGTTGATTTTAAAAATTTGTGATATGGCTATGTATTTAGATAAGCATTTTCCAAGATACATCTGTCCTTTGCATATTGCCAGCATGCTCTCTAGTCCTATTTCTCTCACAATTATTTTAACACTAAGCTGTTTTATTAGCATTAACAGACGAGTAGCAAAATGTAAATCATTTCTGCAGTATTGTCTATCAGTAACAAATGTGGAATCCATTTGTCACTCTTGTGGACTCTTGCTCTGCCTATTGAAAAAGGAGGATCAATAGTCCCTTGAGTGGCAAATTACTCTTGAATCATGTTACTGCTGAAACTGCTCACAGCCATTAGCTTTAACCATCTCTTAGACCTGCAAGGGCACTGGTGGGTTGAGGTGATCTAATATGAAAATGCACATGACCCATTTTCTGGTTCATATATTAATAAGAATATTTATTAATAAATATGAAACCCATATGAACCTGAAAGTTGATTTTATTTATTTATTGAAGTCATTAACTTACATCTTTTGTTCAAATGCAGCATATAAGGCCTATTTATACAATAAAAAATAACTATGGAGAGTAAGGGGCATAAAACTTAATACTGTGATCTTATTATATTATTTAAAACCTCATTTGAGAGTTAGTGGATGTAAATATTCTTAATAGATCATGTAATATTTGCATACACAGAATTATGTAGTTATTCCAAAGAAACACATTAAATAATGAACAATATATTGTTCCAGCAGATAAAAACAAAGTATAACTGGTACGTGTTTTTTATTTTCATCAAGGTGAGGGCACAAAAATATCGTTATGGAAAAAGAATCAACAAGACTGATTCTTACAGTGAAATTACCTTGATCCTCATGAATATCTTATTTGACAAATGTCAAACGACCCACAAGCTGATATGGACAAAAAGATAATCAAATATGTTCTTAAACCTGAATTTATACATTCAAAGCATGATAGAGTGGCATACTTTTCAAAGCACATGAATTCCCAAATAACAGAGCAAACAAAAGTTATGTATTCTTTCTGGTATCTCATAAAAAGGCACTGTGTGCAAAAGTAGACATTAATAATTTTCACTGATTTTCTTTGTATATGTAATAGTGAGCTCTATGCAAAAATCAGCTAAGCACAACTTTAAATGTATGCTATATTTTTTACTTTAATAAGTAAGTTAAAGTCAAGCATTTGCTAAAATAACCTTGTGAAGCCAGGGCCTATATGAGATGAATTCCATAGACCTGTAAGCTCCCTAATGAGGCTTCCAAATAGATGATGTTAAACACAATTTGAAATTAATCTAATATCTAATCTCATGATGATTATGAACAATCCATAAGTGGGTAATATAAAAACAGCCTTCAAGTTTTGTTATTCTCCTGCAGTTTTCATGTGTGTAGGCAAGCTACTGTGAAACACATTAGCCACACAAGTTGCTCCTGCTGCTCCTGCCTTCTCCTTGAGGCTAGTATTTCTCTGGCTGTCAGCCCACATTCTTTTCTTTCTCCCCTTTTTCTACATTGGATGGGGAATGAAAGAAATCCACTGAACATGTATTAGCCACTTATGAGCTCTCCTATTCTGTAGTTCTCCAGAACAAAGTAGAGAAGATATCAAAAGATCCCTTAATCACTCTCTAAGACATGTTCTTCAGCTTCACACATCTGTGTCATATACTGATATATTTGTTTGCCATTGTGCAGAAATGTCAGGCATGCCCCATGGCCCCTGCCGACTGACCAAGAGGAAGCATCGTACAGACTTCAGAAATAACTCCTATAACTCAGTCTCATGAGATCCAGAAAACTGAAATTTTCTGTATGCTCTGAATTATTGCAGAAGTGGTGTGCTATACAGTGAGCCTGAGCACTAGCTGCTACAGTTATCCAGACTGAGAACCTAGTGGAGAGCGATGCTGTTCCCTCCCTGCTTCAGCCCCTGCCTTCCTTGCATAAAAAAAAATCAGGCATGGAGCTGGGGTAAGGGCATGGATGCAGGTATTGCCCCAGCATGGAGTTACGATGTTGTGAGCATGCTAGGACTCAGGCAGCATACTGGGACAACGGCTGCCTGGCAGGCTGTGCACCTGGATCAACACTGCCACAGTCATCGGCTGTCAAAAAACAACACTCACACAATTCAGTCATATTCTCCTAACATTGCTTACAGAATGGACCATCGTACCCATGAATTCTATTAGATTGCACCCTACTTTTCCTTTTGTAAGAGCACTAAGCCAGTAGCCCCAGTTAATATAACCTCAATGCTTGTAGGAGCAAGCACAGTCGGAAAGCACCAGCTCAGCTGAATTCTGCGCGTGATATTCACTGAGCTCTTATGACCCTAGAAGAGGTTTAAATGGTGACTGTCACACATATTGTTCAGATCACTATGCTTATTTTGCTTTACATTTAGGTTTTCTGTTCCACAGGTGTGTGAGCAATGGACACTACAAAGCAAATTTACACTATAAATGTTGTGGAACAGGAACCATGTTTTTATATTGTCTGTACAACAAAATGGAGTCCTGGTCCTTTACTGGAGTTCTGCTACACTGTAGTAATGCAATAATAATCTTAGTAAAAATGTTCAGAGAAAGCACTCAAATATAAATGTGAAGATGGAATACATTACTACTAAATGTAGCAATAAATATTTATATCCCTGCAGCACTTTAAATTGGAATTCAGATTAGGACATATTTTGCTATGCAAATATTAAGACAATTTCATCCCAAAGGCAAAAGTCTGAAAACACAGGCAGCAGGTATTATAAAAACGAGAATATAGAAACTGAACAATAGAATACAATGAAGACTCGTCATAGATTTCCTAGTTACTTTTCTTTATCAGTTGGGTCAAAGAGTCAGAAAACAGAAAGATGTGAAAGACTAAAAATTCATCATCACTTGTTTAACTATAATCAATAAGGAAAATGACAGGAATGATTTTAAGGAAGAGATATAAAGAAATGTTATTCAAAACTTTTCGAATGCATATGAAGCAACAGGTAAGAAAACACTGCAAGGTCTAGAGAAGAAACTGTCTGATGGAAGATAGAAAGTGGGAGAACTCATGTGTAAGACTGAAAAGCTTGACATAACTGAAAATTTTTAGGTCAGTGATACTGTAAAAGCAAAGCTAAGCCTCTCTGCTTCCAGAGAAAGTGAATGAGAAACTCAGTAGAACCAGCAGATGGAAGATGTAGTCAGAGCAACAAGGTAGGAAATTGCAAATTCTTGCAGGAAAAGTCCCAATTAATTGTTATACAATAATGAATTTGGTATATTCATTTGTTTCCCAGAAAGTACATAGTAGCTGGGTTACAAAACAAAAGGAAGATAACATTTTTACGTTAGAGTGGTGATATCTAACTTGCTTTCACACTGAATAAGAGCATCTGAGAAATTTTTTTTAAACACACATAAAAGGAAAAAAGAATATACTGGATTAGATTTATGCTCATTTTGATCAAGCTACTAATTTCTAATGTGGAGTTTGTATTAGAAGGTTGGGAGGAAACTGGGAATTTTTAATCTCCAGGCATCATTTATTCAGAGACAAAACAAAGCATTAAATCACCAATGTTTCTTATCATGGAGGACCAAGGTTTCATTAAGTTGAATGTTTCTGTCAGACAAAAAATGAAGTGGGTTTGAAGAGATTTGCAAAATAGATTTCAAACATCTAGCTTTCCGCAGGAACCTGTTTTAACATATGTTTAAACAATTACTTCACAGCTGAACACCATGTTTGTGGGAACAGTAAAGAAAGAAGACTTAGCAAGTCTTCTTTGCATAGTTTCCCATGTTTTTTTGTTCTTTGTCATTTTTCTTTAAGCACTATCTTACAAAACTTAGATTTTCGTTTGTTAAGAAAGTGCAATTAATGGCTCCACTGGAAAAAAAGTCCTGCTTATAGCACTTTAAGAGTAATGTATGTGTGCTTATTGATACCTAGGGGTGTGCAATAGCAGAAAATTGAGAGGTGTAATAGATCTCCTGCTGTTTTGTGAATAATAGCAATGAAATTAAACTCTACTCTTCAAAGATGAAACTATGACACTATGATTCAGTCTAGTCAAAAAACCTTTATACAACAAAATCCATTACAAAATGTCACATGTAAATAAAATGGAATAGAAATATTAGACGTGACCCAAGGTTTTAAGAAAATGTGAGTATTGCAATGGAGATGTTTAGTGGCCTTAATCTATCGTTTCAGTTGAGGAATCTGACTCCTTCCTTAATGGCAGTAACATCCTAGAGCACCTTAATTGATTCATATTTGGGATCTTTGAATATCTGGAAAACAAAAATAGATGCATGTAGCAATTGTCTGTATGACATCATATTGAAAAACACAGAGTATACAAGTATATATATACATATACAAGTTATCAAGCCTTGATGGCAAAGATTTTATTAAATTTGTGAAAAAATGAAAAGCCTCTCCCTTCAGCTATTCTTTTCTTCAAGAAGCTCTTCACAAACACAGGAGAACAGACTTTGCTTTCTTTCTGTTAATCGTAGTCCTTCCTACAAAATGTTTTCTTCTAAAGAATGCATAAGAAGCATTCAAATTAGAAGAAAAGGCAATGCATAATTTGAACATGCCATCACTATCCTAAAATTTGTTACTGGTGGCCACACACTAAACAGAGGGGTAACAGAACATAGCATTTCAGGATCTCAGTTGAAAATACTGTAAGACATTTGGGCAGCTACAAGATATTGCTTTCTGAATCATTTCAGCAAAGAAAGAGCAGAGTTACTGAAAAAGCCACTTAATATATATTACTAGATTTTCAACAGTACTCTGAGGTCAACATATAAACAGGTCTAAGTGACGAAGGAAAGTTATCGAAGGGGAAATTAAATCTCCAAGCAATTTTTTAAATCAAGATTTTCGTATTACAATACTGAAATATGCCCCAAACCAATATCTGCCATCCCTGTAGAAAATATATCTCTTATTTTTGTACTCAGAATTGTTTGGATAAATTTTGTGTAGGGTAGCAATTTATGAATATAATACTGAGAAACAATGTCTTTTCAAGTGGCATAGCGATGTTAGTCTCAATTATGGCAATGGAAATTAATGCTCTTTCTTAAATGACTTTCTGAGAATGGAAAACAATTCAAGCTCTCTCATTCTCCTCAAAATAGAAGTTTCTGAGAAATTTCAGACCTATTCTGGCCAGACTTTAGTGACAAATGCTTTTGACAGCAATGCCAAGATCAGTCCTGCTGTCCTCAATACACCCAATATATTTGATGTGCTTTTCCCTCTGAGAATTCAGATTGGAATTAATTAATAAAATGAATAGTGATAACAACTTAACTGATTATTTCTTGTGCTCATTTCTCTTTGACCTTGTAAAAAATAAGGCAGTGAAAGATGTACTGCTGATGTAGCAATTTTCAACTTCTTCAGCTGCCATGCCACAAATCCTAATTCAAACATGTGTAGAAACAAAAATCAATATTTTGGGACAAAGAGTATAAGAAACATCCACAAAAAATCATTGTTTTGCTTCATTACCACATTTAAAACTAAAGGGCAAACATTACTTTTTATAGGCTTAACCATTTAGCTACAAGATGGTCAAAGTTAAAGGCAAAATGAAAAGCAATTACCTATAGGACATAAGATTACATTTCAAACTGAGCTATTATTTTTTATTATGTGCAACTTTTCAGAAAAGATAAAATCTGACACAACTACATAGGCATTTAAAAGGAAGCTCAGTCTATAAAGATGTTTTCTGCATAGTTAGACCTGTATAAAGCTTCAAGACAAAAAATAATGAATAATTTTAATATGTGGGAGAGAGTTCACAAAGCAATAACTTTCACTCACACTATTCTGAGAAAATAGGGTAAAATAGTGGTACTATAGATTAAGACTACTTCAGATTTTTCACCAAAAAGCTTATTATTATACACTTAAAGTCACTAAAGATGGGTAAAAGCATCTAGATGAGCCTTCTTCAGAAAAAGTCACTGAATTTCATCCAGTTTCATCCAGAGATCTGAAATCAATCAATTTTTGAATTTCAGATTGATGAAATTCTGTGTATATTATATGTTCAATAAATGCAAATGCTATTTTTCTCAGCAAACTATTAATTCAATAGCATTTTTACCCCCAAAAACTCTTTTGGATTGTATGTATGTACAAAAGCAAAGCCATCAAGAAATGCCTGTAAAAAGTAGCTTATAAACTAATAGGAGCTGAAATTCTAACAGCTAGCTTTGAAAGCGTATTTTCACAAGCAGCAACCACGGGTAAAAGAACACTTCAGAGTTGAATAAAGCTTTATTTGAAAATATGTTTTCATCAAATTAAATATTATAGAATATTTCAGAAGCAGTGATGATACTACAACAATGTCTGTGACAACCTTCACGGTCAGAGTCAAAATTCTGCTCAACTGCTAAATGTACCTCTGTTATTTACTGGTTTCTTGACTTGACCTGTATAGCACAAGTAAGGCAATTAGCACGGTACACAAAAGTTCTTTGGTGAGTAAGTGGCTACATTTTCTGAAGTTTCTGGTATAGAAAATAAAGAACCATAAATCTCAAATAATCCTTTCTCTTAAATGATGTAAATCATTTATGGATGATTTCATGGATGCTATACAAAAATTAGGTATGGGATACCCTAATGAATAAGTAGTTTGCCATCGGTAAGGAAGAAACCCACTGTCCAAAGAGAATGCATGCAATTATATGAAGCAGAGACGTATGGGCCAAATCTCCTACAATCTGTCTGACAGCTCCACAAGTTAAATTTATCCTCAAAAGGATCCATAAATTCTGTAGAAGCAGGTGGAAATTGCAACAATGAGGTTTTCAAAGGCTGCTCGAGTGTTTAAAATGTAATCTATGTCTTAATTGACATAGACAATATTGTTTTTTGGCATTTTCAAACAGCATTGGTATTTTCAACAAATGCTGAAGAAAAGAGTGTATTTGTACAGTGATACATAAACTCAAACCAGTAATTTCTCTAATTTCATATTCTACACACTCCCAGTGCTTTCAGAGTTCCTAAAGTATATCTTTGAGATAATAAATGTAATTATAGCCCTATTTTCCATGCCACAGTTTCCACTAATGAGGAAAGATGGAAAAGTCAGTATGTTAACCAGAAAAAAAAAAGGGTCTTGGAATGCCACTTATCATATGAATCTTAATAACACAGGAAGATTTTACAAGGGTTGGATAATATGGTTAAGGAGGGTAGGAGGAAATTTGTGTACAAAGCAGAGTACTCTACAAAATGACTTAGTCCCAGTATAGTACTAGCCATGCATAAAGCTTAATTTGAAGTACAAGCCTTGAGAAAAAGCCCTAAAGGTCATATTTGGGGAAACTGTTTGTTGAGAATTCTGGGAAACAGTGAAATCTGTTCATGGAAATCACAGTAGGTGTCATTTAAGACTGCACATTGCAGCAGGAATGGATTTAGAAGCACCCTCATGTGCCACGGTCTCGCCTCTCTATATTCTACGGATCTCTGCCCTTTGGAAACTGTTAGAGTTTCTTAACCACTGCCTGAAGCTCAAATGATGTTTAGTAATTTTCTAACATAGAAAGTGAACACTGGTGGCAAGAGTTCCTTCCTAATGTCTTTTATTCTGAGATCTATGGGGCTAATTAAAAATCTCAGTGTGATGTCTGAACCTGCTGTAGTTTAACAGATGTTTAATAAAGACTCAAGTTCATAGTGCTAATAAGAGGATCTCAAAAGCTTTGAAACAAAAATGGTTATCTTGTCAGTAATTTCAATATTACAGTTAATTTCCATGAAGACCATAAATGGCAAAATCAAGAACGAAAATTCGCATCCCACTTCCCTTGCAGATGAGACTCATTCCTCTCAAATTAGTGTGTAAAAAGGAAGCTGGTTAGCAGAACCTTGTTGAAACTTGAAAATGTTCGTATACTCACTGAAAAACATCACATTTGCATTCATAGCATTCATAAATAGACACAATTGTACCACTGAGCTTTGGTATTGGATGTACCACTTGCATCTTGCCTAATCGGTAGCTGCAAATTACAACCTTCAGCCACAAAACTCTTTTGCAGAGACCATGAGGTATATGGAACAAGATAAAATGTAGCTAGAAAGCAACAGTTTTAAAGCATCTGATGGTAAGTAAATGTAGCTATTTTCTACAATAGTTTTAGCTAAAAGTGAGAAGTAAATCTTTCTGAAAACTGTTAACAAGATCTACTATTTGTCTTAGCTACAATAGATATAATTAATCGGTCAACATCTGACCGATGTTACAAAATAATGGTTTCCAGTGTAAATATATGAGAAAAAAATGTCATAATTTCAGGTACACCATGTGATTACTGCTGATAAATGCAAATATTGTAATGAGGACTATGGAATTTAGTTATCACAGACAATTATCTTACCACAATGTGTATGAAAACTCTCTGAAAACTTCAGAGCTGCTACGTATAGCTGAAGTTTCACTTAAATATCACAGTAATAACATTATTTTTCTAATAATACAGAAAGCTGGTGTGTAACTCTACCCAGTTTCTTAGACTATCTCATTTCTACCTGTCAAAATAAAGAAGTCTTCTAGCCTGTTGTTAGGACTTGACTTTGTAAGGGGCCAGGGGCACCACGAACTTATTGTTATTTCACTCGCAGTGCATCTTTTTAGAGGATTCGGTAGATGAAAAACGCATCTGACTGCTAACTCTGACTTGCTTCCAAACATCCACATGTTTAAAGGTCCCCTCTACTGCCATTAATTGTTTGCAACAAAATAAAATACATAGTCAAAAACATTTTTTCCCCGATACAACATACACTTAAATAAATGTCAGTCATCTCTTTAATTACAGAAAGGCCCACTTTGCTTCTCCCCCACAACTAGAAGCCCACTGTCTGATTTCAGTGGAACCAGATGATGCCTTCTGCTGTCTGATTAAGACATCTAAATTTAGCTGTCTGTGCATTCAGTGTCTACATCTGTTGTGAGAGTCACTTGCCTACCATAGGTGTGCCTAGTGCCATTTTAGTGACGGGGGTATTCCTTCCCCACCTCTTGTTCCGGACAGATGGAGCCCTCCTGTAAATTTTGTGTCATATCTGGCAGCCCTGGCAGATTAACTGCCAGGTTATGTCCCAGACTGGATTACCTAGAGCTCCACAGACTACAGCAGATTTTTAGACATCTGGCTCACACGTAGACACCCACACTTAAGTGTCTATTTTTGAACTGAATCCCATGCTCTGTAAAATAAAGTGTAATGTCCATTGTTTGTAAATGTGTTTTAATAAGAAGCAGATGTACTGTACAAGTATCATGTCTTCAGCCTGGTACATCTTAAAACCAAGACTTCACTTTCAGTAAGACAGTTCCTGTAACTGAATTGGGGAACGCTACCCCTATAAAATTGTTGTTAAATCTGTGTTAAATATAAAGATTCCATTGATAATTTGATGAGTATTTAATATTGGCATTTATAAAGAGAACTGAATTTTTAAAATATTGTGAATTGCAAATATTTTTTAAAAATTACACAAAATCAAAATAATTTCAATATAGCATTCATTTGGAAAGAAGACAAACTACAGATTCATTTTTTATAGAAACTATTGCCTTCACAGAATCAAAACAGAAATGAACCATTTAGTTGATATTCTTGTTTTTGAGAAGTTCAGCTGAACCAACAAGTGTGATTTATGACATATCATTAGTCAGGTAGTACGAGAACTGCAGACCAAGATTCTTCTCTATTACTACTATGCGATTATGTATAAAAGGTAGCTACACAAACTAAGTTCTCCCAACAGGTCACACGGTTCATCTCAATTCCTCCTGCAATTTAAACTAAATGAATATTACTCTTCCCTTTCAAATACAAAGTGCTTCATAGGATTTGGTATGCATGTAATATGCTACAAAGGCTGTTAAATAAGATCATATTCACATTTTTATAATGGAAAGCTGTTCTCTCTCTCTCTCTTTGTGTATATACATATATACACACATACATACATATATATATAATATATATATAATATATATAAAATGTATGATTGTTTCTAGTAAGTGAATGGATCATGAATTTCTGCTGTGTCTCATTGTGGCTCTGGGAATACTGGAATGAACACTCATAAGTTAGGTGCTTCAGAGAAAGGTGCTACCTTAACAGACACATCTCTCCTAAGCTTTTATCCCCAGATCTGACATTTGTTATATGTCTAATCATGTACTTGCTTTACTGTCATCATTTTATGTTTAGATATAGTCCTGAATACGTAGCATACTGTTAGAATCAGTGTGAGAAAATGGATATGAAAGAAAATATGAATTCTCATGGGAGAACAGACACTGAGTGACAGGAGTACAGAAATAACTGAAAAGCCTGTATTCAGTACCCTCTTTAGTACCCATTTCTCCTCATATGTAGTACAATCAACCTGTAAAGCCTTCCAGTGACCATTGCCTGCGCATTCACTGGGGAATCTAGTGTAAAACCAGGTTTAAATGTTGCAGCTGTCTAATTAATTTTGTCTGGTTTAAATAACTAATTGTGTGAACATTATCTGAACTCTTGCTCAAATGCATTTATTGCTTGAAAATAATCCACTAATTCTCTTCTGTATCTCTTCCCACCAAGCTCTTTTTTATTATTGTTTAGTTGGATTTCCAGTTTTCAGCTTTAAAAGATCTTCATAGGAAACTGAGATACCAGTGTTCACATTGTGTTAATGATCATGTCATGCTTTGTTCATTAAATGTCTTAAATGTTTTTAGTATCAGGTAGACACAAAGTTTGTACAATTTTTCTAAGGATTTGGGGCAAGATAGGCTATGAAAATCCTATTTCAAACTCATTTTTTTAAAAAAGGAAGTAGAGATTTACATAGATGGAATTATCAGCTCTTCTTTCATACTCATTTTGTCCCCAAATGTAAGAGACATCTCTGTTTACTGGTAAAGGTATTAATAAGGCATCAGTAGAAATTGTTTCCATATTTCACCCAATAGAGATCCTAATTACCCAAAGGTTTGGAGCAAAGTTGAAGAGCATTCTCAGTAGAAAGCCCATGTGTATCTGGAATTATCTTGCAGAAATATAATTAAGTACATGACTGATTACATTGAGAAAGATCTACAATTTGCACCTGGTTACCTAGGCTCTACCTATTAATTCAATTTCTGCTTCATAACAGAAAAGTAAAGATGCAAACAGCAAGGAAGTACTACATATGTTTCAAAAAAATTCAGATCACGTCAGAAGTCTGATGTACAGCACTGCAATAGAATTCTTATTACCTAAGTAGTGCTGAGTACTAATGGCTATAGCTATTTTTCTTTCAATCTCAAAATAACAAGGCAATGCTCTAAAGGCCTGGTCCCATCTCCAGTGAAGTGAACAGAATATTTGGATTTAATTAGATGATGAATGGGAAGGACTGGATGAATGGAATGCATCTCAGTTGGCCTGACTGTCCAAAAGGGCTGCTTTTTCATTTAACAAACACTAGTGCAAATAATAGATTATTCAATTTAATGTAACTATACCATTTGAGCCCAAGTATTTAGGACATTATGAAACAGCGTACTAAAACAGTGGTTTTACTTTGGGGGTGATAAAATGCAGCTACTTCACAGAAGAAAGGGATGATTCAAAACATCTAATTCATGATTTACAAAAAGGAGGTACTAGCATCTTACCTGCAGATTCTATTTTTAAGAAGTTACTTTAAGAAAGTAATTTTTTCTTAATACTAGAAAAAATACATGAGAAGTATCTATTTGATGTTATCATACATAATTTTGAATTATAGTGATTTTGTTTTACCAGGATTACTTGGTAGTACTTTAAGGCTGCCTGTGGATGTTTTCAGTTTATGCCTTAAGGCTGAATAAAATGACACCAGTAAATGCACATAACCCAAAATAGCTTTCATGCAGTTCTCTTACTTTTCTATTTTTTTTAAGAAGCGTAAGAAGCACACGTCAGACAGCATTCTCCAAACAGTGGAGTTTCATAACATGATGGGGGTGGTAAAGTGACCAGCAAACTCCATTACATGTATTATCAGACCTAAGACTGGCCTTCTCTAGGGTGTAAAATTCCTTTCCACATATGTGTATACTTATGTTATAATACAGCTGTGTGTCATTGTGCCTCCTTTCAAACACCAGAGAAGATGAGAACAGACTGCAAACTACCTTACAGGAAAAGAAATCTCTCTTCTAAGTTCACTGTAGCTATCTGCCACCACAGTCTATCATGACACACTGCAATTAAAAGGGAAGAGACAAACCTGTATTTCAGGGTCAGCCATAATCTTTCCTCCATCACTTAGTTTTAAAATGTCATTGTTAACATATATATTTATTTTATGTATGTTTAATCTAATTTTATGGTTATATGAAAATTCAAGTTCTTAAATTTCTTACAGTGTCTAACATATTTGTTGTTTCAATGCTTTTTCATGTCCAATATAAAAATTGGGGACCTGTCACTAGCTCTTGGGTTTTGGTTTGTGCCCTGTAGAAGAATGGAATAAATCAGGAATCAGAAAGTTATATTAATCTGACAACTACCTTAAACAAGCCTTTTTCAGCAGCTTACTCAGAATGTAATTAATCTTTTTTTTGTGACAGTTTTAAGAAAAGTGATGGGGAACACGTGGGACAGAATGTTAGAGAAATTGCACCTCAAAAGGGGAGAAAGTGTTTCATGTTACCTCCTGGTTAGCAGCAGCTAGTTCTTCTTCCAGTGCAGAGACTCTTTCTAAAGAAACCCTCAGTCGTTCCCTTACCTAGAAGAAAAATCAAAATATGTGCAGTAACGTAATTTCTATTAGTCTTTAAAATTTATATATCTGCCATATGCACTACAGTACAAGCTGCTGGTCTGTTTGCAGGCATGCAAGGTGTGTCCATTCATGAGACATACTGTCTAGTAAAGGCTTAAACCTAACTATAAGAAGAATTAATCCACAAAAATAGGTGTCAAACTATAAAAGCCATACTGCTGTTCCATAGTTTGCCTATAATTCTAGGCGATGCACAGCAAGTGCAAGTATCCTAAAACCACATTCTGCAATAAAAGTAAAACGTTATTCACAAGCATCTTTTTACAAAGAATATGGAAAAAATGTCTGAAAATATGTTAAGTCCACATCATGGAAGATAACTACTCTGCTCATATGAATTGAATTCACCAAATTCATTGAAAAAATAACCTGCACCATTGCCTTCAGCCATACGTATTAAAGATTCTTCATAACATCATGCAGTTTGTTTTGTTTTTGCCAAAAGACATAAACAAGTTATATTCTCATAACCAGAAGAGTGCTGTGTTTGTACCAGTTTCATAGATGACTTATTCTGTTCTAAGAAAGTCTGTGAGGTACTCTCTAAAAGAACTATGGTTTAATACCTCTGAAGACATATTCACTCTTTTGAGCATCCCAGCTCAGAGTCAGCTCATGTAACCTTAGATAACCTAAGTTAACAGCACAGTCACCAGGCTCCCAATAAAATCCAACAGCAAATCAGACCTAAAGTGAGCTTCACTGCTGTGTGGAGGGGTCTATCTCTCTCTTCTGACTATACAGGGATCCTATGGCAACTCTTCTTCTGCCCTACACAGCTTCATTAGGCACCTCAAATAAAATGAACTATAACCTGGCTAATAACTAACACTTAGAGGATATATTTCTATTCCTACACCAACTATACTGCAGTAGTGCTGTTCCAGTTGATGATCTAAGGGTGTTTAAGGCTATTAGCAATGTTTGTAGAGAAAGTTAACATATTCTATTAGATCAACCGATGTAGCTGGAAAACAAAAGAAAACAAAAATCAAGCTTTCATGTACAAAGAAGCATTGTACGTTCTTCAAGTATGTACAATTGTTTTCAGACCCTTGACAAATACAGAAGACCCCTGAAAAGATGTGTATGCCCTAAAACCTTTATACATTTTCCAGTGATACCTCTTGGTCCTATAAATTATATTACCTTTCCTTATATACTTTATTTTCCATTAATCATGAAGAAGTGAAATTTTGCAAGTACCTTGTGACAAATATTCCCTACATCCCAAGAATGGCTTACACTTTAATAGATGCAAATTACTTATTAACAAAACCATAACATAACATGTACACAAATTTTATCCTAATTAAGTTTTGAGAGAACTAAATCTAAACAGCAAATACATTTGCAGGAAATAAACACTACTAATAAATGCAAATCTAGTGTGTATTTTAAATTAATTATTGCTTATGCAGTACTTCGAGTTTTAGATCACGTTTACATACTTAAGGTTTACTAAAAGAAACAAAAATTAAAAATGTATTTTATGTCTTCATTAAATTATTTAAATGCCCTCAAGTATCTTTAGTATATCCTCAACAAGGTTGCTAACCTCAAGAGAGCAGAAATCATGAGGGAGAGGCCCTCAAAGGAACAAAACAAAAATGAGTTGAAGAGTCTTAAGATAGAAAAAACAGTATTAAGACTTCCCCAAGATTAAAAAAATCCTTAATTTTTAGTTTAACTTTTGATTTATTAATTTCCCTTTATTCCTTCACCACTACGAGACTGAAAAAAATCAACTGTTAATGTACCCACAGATGCATGTGAAGCCTAAATGGACATTTCCTATAGGGTACCAACATGTAACCAATAGCTGAGCTGCAGTTACTGACTGTGCCTGCTCCTCACCTGATGCAAATGAATAGTTTACACCATCCTGAAGTTTGACAGTGACTGCTCTTCCTCTCTGACAACTGTGAGAGTGAAAGTCACTACATATTTTGAAGACTGTCTAAATTGTTTCCCCACACCAGAACAACAGAGTGCAGTTAGAATACATGATGGAACCCAAAATGTGCCACATAAATCACAGATTTCTGTAAAAACCTTTAATCATAAGCCTCACTTTTCAAAATCAGCTACATGATAAAAATCAGATACTAATAGAGCTTCAGCTTTACAATAGTGCAGAAGTTATCATTACCATCATTTTATGTAAGTTTTTAGTAGGCAATTCTAACACACAAAATACTTAGAAGTAATTTGAAAAGTTCTAATTTCTAATTCTAATTTCTTCACAATCCCCATCAAATTATATTTTTCATAAAAATATTTCATACAAAAGATATAATGAATTAATTATTCTACCTATAGTTGAAAAATTGTAATTGTTTAAATAGCTGAGAAAGTATTTCTTGCTTTAATTGCCTTTCCTTTTTCCTGCTTTGTATATGAAGGCTAGCAGCATTTCTCCAGTTCTCTCAACATCCAAGGGCTGCTTGCTAACCTTTTTCATTCTCCAGGCAGATGAAAAGTCCTAGGCAGTGTGATTCACTACATAGCACTCACATCTTTACTCATCCTCTACTCCCCCCATGCTCATTGCCTTCCCAGAGTTTTCCCCGATTCCTCCGTAGATCTTGAAACTACCCTTCTGCATCTTGCTTTTCCCCGATTCCTCTGTAGATCCTAAAACTACCCTTCTGTATCTTGCTTCTCTTCCCACCACCACTTCTGCTTTTCACTAGCTCTCCACTGTTACTTAAAGTCCACATCCTACCAGTGAGGAGTGTAGTCCTGTCTCAAGAAACCTGATTTCAGTCTCTCTGAACACAGTGGGAGCTGGCGACAGCAATTGTTTAATAGAAATCTCAATTTACTTTTAAGAAATACATAGAAAAATGGCAGTTGTATTTCTGGCTTCAGTCCTCTAGGCTGTAAGCAGAGCTGAGAGACAAACTGATTGAGGAAAAATTCACAAGATGGAAGTCTCAAATAGCTGAAACTGAATGCAGGGGTGAGTTGGTAAATTTATTTAAATTTTCATAAAGTTTCCTGCGACCTCTACATATGCAAACAAAGTGTTTTATAAATGAGAATGCACATTATAAAACCAGGTTTTAAACAGTCTAACACTTGCATCACTTTGAATAGTGAATTTGCAAACCAGCTGGGCAACATTAGTGGGGAAGTCACAGCTCCACTGGGAACTGGATGCACAAAAAATATTGTTAAACTTTATACACTGTGGCACTGTAGAACTGAATCCGAGCGGGTTTTATATGGACATTTTAAAGCCTGAAGACAACACTCCTCAGAAATAATAGGCAGTTGTTTCAAGGAAAATTTAGGAGGGACATATGTTTTACATGACACTAGAAAAATGGGATTAACATCATCATTCCGAATATCAAGCTATTATAGTCAAATCCTCATGTTCAGATGGAAGCGTCTGTGTTTCAGTTTGTGCCCGTTGCCTCGTGTCCTGTCGCTCGGCACCACTGAAAAGAGTCTGGTCCCATCCTCTCAACACCCTCCCTTCAGATACTTGTACACGTTGATAAGATCTCCTCTCAGCCTTCTCTTCTCCAGGCTAAACAGGCCCAGCTCTCTCAGCCTTTCCTCATAAGAGAGATGCTCCAGTCCCCTAATCATCTTTGCAGCCCTTCGCTGGACTTGCTCCAGTAGTGCCACATCCCTCTTGTACTGGGGAGCCCAGAACTGGACACAGTACTCTAGATGTGGCCTCACCAGGGCTGAGTAGAGGGGGAGAATCACCTCCCTCGACCTGCTGGCAACACTCTTCCTGATGCAGCCCAGGATACCATTGGCCTTCTTGGCCACAAGGGCACATTGCTGCCTCATGCTTAACTTGGTGTCCACCAGCACTCCCAGGTCCTTCTCCGCAGAGCTGCTTTCCAGCAGGTCAACCCCCAACCCGTACTGGTGCAGGGGGTTATTCCTCCCCAGGTGCAGGAGCCTGCACTTGCCTTTGTTGAACTTCATGAGGTTCCTCTCTTTTTTTTTCCTTAACAAATCCAAGTTTTCATTCTTGGCCTATTGTCAGTAATAACACAGAGCAGTATCAGTGCAAAACAGGGTGACTGTTAGAAATTTCCCCTTCCCTTCCCTTCAGATTCTTCCTCTGTATGTACACAGTTAATGCATTGCCTTTTTTTTACAACTACCTATCCCAAAGTTGCAGTCTGATGGCCCTTTTATCCTCAGCATTTCAGGTTTGCAAAAAGAACAGAGAGCAACTCTGCCTTGGCACAGAAGTCTTTTCTTTTGTCCCTTTATGTCAGCAGTGAACAGCTAATTCAGGTTCACGTTCACCATGGTGATGCTGGAAGTGTCGCAACTAATACCTCCTGTTCAACCACCTTACGTTGTGGTTGTTGAAGGTGGGGGACATCTCTGATGCTCTGATGCTACCAGTGAAAGAGAGAAAAAGTGCTACATTGGTGCTTTTATTTGAAGGACAATTCTGCTCTGGTTTATAGCCCAGAGATCATATTGCTGTCTTATTGTAAATAGCATACATATTGAAATGGTAACTTTATTTCTTAAGTTAAGGTAAATTTCTTTCTTAGTCTTCAAGTGATTTCAAAACAGACTTGAGGAAGGACACAGAAGCTGAATAAAAATTTCGGGTTTGGTCATTCACATTCAACAAAAGAATACAGACTGCAAACGGCATACTGAGGTATGCAGTATATACACTTTGAAGAAAGATTTTACTGTGAGCTACATTTACCAGACAGTAATTGCATTAATGCTTGCCTGAGCCTTGTAAGTCATAATAAATAACCTTTGAATCTAAATATGGGACGACAGCCAAAGGCTCTGTAAAGTCCTAAACAAATGTACTGCAATAAATTTTGTATTGGATTCCCTCTTCAAATTTATGTTAAAGTAAACAAAACAAAGGGAACTATCCTGATTTCTGACAGGCAGGAAAGACTGTTTTTCCAGGATCACTCTCTTGTTAAGAGACAAAGGAGCAGGTACAACTGCAAAATTTTCTTATCCAATCATTCTATTTTTCATATGATGAATATAGATAAATGATTAATATTTTACATTGCTTTCTCCTTTCTGGAATTCAAAGACAGTGAATGAGTAAATATAGTTCATAGAAGTAACCACAATCTTAGTGAGACAGTGTTTATCACTTCAGAATGATGTGCTACCTAAATTTCATATGGTACTTCAACAATATATTTCTGGGGCTTTACTAAATAAAGTTTCATGAAGTCAAGGACAAATAATCAGATGTCATCTGATCTACCAGAACATGGTGTAACTTGCATTTTTAAAGGACGGATTTCTGTTATGTTGACACAGATACAGCAAAAAAGGTTTGCTCTCTCCTTGTTACTTGGTGTATCCAACACGTGCCCAGGTGAACGGATATTCCATTGGCTTTTAAATGCATCCACATTGTCTTGAAATGTCACACAGTTGATCTCATGTTAGCAGTGCTGTCAGTGCAAGATATCACCCATCTTTCCCTGTCTCCTAGCAACTGCATCTCACTTTTTTCTCTGCTGTCAAATTCTTTATTCTTTCTCTCCAGATACTCAGCCCACAAAGAGCTTTCAAAAATACTTGTACATGCCAGAATTGAAGCACTTTTTCATGAATAGTCTAGTGAATAAAAGCTCTCTTAGCTACCTGCTTATGAATAAAAATGATAGTGATAATGTCAACATGAATTAGTTGTTTTTATTTGCGAGAATAGTCAGATAGACTTTTCTGCCATGAATTAATTTTAAGAGAACCAGCATTTTTGAATCTCAGCTAGGATGATAAAACTTGGTAGCTGCTTTTCTCTGTGAAGATCAGCTGGACTATTTTCCTTAACAAATCTCCAAAAGAGGGTTTGGAGGAGAAGTTGCTTAAAATGGTTTCTTTTTTTTAAATGCCCCTTTTAAAAGTTGAATGAAAAGTTTAAGTTAAGGTAGAAAAAAAGGTTGCAGGAAAAGAAACATGTTCAGACAGATGTTAGAAGGCAAGTAAAGCTACAGAATGGTTTAAATAAAATGACCATTTTTCCAGTTTTTCTGCTTCCTGAATTGCATAGAAGGAAAGTGTTCTTCCTCGCCTATTCTATGCTAAGTGTCTAACTGAACCATGAAGTTAATTTGAGCTTCTATTTTATATTCAGTACTGATGATGTCTAGTAAACCAATTCTTCATTTGCTATCCATATATATCCCAAAATACCCTATAGTGCTGTCTTACATTATTTGTACATCTTTTACTGCATGAAATAAAACAAAACAGCTACATATCAGCTACTTAGCAGCCATAACAGAAGTCTTTGAGTCCTCAAATATTAAGGTGGTCAGGGGTGATTAACTGGTGAGAAATTATATAAAATATATTTTATTAACTAGATTGGCTATTCTAGGACTTTTTCTATGGCTTCCTATGCTAACTGAGGATATTTTATACCTTAGAGCACCAAGAAAATCTAGAACTGGCAGCAGAATTGCCAATGATGTCCTGTGTTTTCAGATTTCTAAAAGTTAAAGATTTACAAATTTTAGCAGAATTAGATATATAAAGATGTTCAAAAACGTGTACAGTTTCTGTCAAATAAAATTTCTAAACAGTAATATTCATTTTATGCAGTATCATTTCCGTTTGTTGTGCCACGGACTCACTTGGCCGAGGAAATATGATGAGATTACTTCCAGATACACATAAAATAGTAAATGTTTAAAAACTAAATTAACTCTTTCATTATCCCCATGTCCTAAGTGAAAATTATCACAAAATACACTGCAATTACAAAAGAACAGTCTATGAAGACTGCTGTATAATATTTTTAGGATCTCATGTGGATAATGGTAGAATAACAGCATATTCTTACTGCCTACTATTCCTTGGGATATGTATTGAGTTCAGCCAAACAGGATCTGCTTTCTAGTGTGGGAAGCTCAAGAAAACTTTTATTCTACAGGGAGTGAAGAGATCCTGAAGGAGCTGTCAGACACTGAAATAATTCTCAACAACAGTCATGCTTTCTCTGATTAATGCAATCATGGCCATAGTTTCTGTATGCTATTCTATCTTTTGGATGAAAGCTAAAGGCAAAGTTCAGCCTTCCTGTAAGGCAATAGCCTTCTTGAAAAAAGTTAAGGCATCACTTCTGGTACTCCTGATATTGAAACAGGCCTCCCTGGAAAGAAGAATCCTAAATTGATATGTTTTACATACATCTTACATCTTGCACACCATTTTGTATTTTTCATTGCCTTTTGTTACAGTAGTGAGTATGTTTTTTTTGGAATTATTGTACTGTATACATAGTAATCCTTGAACCACCAATTAAGGTCTGTAGTACAGCCTGTTACAACACCTCAAAATGTTTTAGTATAGGAAGTGAGAACATGAAAGAAGAGACCAAAAATGAAAATTTGCATTTAGGAAGACTGTAAACATTTGCCCAGGACTTTTGTAAAGATACTAAGGCTAACATTCTTATGAAAAGATCTTGTTACACTTTTTCAAGGGTGTAATGGCTAAGTTACTGATTTCAAGTCAACATTGTCTGTGAAGAAAAAACAAAAAAGAAAAGTTTCCAACATTAATTTGCAAATGGTCAGGATACATTTTCAATACACATCTGACAGTTTTCTTTACTCTTCATCCATTAACCTACTTCCTTTTAGAGTATATTTTCTGATGGGGCAGATTTACCTTCCTGTAACATCAAAAGAAAATATATCGTGCTGCATGTGTCATATCACATATCATATCATTTGCTTCAGTGTTTACTGGTCAGGTCTGCCCTCAGGCCTTCCAGGTCCCTGAGAGTAGCAGCAGAGCCTGTGGGAGTGAAGCATTACCACAGTAGAGGAAGGTAGGACACAAGCAAATCAGACATTCACAAGTCCAAGGGAACACACTGGCTGCATCCAAGGATGCTGAGAGACTTGGTCAATGTCATAGTGAGACCCTTCTCTATCATCTTTGACAGGTCATGGAAGTCAGGGGAGGTTCCTGATGACTTGGAAAAAGCAAATGTCACATCCATCATCAAGAAAGGCAGGTAGGAGGATCCAGGGAACTGCTGGCTGCTCAGTGCTGGGAAGGTCATGGAAATTACCTTCCTCCAGAAGCCATTTCCAGACGCATAAAGGACAAGAAGGTGACTGGGAACAGCCAGCATGGATTTGCCAAAGGCAAATGGCATCTGGCTAACCTTATTGCCTTGTGTGATGAGATGATTTGCTTCATGGATAAGGGAAGAGCAGGGGGGATGTTGTTTACCTTGACTTTAGCACGGCTTTCTGCAAGATCTTCCATTTATCACTATAGAGAAATTGGTGAAATACAGATTGAATAAATAGATTATAAAGAGAGTGGAAAATTGGCTGGACTCCCAGCCCCAGAGATTTGTGAGCAGTGACACAAAGTCCAACTGGCTTCTGATTACTAGTGGTGCTGCTTAGGAGTGGATACGGAGACTGATATTGCTTTATGACTTTATTAATGATCTAGATGATGGGGTAGAGTGTACTCTCAGCAAGTTTGTGGTCTATACCAAATTGGGCAGAGTGGTCTATATGCTGGAGGCAACGCTCCTATTCTGAGTGACCTTGACAGGCTGGAGAAATGGGCTGACAGAAACCTCCTGAAGTAAACAGAGATAGAGGATGGGCTGGGGACTGACCAAGGAGAAGGCAGCTTTGCAGAAAAGATCTGGGGGATGTTGTGAACAGCAAGTTGAACATGAGTGTGCCCTTGTGGTGAAGAAGGCCAGGCACCTATGGGGCTACATTAGCAAAAGTGCAGCCAGTGGGTTGAGAGAAATGATTATTCCCCTCTGCTCAACACTTGTAAGACTGCATCTGGAGTACCGTGTCTGGTTTTGGGCTTCCCGGTACAAGAAAGACCCTGACAGACTGGAGTGAGTTCAGCAGAGGCCTACCAAGATGGTCACATGGACTAAAGCGCATGGCATCCGAGGAGAGGCTGAGAGAGCTGGCAGACTTTATTGCTGTCTACAGCCACCTGATGGAAGGGTGTGGAGTAGATGGAGCCAGATTTTTTTTGGAGATACACAGTGGTAGGACAAGAGGGAACAGCTGCAAGTCTCAAGAAGGAAAATTCCAACTAGGTATTAAGAAAGAAAAATTACAATGAAGATAGGCAAACACCGGACTAGGTTTTCTCCCTGGGGATATTCAGAACTTGACTGGACAGGGTCCTGAACAATCTGAAATAGTTCGCCCTTCTTTGAGCAGGAGGTTGGGCCAGATGTCCTCCAAGAGGCCCAACCTACATTATTCTACTATTCTCTGAATAACTTCAACTGGTTTTGATAGGCGGAATCATATCTTATTTCTGAAGGCAATGAAACACATCTAAAATATATGCTGTACAATTTTTCTGTCAAAGAAAGTACAGAACAGATGACTCATATACCATAAAAGTTTATTTGCACATTTGGGTGTCTGCAGTCCTTCTTACTTCCATCATTTTTGAGTAAAAATCCCAATAATGCTGACAATATGTGGTATAATGTGGTAGCATTATATCATCAGGTATCCAGATGGTATATAAAACATCTTGGCTCCAGTCTTTCTATTGAGAAATATTATAACATGAACATATAATTTTATACATGATTTGTACCTGAAAATAATGGGCCCTAGTTTAAAACAAATTAGTTTAAAAATATTTAGTAAACTGTTTCCTCAATTACCCTTGGAATGTTTTATAATGAAAGTATGAGTTAAGTTAAAATTATACAAATCTACTAATATGATGGCACACGGCTAATTTTTCTACACTGATAATTATTGTTACCACTGGGACAGAGACCCTGTACACACATTTGATGTATACCTGTGTTATGCCAAAATTTTTAAATGAGCTGATTACTGATTCTAATCTGTTATGTAAAAAAATAGAAAATATAATTTTCAGAAACGTAGGTGGAAATATTATATTTAACTCCAACCTGATTCTGTATGGTAATCTTCAACCTGAGATGTAAAATAAACTGCATAGTAGAATAAAACCTTTGCAAAAGAAGATATCTAAAAAGCACATTACTGCTTAGTAATCAGAATCTATTTAAAGATTCGTTCTCATGATTTCTTATATTTATCCAACAAACTGTCAAAAAGTATAAAGCATGAGAGCCCCTACTCTTTATAGTTTTATCAGTCTTTAAAATGTTGAATAAAAGATCAAGGCTCAAACCATAAACCCTATTAATCCTCATAAGATATTTTTAATAATACAGGATTAGTCATAATGGCAGCCAAAACCTTATAAAACCAAACTGTTAACAGCAGCTAAAAGCCACTGTATTCCTTTTCTAAACTTCCTTTAAGTGTGCTTTCATGATGCATAACTGAATAGAACATATTCACTTATACCTATTCGCAAAATATAAGTTCAAACTTGGCATTTCTTAAAGTTATTTAAATTCATTTAACCTTGAACCTGATAGTTAAATCCTGTATAAGTTATAATCTATAGTGTTCCTCAACTTTATTAGCAATGAAAAATGAATACTATTATATAACTGCAACTGCTCTATTCATAAAGCTGCTTTTTTTAATAACAGCTCCTTAAATATAGTCAACTTTCTGAGTATATTTCTGAAAAAGAAAAAGTTAAATGTATTACCATGAGACCACTGAACTGGTTCTATAAAGCGCAGGTCAACTGTGTAGTGCACAGCTCCCAATGCTGTGGTGCACAAGATGTCTCTCCTGCTTACCCAACCATATGAGACCCAGACACAATTCAGCTGCAGTGCTGAGCCCAAGCAAATGAGCCAAGACAGACCCCACAAGGAACTAGGCATGTTGCTGGTGAGCAGTGATTCTCAGGTGCTCCCCATGTGTAGTTTTGAAGCACTTTCCAATTCAGATACAGTATCTTTTGAGTATACTGTTTCTAGACTTAAATGGCTTTCTGAATTCATATAAGGCAATGCTCAAGGTGATTCCTCATAGTCATACTGAGTTATATTCACACTAAATAGTTTTTCCAGCACTGGACACATGGGGAATGCAGTGCAAAGATCCCCTCAATCGGCATAACCAGACTCAGTTAACATCATCAGTGTTTCTCATCTTGGTTCTGCAAGCCTTCCATTACTTCTGATAATGAAAGATTTTACTCATTTTAGGTTACTATACTCTTACAGGAAATGATGCGCTTATGTAGTAAATGCTGAAAAATGTCTGAAACTTAGGAGGTTTTCCTCTAATAACAATATTTCTATAAGTTGTAAAAATTTTGAAGAGGCAAGTTCTTCTATGTAGTTGGGAATGCTATCTCATTCTGCCTTTTTACTCTCAGTTTGTGGATAAGATATTGAAATTTGAGATACCTATATTTTCTCAGCAATAACTTACTTAAAAAAACATACAGCAGAGATAATAAACCCTATGGTGTCATGTTTACTTAGTGTTAAATAAGAGGAGTATGTCTGGTAGGGGTGAGACTCACATGAAATTGTTTTACAACAGTCAATACTATTGACTACAAATGATAGCTATAGTGACATGAAGTGTATTAGAGCTATTGGTCATGCTTTCTTAAGGATGTCTTTGGATGTGTATAATTGCTGTAAGTACAGGACATATTCCAAAAAGGAAATTAACAATACTATTGCTCTGTCGCATCGCGAGGCACAATAAAACAAATGTAAGAGTGTATTTGGTAAGCTTTTTTCCATACTGTACCTTTTCATCCAAAGCCTTGTGATGCTCAAACAGAGATTTCAGGGCTTTGAGGACCTCAACTTCACTGGAAACTCCTGAGGGAGACTGTGCTTGCCGTTTCACCACTGTCATCCTCAGTGACCTTTCGTGTCTTGAGACAAGGCACTCCAAATGCTCCAGTAACAGCTATTGGATTTAATATAAAAAGTTATTAATTTGTGTGCACCTAAACGCCATGGAAATTCTAACTACAAAGCGCACAGGACCAAACGGCAATGCTCTTGGCAAACTTGCTATGGGAGAGACTGCTGGAATTGCTGCCAACATTTCATGATTCTAAATCAGATGGAATAAGTAGAAAAATAGGAAATGTACTCATTGTTTCATTTAAAACTCTGCTATGAACAGTGAGAACAAAAAATCACTCGGCACAGAGTCACTATTTAACTAAATTAAATACATATTTACAATATTATTTGTCATAGTAATTGATTAGCATTAACAGCCAAATAACAAACAAAACAAGTCTAAAACATTATGTAAAAATGCTGAAGTAGTTTATAATTTATTCAGCCTAACTGTAATATATTTTTTATTTATACTGGAAGTCACTTAACATTGGATGTAAAAATAAACAGAAAATTTCATTAAAATTTTAAGACAGTATTTATTCTAAATGCCCTGGCTAATGGTGTTTGTCACTAGCATGTTCTCTAATGTCTCTGTTGTATTACAACATGATGGAAGACAAAAAGGTCCATAAGCAGCATTTTTTAGGCAACTGTAAGTAACATTTTATATATGATAATTATTTTGCATTATTACTGTAAGTAGCTTAAGGAAATACTGAAATAATATCTTAGAAAATATACCATTTATCTATACTTTTATATGACCATCATTGCTGTTCTTAGTGTCTGAACACACATGAGCACTGGTTAGCTGTAAGGCTAAAACAGGGTAGCTAAATTCATAGTGCATGATAAATGTATTGTAATTACAACACACAATTATATCTAAATCACTGAACCGGAAATTTGAAGGTTACATAGATAATTATTTATCATTGCTTCTTTGATATGGTTCTTAATATAGATACTATTAGAAAAGAGATATATTTATCTTTAATGCATAGTTATTCTCAGCCACATAATGATCTTTGTTGTTACATGAATTAAAAGACATGGAAGAGCAAAACCAGACTGTAATCACATTGTAATTGTAATATATAGCTATTAAACTAGGAATGACTTGGGTTTAATGTTATCTATGCTTCAGTCATGGTTCCTGTATCTGGATTTGCACCTGGTTATTAGTTTACAATAATTCCATTATTCAGAAAAAAATAGTGAACACATATGCAAACAATGTTAATACATTAAGAATTGTAATGACCCCATGCAGCTGAAGAAAGGAGGAATGTATTTTTGTCATTTTTGAATTCAAGTGATGGACCAAATTTATCAAGAGCAAATGAGCATGAAGACACATGAACTTTGTCTTCTGATCCCTGTATGGCTGAAGGCAGATGTTGAAGGATTTTTAATAATTTGAGGCAGTCTGAAGCAATAGGCAGGTGTGAAGCGGCCTGTTCATGATAGAAGCATCACGAACCTGATACTGGAATGTGGTAAGCTTGTGCTTCAGGTTAGATCGGAACAGCCTCTAAATATTTACGGAGTATTTCTGTTCATATCAGCACTTAAAGCACATATCAGCACCGTTAAGTGCTACCAGGAATTTCTGAATTAGGGTCTACATTCATATATCTTCATGTCTTTTCCTAGGCCATGGAGATTACTGGAGGAAAGAAAGTTCTAGTTGATTTCTAATGCTATGTCTGTCCCCTCCCTCCTGAAGGACTGTGCTACTGCAACATTTCCTTCTGCCAGCAGCCAGGCTCTGCCCCACTTTGGAGCCCCAGGGTAGCCAGACTGTGACTCGAACCCCAGGCCGTGGACCTACATTTTGCAACTGTCGTTCCTACTTGGTGGCTGCTCCTGTCAGAGTCTGACTCATCTGTCTATGCAGTAACTTTTCAATGCATCACACCTATTTCAGAAACAGTCCAAACCTAGTCAAAATGCTATTAATTACTTGGAAAATTGGGGGGAAAAAAAGGAAAATGTTGAACCACTGTTAACTATTAGCATGGTCATACCTTCTACCTTCTGCAAATCTGTGACTGTCTGCAGCTCACACTGACACTCATTAAAACAGTCCAGAATAACAAAATCTTGGTAACTAATTTTTGCCCCACCACTGGGCAAATTTATATTTGATACCCTGCCACCTTTGACAGCTTATCTTCCCAACACTGTGATGATAGGAAAGGAAAATCCTGAGACCCTGTATATGAGTTCTAGCTGGAAAGGAAAATGAGAAAATCTGAAAAATCAGGGAGAAAAAGGATGGCAATACGGAATTCCTGACGTGGAAAAAACTTTCAGGGCAGAAGGAATTACACAGAACCTATAGAACAGAGAAAAATAAGGAACACAGGAAAAAACAAAGTACATCCAGCACCTTGTTTTGAGTTGGGGTAGACAAAAGATCTTCACAGTGAATTGGAAAACAGCATGGACAGAAGAAAGATAAGAATCTTCTTATGAGAAGGAAGAATGGAGACTGAAAAGAGTGGTGGAGAAAAAACTTTTGTTAAATAAGGTTTCCAAGTACAAGAAGACAGTAGAGTGGTGGGAACTCAGCATTTCTAATGGGGTGAATGTGGAGGAGTTTACTCTGTGGGATGAATACTACAGCACCCTAGTCCATTGTACATTAGCAGATAAAATATTTATCTTTAGCTTAAGTTACTATCATGTTAGAAATATGCATAATGTATAAAACTGAATCAAAAGAAATGTACCCATTGAATATGCACACAAAAGCAATTTTAGACCTTAATGTAAAATTACCATTTTAGAGGTGACAAAAACATATTTAAAAGTCAGCATATATTTCATAGTGGTTGTTAAATAAATCTTCAAGCATAAAACATTGAATTGCCTATATTACTGGAAAAGGAAAGATGAGCTGACATCACGGCAAAGTGTCGAGGTGCCCATGGGGAATTACTGCATTACTTGTTAACACTCCCTGCTTTTTCTTATTATTCTTATTCACCCAAGCTACTCAGATAACACATGTTCATTTTTCTGGAAATAACCCCCTGAAGACCAGAATTTTCCTTACCATCAGCCCTAAGATTGCTCAAGAAGGCACGATGACAGTTTTCTGGCTAATAGCAATGCTTTATTTTTGCCTTTGAACAAAAGTCAACTCTATTTCTTTACAAATTACAAAATAAAAAGATTAATGCTTATTGGCAAAGCCGTGTTAGCTGACCAGACCATATTACTAACCAGCTTTCCCAGCGCCACATTATTCCTCACCGTGCTGAGAGGGGGAAGAACAATCCATGCATTAGAACCCTTGACTGGGACTGAGCACCGAACGTCACATCCTTGCTCCCTACTCTACAGAATTGATACTGCTATTTTACCCATCTTTACCTCAATTACAAAGGTATTAAAAAAGGGTAATAGATCTTCCCTACTTCCCTGAGAATGGCAAATGTAACTACACTTACAGAACTGTGAAGCATTCAGCTACTACAACGATGGGAGAAGGGACATAAAAATACATAAAATTGACATTGAAGATACTGCTGTGTCCAGGCAACGTTTAAGTTAAACACCTGAAGGAAATCACAATATCTGCCTTGTGAGCATGTTGAGGACTTTCTCCTCTATGAACTTCACAAATTACTACCCCAGGTATTTGTGAGAAGAACACCACAAGATGTCATATCAAAATGATATTGTAGAAATGTTAGTATTTGATTTATATTACAAAAATTTGTTAGGAACAGCTTTAGGTATTTTTGCATGTTGCAGTTAAGCACTGGCATTAGTAAACAGCGTGTGCTGCTGAGCATTTTCTGCTCCCTCACGCCATGTTAAGCCGCTACAGTCACAGAGCACTCACAGGGACCGGCAGGCTGCAGAGAAAAGAAGATCAAGATCAACAGCAACAAGCCGGACAGAATCACCCAAGCATAACGTCAGGTCATTGCTACGCTCTTCCTACTGCCAAACAAACTTGCCAATGATTTATGAAATAATCTGACAGCCAAATTTTACTTTCATGCTGAAAAAATTTTAGCATCCCCCAAATGAATTGCTGATAGTTGTATCTTAGCTAAATTGGATGAAGGTTTCCTCAGACTCCAGACTCTCCATGAGCATAAGGAATATTTAAAAATCAGTATTTAAAAACTGAAAATTTCTCTACTATATATTTTGTGAAGGAATGAATCATTTAAAAATGTTAATTAGAACACAATCCACATGGAAAAAAATTTAGAATATACCCAGCTTCCTCTGTTTCTCAAATCACTTCCAAAGCACTTTTGCAAGTGATTGACTTCTGTGAAATAGAAATACAAAGTAAAATTTAGCAATGTAAACTACACGTGCGTAGGATAGCAGTGTCATTTGCCAACCACTATATTATCTTCTACTATCATTACCACATGGACAGGCATTCACCTATGAAAAATGAAAAAAGTTAAAAACATTCTTTTTTAGGGATGGTGATTCAGTAGTTGAAATTAATGCAACTCATTAGAGTTTGTGTTATGACAGGACCTGGATTTTAATTAATGTAAAATATTTTATCTTTACTCTCTTTATTTGCAACAAGCTATTTTGCAAAAAAAAAAAAAAAGATCATGACAGGGTAATAAATGGAGGAAGGAAAGAATCAGGAGAGGGTGATGGAGAGAAGAGGAACAGACAGTGAAATATAGGGAAAAAAGAATATAGAAGAAAAGGGATTTGCTGAAATGAGCCAGAATTAGCTTAAGGGATTCCCTAGAGGAACAGGGCAACCCATGGAGAAGGCAATGCTCTTTCCAGGCCCAGCTTAAAACTTCCCACCAGCACAGGCAAAATTGAATTTCCCTTCAGTCTATGTTTAGAGTGCACACTGTTCAGTGAATCTCCATCTCTGGTGCAAGCAAAGATGACAGGTAAAATATAAACAGATATGAGGTTGCAGATTATCTCTAAAACCAGTCATATGCTTTTCTTCAGCACTTGCACAACACTGATGGGAGCCAATTTGCACCAATGATCAACTGGGGCAACCTTAAATAGTTACAAGTGAGAAAAATAAAGTTGCAGCCTAACTGCAGTTCATGTCCTGTGTCTGTCTATTTGTACATGCAAAACAGAAGAGAAAGCAGTGGGAACCTAAAATCTGAATGAAAAAATATAGGTAAAGTAGAAGTAGAAAAGAAAAGGTAATCATCAGGATAATGATAGAAAGTGATAGCAATAAAGATTTTCATTAGAATAATGAATATAAATATAATAACTATTAGCTTATATGGTGTCTGAAAATACAGGTATTGAATACTATAATCTATTGTTACTGTGCTATATGACAAAAGCTCTTATTTTGAAAGAAAATACATGGGAGTACATAAAATAGAGCATAATATTGAGGCAAAAATTATGTAATTTTAACATAATTTTTAATGTAAATTACTGTTATTTACATTAGTGAAATAATGACTTTGCCTTTACAGACTTTTAGGATACAGTTATACTTATTTTCATGAGTCTGATGCTTTCAGACTATAAGAACTCCCCTCATCATGTTTAATAAAGAAAATAGAGTGCCTGATTTAGTTTCAACACCTCTTAAAACAATGTAATCAAAAGGATCCCTAAGAAAATGAGCTAAAAAAGGAGTAGAAAGTATAATTTCACAGATATTCTTAGAGTTTTGTAACAGAATAAAATGGCAATTTAATCATAAAATTGAAGGGTAAAATTATGGTCTATGAATGTTATGAGACTGCAGTGGCTAACTGAAGAAGTTTCATAGACCATTCATCAACAAATTGAGACAATAAAAGGTGAATAAAATCAAATCTAGGTTAGCCACATTCCCTTTAAGTGCTTCAGCTCCTGAGGTATTGAATAAAAGAAAGATGACGACACTGTCTTTATTACTGCTATTTTATTCAGGAACACTGGGTTTCATTTTTCCTGTTCCTAAAAATGCTTGCAGTAAAATATTTCAGAGCAGTTTAAAGTGACATTTTAAGCTATATACAAAATGTATACAGAGGTGTTTGATTTTTTGTCGTCGTGAAAAAAAATACAACCAGATCATCCATATAAGTATTTTAAAAGAATTTTTGTTTCAGTCACCAAACCAACCCCCAAATTTCCTCGTAATCTAATTGTGATTTAATAACTAAATCCTATGAACTTTCTCTACTTTTAAAGAATACAGATTGGCACAAAAATAACTTTCACTTTTAATTTAAACTGGTGTTATGTTACCATTTCCATTAAATAATATGCTAGATTGCACTGATCTAAGTTCCAGCTTCAGAAAAGATTCTATATCTTTCTACATGCTATAGGGTGATTATTCTTTTTGAAATACACTTATATCCAGAGAAATAACTGTAACAGTTCCTATAAAGATCTCTTTGCATATGTTTTCAGTCTCATGTGCAATGATTTTACAGAGGGAACCTGTGTCTTCCTGTCAGCAATGCTGCACCAATCAATACACACGCACATGCTCTGCATTTCTATTTTGCCTCATGTATTGACAGGTTAAGTTGCCAACTAAATTCTTCACATGAAAATTTTTCTTTTGTAATATATGAGAAAAAGCAAATTATCATAGGCAAATACATAATCAACAGGAAAAGTTCATTAAGGGCCTTCGCTTAAGATATTGGTAGGAAGGTCGAGTCAGAACTCACAGATTTAAGTTTGGAGCAAGGTTTAAACCCTAGTATTTTGACTGAGGCTTGGGAGTTTCTGGGTCCTAAAGAATGTAATTCCAGCACGTTCTCTCTCTGATATGTTTTAATGTCACGGTCTGGCGCTGCATCTTGGCATAGAGTGGGAAATCAGGAGGTGTGTGTTTCCTGTGGAAAGTGGCAAAAACTGTACCAGGTTGTTGCCAAGAAACAAAGAAACACATGGATGTGGGTCTAGAATAAAGAAAAAACTACTAGCTAGGCATAACTGAAAATGTAGAAGGTGGTTGGAAGGGGAGAGATAGTTGGGAATGTCTACTCAGAACTTGACAGACTTGCCAGTTTTACTTCTTCTTGGTGATCTTCAGATTGAAGCAGTAGATAATGCAAACAGTATCTTTATGCTGTAACCCAGGGAGATAAAAAGTTGGATTAAAAAGTATAAAAATAAGAGTCTCAGAATTTAGAATGAAGTTTCTTTACTTAAAAGTAGTAGGAAGGGTTACTTTGGAAAAAAGTGGTTCTACTGAGTAGTTCTACCACATATGGCTATGCAGGAGAGTGTCTTGGGAAGGCAGGGAAGCCGTGCTAGCCTAACCAAGCTAGAGCAGGATCAAGTGTGAACACTAGTGGGATGGATGGAAAGCAGAAAGTATTAGTTGGACTCTAGATGATAGAAAAGACATTTCATTTCCTCAGTACCAAAGTATATCAGTGGTCCTCCAAATATTATTACTTTATTAGAATCTTTGTTTAAATATCAGAAAATTTTTGGGAGAGCTTTTTATGACAAAGTATTAAAGCTGTTTCATATTAGTAACTATTAGTAACTGAACATAAATCTCATTTTGCAAAAGTGCATCTTTATAGGCAATGCCTTGTCAAGGAACATTGCTGGAAGTCTCATCACTAGCATGTCATTGAGCTTGTACTCTGAACACAGCAGCCTTGTATCTTATCTGTTCATATTTCCCTATAAATAAAGTGTACAGGAACCTATAGAAGACAGCATGATTATCAGAGGGGACTCTGGCAACTGAGAGCCTGGCAAGAACATACACATGACCTGATGGGGGTATAACTTAATGCTACAGGACATGTCTCCAATTTTTTTCCCTCTCCTTCCCCACTAATGTTTGGACTAACACCACTAATATTTTCCCCTAGTGATTATTGTTGCATTCCTTCAAACTATATATTTTGTAGCCTAAATCTTTTCACCTCCAATGTCTAGCTCCTTCCGCATTCTCAAGACACACTGGTAGAATTTATTAATTTTAGCTGTGAGGACTTCCAGCAAGGTCATCACACACTATAACTTTCACTCCTTGGTATTAATTCTCCTGGAAATCTCTTAACAATTTTTCTTTTACATAACATAAGAAACATAAAAGTGGCTGATCTTTAAGTTTCTTGGTTTGCAAAGAAGATGCCTATGACAGAGCTCAATCAGACTTAGGTGATGACTTGTAGTTGACCCTTTTTTCATCTCAGTCTTTTGATAAGTGACTATCATTGACTATTAGGCTGTCTTGGATTTCTCCTACTCCAATCTGTTTATTATATCTGATCCACAGTAGGTATCAGTATGCTGCAGTTTTAATATACCAACCTGGCCTTGGTATTCAGTGGGCTTAGTATTGAAATGAACAAAGCATTGTGCTAGATAGAGTTATATGCGTATTTATGAAGAACTTACGAAAAGTGAGATGACATTATAAATTTAGTATATATGGTGTTTTTTTTATATAAAGAAAGGCAAATGGAGATATGTCCTGTTTACCTTAGTTCAGTGGAGGAATGGGTTTATGTAGATTACTCAATAGATAAAATTGTCTGAGCATGTACCTTAACTGCATCTCTGTGTCTTCAAAAGTTTGCACTGGAAATAAACACAAAGTATTCTTTATTCTACATAAATGGTTTTAATTGACTTTCCTAAGTTTTCTTTAAACACTATGATAATTGGTATATATAGCAGTTACTGGTAATTTTTAAGCAGCTATAGAAAACTTCAGATTTGTAGTTGAGATGGCTTTCTAAACCTCAAGAATGCAGTGTAATCTCTAAGTGCTTCTCCACCCATTAACATTATTTTTGTAGGAAAATATGCCATTCTGGACTGTTTAAGAATGTATAAGATTCATGGGAGAAAAAGCAGGTCTGTTCTATGTTCTGCATCACATTAATGGGGAAACATCACACTAATCATTCATTTTTATGATTATCCCTTCTTGCTCCTGCGAGCTAGCATGTAGGTAGATGAGGCAGCTTCATCTCCTTGTAGGGATCTGTATCGTATTTCCTTCTTTGGATTTCTGAAGTCTATGGTACCTTGGCTTTCTATGATGAAAGGAGAGGGAAAGACCCCCTTTCAGTTTTTCTGTCATGTACATTGTTAGATTTTCTTCAGAAAGCTAATTAGCTAACCACAGAATGATGTTATTTGAGCAACTGAAGTGCTTTGAGTTTAGGGGGAGAAGGAAAACGGGAAGAGTTACCCAGAACACTGAAAAAGGAAACATGCATATGAGAAAACACCCTTGGTGGTCAAACTCTCTGAGATCTATTCTGCATGTCCATTTCCAGCCCAACCTCTGTCTGGACTGGGCCACTCCATCTCTTTTCTCACCCCATTCCACAGCCCATAATGCCTCCTTTGTTCTCTTCCATTCCTTGATCACTTCTGCCTTCGCACCAGGCACCTCTATGTGCAATTTATTTTATTTTGAAAACTATTCTGCACACTGTCTCACAATTTTCAGAAGGTATCATCACAGGTTCTTGTTCCCAAACCGTAATAGCATCTTTTGATCAAAGTAGAACGTAGCAAATTCAAAGGTGGAATCTTGTCCTCACTCAGGTGAAAGGCAAATGACATTTACTTCAA
The DNA here is from genome assembly GCF_003343035.1 of Apteryx rowi. NCBI lineage: Eukaryota > Metazoa > Chordata > Aves > Apterygiformes > Apterygidae > Apteryx > Apteryx rowi. The sequence continues at coordinate 44,335 of NW_020451192.1, forward strand.
GGATCACCATGGCTGCATCTAATTAACTAACTAACTAACTGACTAAACAGCAGACTCACTGTGATTCACCCTGCAGTCTTGATCCCACCCTCATTCAGATCATATCCAAGGCACAAGTGGAAGGTGGGTCTGTGGTACCCTGGCTTTTGACTTGATAAAAGAGGAAAATATGTGCAGGCTATTTATGCAAACCCTGGGGCGCTGGAAGACTTCATGAGCCCCTTGTTTTAGAAACCACTTAAACTGAATGTACTTATGACGTTACATACAAAATCTGCTATTTTATCTGCTAATATATCTTGCAAAAACAACTACTCACTTTCCTGCAGGAGTATGGCGTGGTAGATACATCTTAGTACTTAGATCCTTACAAGTCTGATGTACTTACTGAAAGACTGGGATTTTGTCGTCTTCTTTAATATTTATTCAAGAAGACCTAAATATATATACATAAGTGCATTCCTTCTGCTTTATGCATACATGATATCCATAAAAGGTCTTCTGTATACTTACTCTTGTGTTGTTTCTTTCAGCTTTCAGTTCTGAAATCTCCTCCTCTTTTTCAAGCAGCTGCTCCCTACATGCATTTAATTCTTTTGTCAGTGCAGCAAATTCCTAAGAAATAAAATTAAATATGAAGTTAGTCAAGACATAAGCACTAAAATAATTGAGTCTATATGCATTGTAGAGTTTTAGGGTTTAAATGCTATTTTAAAATCATCAACACAAGTTAAAATAGCAAATATAAATATCAGCATCTATCAAAACATTCAAAATTATGCATTTTTCAATGAAAACATGGGCATATCTAATGAAAAGTACCTATGAAAAACACTGACTTACATTTATAAATTAAAGAAGGTTCAAGGCTTTAACCATAAATTTTCAACCAAAAAAAAAGAGGTTTTAAGAACTGCGGTATGAAGAATAACAGAATTTGCCTATTTCACAGCAACAGAGACACCATAGTTCACATACAAAAAGGTTCAACACAACATATCCTCTTAGCAAGTTTTCCTGCCCCTCTGTAAGGCAGCTGCAACAATATAGTATGGGAGAAAAAAGTTAAGGAATTCATAGATCAAGATCTATTTAATAAAGAAATAAAAATAAATAAATAACATGTGCTTTGTGTAAGTCAATACACTGAACTATTTTTACTTGATATTTAATTAAATAATTATTTTTAAAAAATTATTATTAAATATTATTAAATTATTAAAGTGTATCTAGTCATTATATTAAAAGGCTGTGATGATGTCACAGCAATATTTATATTTGTTATTTTGGAGAGAATTCCCTATAAAATAAGGACATAAAATGAGGCAGGATTTTAAGTTACTGCTATCTTAAGTTTTAAAGCTGCAGCTAATATGTTTTCTGAAAAACTGATCTTTCAGTAGTCAAACTTCCTATTAAAATGTCCTGATTTTACCATTGCTCTGTTACTCTTCAAAAAACACATAAAAGTTCGACTACACAAATGACAGTCAGAGATTTGCTATTCATTTCAATAAGAAAAAGGTTTCACTCCATATGTGCTTATTTTTGACAAGCATAACATGTATTAAACAGCAGTGGTTAATTTTATCCATTACAGTGAAAAGATGCTACATCTCTCATGAAAAAAGTGAGGCAAAGGATGAAAAAAGCCTTTGAAATTTCTGATCATGTCTCAGAAAAAACATATCTTGATTAAGAACACTGACACTTAACAAAGATATATATATATGTTTTTAAATACTAAGATAATTTTAGTTTGACCAAAATAGTCAGTAGCCCTTGAGAGCACCCATAAGCAGCCAGGAATAAGCTGAAGTCATTCTTAATTCCCCCAAAAAGAAAGTAGCAGTTTAAGAAAAACAAACACGTCCAGGGGTTTATCTTACCAGCCAGTAAGATGAAGCCAAAACTAAATCTACTCAGTTAAGACAAAAGCTGGCAGTGATCTCCAAAGGGCTTGGTCTCCTGCCTCCCCTCAAGTTGCTGAAAGCAGCTTTTATCCAAATTATAGTGCTGGCCAGGCCTAACACAGAAGTCTGGGTGACATGAGAACTGAGTGGAGTTAGATAAAGCTCATTCTGTTTTAATCAAATTTAGAAATACTTACTGGTTTATTGTATGACTGATAATACAAAAAGCTATTCAAATTAGATTCCAAATACTATCCTTCTGGTTTGTAATTAAGTACTTTTTAACTTTTAAGCATCTGAAACTGAATTCATTTTAAGCCTCCATACAGATTGTACGGTGGTAATGAAGTGCTGTTCTGATATTCTCAGTAGATTTCATTTTAGAGATTAGCTATTGATACATGAGCCATCTAATGATGCTTTGTGCAATCCCTCCTAGTCAGTCATTTCACTTTACAGCCCAATAGTCAAGAATTTGTAAGGCCACACAGCATACTATGACATCATATTCCTTAAATTATTTTTGAAAATGATATCTAATTTTTAAAACTCTCCGCTCACTTTTGAAAAGTATTATTAAAACTTCTGCCTGTAGATCTTCTCTAGGATTCAGAAACTCACAATGAAGCAATATTATTCTGCCAGAAATTTCATTTAGAAAACTCCTGTACTTTAGGATATAAATAATGCTACATATCAAATAAAAATACTATTTTTAATAGTAACCCAATAATCTCTGGTCAGATTGGATGGGACCTTTGAAACAGGAAAACACAAGCACACATATTCTTTTTTCATATCTTCCTGAAGATAGACTTTATAGCACTACAGGGTGGAACTCTGTTGCTAATTCATGTACAGTTTACAGGAGCTTATAATGCTTTCAAAATCTCATAAAATAAACTTTCTGTATAATAAAACTAGTATTTTATTATATCATTTATTATTTTTCATTTCTCCATATAATTCTTTCAATTGGATATAAATAGACTTTTGGTGTATGCTTGGGCATCTGTGTGGGTGACAGGTGGTAAGAGGGACAACAAGTATCATCTGGTGACTTATGGTTCCAGTTACTAACTACAGTAAGGCAAAGGCAGTCTGGGAACATGCTTTTCTTGGTTTGCTAGGAAACAGAGAAAGCCATGAGTTTAGCAAATTGTATATTCCTTGCTGTGCCAAGGCAAGCTTGTTGCAGCAGTACAGTTCCTAATGCTTCAGTCAGTATAGTCTCAAATTATTAAGCAATGGAGTTTCTATTACTTTGTGGAGCTTATTCTTTGGGAGCTTATTCTTAGGGAAATTTTCTTTGATCATCAGCTTAATTTTTCCCTTGCTTAATAATAAATCATTACTCAAAATTCTGCACCCAAAGAGTCCCATACTTAGCACTGTCTGCTCAGCCTCTAAATATCTTAGGCTTATGTTTATAGCAACCATTAGTCTCCAGTTTGGCTGGGCTAAATGTATCCTGTATCTTGGACCTTTTCACACAACTCACTGACTCAGCACCTTCAAGTCTTTTAATTATTCAGTTGCTGCTGTGCTCTGAAATTTCCCCAGGTTGTTGACATATTTGCAGTACTGGCAGTCACCTCTTCATACATCTGGAGCTAAAGTGACCAAATTACTCTCTTCATCTGAAGTACTAGAGAGTGCTCAGTTGTAAAGAGACTTCTCTGGATTGAATGGTGACAAAGAAAGATTTCTTTCTTGGTGTTTATACCATAAGTCTTTATGGAGAAAGTCTCACAGTGTAACTGAATTTTCCCTAGAGCTTGACAAATGATTTTGTTGGTCATGTCTGTTTTGACGAATTAATAATGGATAAAACCTCACAACTTGCTTTTCAATTCATGTTTTCAAAAGCTACATGTAAAACTCATTTTAAATATATCCTTTCAGTCTAAGATATCCCTGAAATACAACAGTGTAATGCTCCAAAGAACATGTTTCTCCCACAGGTTAGAAGCAAAGCAAAACATACTTTTGTTTTACCCAGTTAGGTAATAACATGTGATGATAATGACCTCTGCTCTTGCAATTCCCTCCTATACATACAGGAACCAAGGGAATACTGTCATCTGGAATTACTGTTTGCAGCACAAATCTTGCATGGTCAGTCATACTTTGGGAGCCCTGAAGGTAGTATCTGTTGCATAAGTAATATGATTTGATGGGCACAACAGCACTCTTAAAGCTTATGTAGAAGTTATTTGGCTATAAAGCCAATTAAGAACTGAACAGGAATTAAAAATCTGTGAAAATTACTCAGTTGATTGCACTATTTTTATACTATACTATGACATCAGGACACTAACAAAATTTTTTCATGATAACACAAGAATGAGCAATTTTTTATCATCTGAATAAACATAATCTTGGAGCCTATCTTATCTGCTGTTTCTCTTGTTGTCTTAAGGCTTGGGTTGTAACACTGTCTGACTGAAAAATAGCTGACTCAAAATCACAGTTCTTCCTTTACCCCGTTTGTATCTATGAAGAGGTGGCAAAAGCCTTGAGAACAAACAGAACTTTATAGCCACCGCAAGGACCATGTGGCCTTACAAATCATTAAGTCCCCCTGGTGAAGCAGCCAAGATAGAGCCAGAGCACATGGGAAGGCCACAGGTAGCTGGGACAGTCAGGCTGCCAGTGCTGCCAGATGTGTTGGCAGCAGGACTGTGCAGGGGAGGGACACCACAGCTTTGCTCTCTTAAATCTTTGCCTCTAGGGGCAAGCTTAACAAATGCTTTTTTCGCTTATTGTTCCCATAAAAGGCCTCCAGAGTTTGTTTTCTATGGCCTAATGTGCAGGAAACCTATATATCTAGCCTCCAAGCTGAGGTTATACTACAGACACTATGAGATCTCATGGCTGCAACACTGCTGTTCACCATGTGAATACAGTCCAGTGCAGAGCGAGATGAACCCAAATGAAAATGCAAGCTGCCTCTCATTGTCCCCACAAAAAATAACTAGTGAAAAAAAGAGAGGAACTTTGTAAGATAAAAAAACATAAAGTTCCCTTTCAGAGACATTCTAAGATACACTTTTCTTCTCTCAGAGGAATTTAGAGTCTCCTCCGCTGCAATTTCCTTCTTTGAACCACAGTTCATTTCAGAAATGAATGAATGTACATGGAGAAAGATTGGTAAGGCTTTATCTTTTTTACTGTACATTCAACACAAGCTAAGTAGAAAGATTTGCTTCCCTACAAGTTTAGACGCAAGTCATTTAACATGAGAAATAACCATCTACTACAATTCCCCAGGAGTTGTAACCTTTCATTTATTATGTTTTCATCCAATTCAATTTTGTAAAATTGTATCTTCTTTCTTTTCTTATTATTCCTTCATTGGAAATATTGCTAGAATTAAGTTTCCATGCTTTTTAAGTGACCAAGGATTTATTTCAGCAATTTTGCACCATCAATGCCCAGATATCAACGTTGTTGACTCCTATTAACAGGACAAAATACTACTAACTTCTGGATGTGGTTCACAGTTTATCTTACTATAAAAGACCAATAGAAATATTGCTTGATTCTACACAGGTTGAATGTAAGAGTTCAATTTTTGGTTTAGTGTCAATCTTGTGAAATGTTTAATGTTACACTTCTGCTCAAAATGTTTGGGATAGTAACAGTTCGTCTGCACATATGAGTTTTAGGTTGCAAAACATGTGCCCTAAAATATTGTATTGTAACAAGATCCAGGTAATAAAGAGGAAATCTTATTTGGATCTGGGGACTAAAATTTTGGTCTTTTCAAACTCAGAAAAAGTCACAGTTTCAAAGTTTTAGAATAGTCCTCAAATTGTTCTGTTGAAAATATTATTATGCACATTTGCAGTCTGATGCTGTTTGCATGGAGAGTTTCCTGTACTTCTCCGTAAATAAATAAATATAAGAAAGTTGGGTCTCGCTTTTCCCCTTTTATAGGCAGCAGGCATTTTCTTTTACCCCTTCAAGAAAGTCTGCCAATAGTAGTAAATTATGTAAAAATATAATATAATGTGGTTGTGGCCTCTAACTTGAGCAGAGTTACATTAAGTTTGACTTACACCATGCTTTCAGATATGAAATAAGGTGCTTTTCTTCAGGTGGGATCTTACTGGCTATTATTTACTCGGTGACTGAACATGCTTCAAACTACCAAGGAATTACCCATACTGGTTTGGGTTATTTATTGCTCTGCAGGATACCTAGCATGTGGAAAGTGTGATTAAATGTGACAACGTGAGAGTTCATGAATCCAGAGAGAAAAAAAAGAGCATGAGATTTCTGTTACAAAAGCAAGAAAGCGAACTCAGCAACACAGTGGACTTGCGACCCCATACTTTTAGCATTCTTTTTTTTCTCAGAAACGTGGGCATTAACTGAAATTCTGAAATACGCAGACATTCACCCACACATCAGCATACAGTCAATACTCCTCGGAAGAGAAAAAAAAAAGGAAAAAAAAACTTTTCAGAGTCTGAAAGCCAATGTTAATTTATCTACAAACATGAATATTCCTAAAACATTGATTTAAGGGAAATTGGGAGAAGTGGAGAATTGCTACATTGGATATCCACCAAAGAGCAATCCCTTCTTTAAATACTTCATTGAATCTACATCAAATTTTGAACAAGCCTTGCAAATATTTGCTACTTCTGCAACAATTCCTTTCTGGGCAGAAGAAATCATCTCAAACTAGTCTGTGGATGGCCTCCTATTGCAAATGAATTATTTACCATCATGACCACGGTCCCAAAGAAAAACAGGTGTAATTGTTTTTTTCTGAACAAAAAGAAAATCCTCCAAATTCCCTTTCAGTACCTGAAAAAAAAAAAGATATTTTGCTTCTAGAAGATACTAGAAAAGAATAATAAGGGAGAACTAAGCATTATATTATATAAAATGTATATATCTGATTAAGGCTGTTGAACATACTGAATAAGTTTAGATATATATATTTTGGTGGCATGTGTAACCTGCTTCGTGGCATGTGTAACCTGACTTTTATATAAACGTCTTCTAATTTAAACAGCTGTATCCTTTACTTTCATGATTTTTTTAGAACAAATGTCCCAAAAGTATTCAAACTGTATTTCAAAAGTCAACAAAAAAGAAACTTTAAATGCTACCTGAGGCCCTTTGTATATTTTTCACACACGTACACAGAAAAGTATGCAAATCGCTTGTATCAACACTGGCCTAATATTAAAAAACTTGCATGTCAAAAGTATTCATCATTTGCTCTGAGAGACTACAGTGATCCTTTGATATCGCTCTTTTCAGGAGTTAGATTGCTTATCTAGCCATCACACTTTCTTCTTGCAAAATGACCCCCACTGCAGGTCCCTGGCGCACACAGAGACACACTGAAGAACGTTCAGTGGTTCCAGCAAGACTGACAGTTTTTAAGACGAGATCAACCTCAAATAGCATATTGCTATTTTGACAAGTTCACTGTATATTCCACAGTAGTCATTACTGAACAACAAAATGGTTTACCAGCTACTAGTATTTGATAATGCAAGATTTTGATCAAGGATGAAAAGAATGAAGGAGAAAGAATATATTTCAAGAGAGTGTGTAAAGGAAATAAAAGCTCTATCAAAGATACCTATCTTCTTTTGATAACTGCCAACTGTATAACTGGTTAGCACACAAGGCTTTTGACTCTTCTTGCTCTCAAGGTCTCGGCGCTCACCCCCACGAAAAGCATATCATGTAATAGTCTAGGCAGCATGGAGGATGGCAGCTAAATGTATCGCATCTCCTATGTAGCCAGCAACAAGCAGTGCAGATGGTGGTGACCACTGCTTTAGCCCACAGCATACTATTTTTAGATAAAGTTAAAAGTAACAGGGAGAACAGTACTACTGTAAGAACTCAGGGTGACTCAAGTGTCAGAACTATAATACACACGTGCCATATAAATTCCTACAGATTTATGAAGCCAAAGCTAATTTTTCTAACAACACAGGTTTTATCACAATGGCTCAACTTACTGCAATGATTTTCTCGCCCGGAATAACTTCAGGAAGAAACCTGACCTACACACAGAAGACATGAGCACAAGTCTGCCATGATGAATTTCACTAGACTCTAGGGAAATAACAATATTAACTTAATTCACATGCTTTTAGAAACACTGCTAGAAGGTAGTACAGCCACAAGTAATTACTCAGGTCTAACTTTCTAATTAGCACAGAACAGCTGTACACAAACCTGTGTTCCTCATTTCATTATGGTCCAAATTAGCCTGAAAAATGGTCATGTAAAAACTTAAATTTTATACGATGTCACGTAAAAAGTGTTCTCTCATTTTTATCTCCTAAAAATTTAAAAGAAAAAAATGTGCTTTTCTTGGACTTTGTTCTTTCAAAAAGATTTCGAAACTCTAGAAACGGCTATATGCTAAATTTCAGCTAAACATCATTTAATGGGTTCAATGAGCTAAGCACATGATTTTCAGCTCACCACCTCTTTCTATGAGATGTAAACTCATCTACCATAAGCAATGAGTTTTAACTTCTGGCAGCTGAGTTATAGTCATGAAAAAGAGTTGTATGAATGAAACTCTTAATATGACCTATATTAGCTGTAGAAGGCTCCACCAGCTTCCACCACCTTCAAAAATAGGGAGAAATGTTGACACTCCTATTTTCTGACAGTCAGTTGCTCTTCAGTGGAAAACTGCTGAATGAGGTATACATCTGCTGTTCCAGCAAATTTTCCCACTGCCCTATATTTTTAAATAAATTGCATCTGGTACCTGTTGCATACCGACCACTAAATGAAATCAATGCTTCCTGAAGAATAATACTGAATACCCACTGAAAAATAATCAGTGGGTATTGCTCTGCTAAAACAAAACTAGGCTTCACACTTACATTAGTAGTAGAACACAAACTAGAAGGACTAAGGAAAGGGACTAAGGAAAGGGACTAAGGAAAGACTAAGGAAAAAGGTATGGTATAATAGGCCACAGCCTTTTACTTTTTTATCTAAAATTTCTTATGCTCTGTGAGATTTTCAGATTATGATAGCAGATGTGAGCTTCACAAAGCTTAAAAACAAATAAATTCCACATCCCTTATTTGTCATCAGCAGTGTCTAGCTACAAAGCTTGAGGCTGCAAAGGACTTGACAGCCTCCACCTACAATAAAGTAAATGTTAAAGGTTAAAAAATACAGCCTACATTTTTAATACTTTCTTGATTATTAGGACATGGCAATTCCAATTATACCAAACTATAGAGTTATTCTCCCCAATTTAAGAACAAGAATGAAATTAAAGGCTTTTTTCCCTAAAAAGGAACAAATGGAAAATTTAAAGTTCTCTTGTTTTGTAGTTGTTTATGTTAACCAGATTGGTTCAATTTAAAATTGTTATCACAGGGAAGAACAGCATACTCTGCTACTTTGAAAATAACACTTATGCCTTAAGTGCTTTGCTCCAGACTGATGGGAATACTGATGCACAGAGGGTCTATAGCTGAATTAAGCAGCTGTTGGATTCTCACTGAAATGGGATGGGAAAAAACACCACTCATAAACATTTCTAAATATAATAAAGCAGAATTTGTAATTCAGGTGGGGGACTTTTAAACAGCTCATAATAATATAGATAGTGTAGGATGAAAACAAAGGCTGGCTTACAATGGGTTTTAGTTATTTATATTTCAAAATATTCTAGTATACATGCTATACTGTATTTTGTAGAGGCATTACTCAGGTCAGACACCATGACAGCATACTTTTCAGAAGTGGGATGAAAAGTGTTGGTAGTTGGGGCTGTAGTGAATTTTCGTTAAAGTCACACCACTGAAGTGTGGAAGTGAATGAACTATATAATAAAGGAAAATATGCCATCAACGTTTTTTCCTTTAAGTAACAATAAATGCCTTTGTTTCACTGATATTCATATTCACGTCTTCTAAAAATACACAAACACTCTGCAGATATTGTTATTTTGTAGATATTAAAGGACTGAAAAAGTGTATTTGTTTATTTCCAAGAGATATTTTTTCACATAAGAGATATTTATAACGGTATGTCTTGGTTGATTAAATACTGTACTTCATCAAAACTGATGACAATTTACTATTCTGAAGTTAGAAATTCATCATCTATACAATAAAGAAAAGGAGCCAGATATGGTCTAAAACTACAGACTCTGACTGCTTTATAAAATAATTTTATACGGGACTGAAGACAAAGGAAAATGGGATTAATTTTATTCTAATTGATGAAAAGTGTATTTTTCCAGATGTTTCAATAATAAATATGTGAAATGGCCACAGAGCAGTATCATAAACAACGAATAAACTTCTAAATTTAACTATAAGACTACAACCTCCCATTCCCCATACAGTTTTATTTTATGCTTATCATCCTACAAATTTTTGCAAAATTAAAATAAACAGAGAATTATAAATGAAATCTCTCACAAATTATTGAAGCACTTTATAGACTGTACAATGGCTTCAACCCATATGCATGTACATACAACTCTCATTATAAGGCAGATTGAGGTCAGTACATGGCCCTGAGAAATAACCTAAAATAAATCCTGACACAGAGGATATATGAAGGGTGACTGTAAGATGCAAAACATACTCACCAGTAAACAGAATAGCCTTTGTCTTATAATGTTGGTAAGGAATGTACAGCTTATTTTGGTGTCAATTCCCATTTACAAGTCTGTGATTTTTAGCATGCCTGACTCTCTCTTCAAACTTTCCACTTCTCTAGCTTCGCCTTCTTTCTTTGTGCAGCATCTTTTTGTTTTCTTTCATGCAAACTTGACAAAATACAGCACGACCGTTCCTTCTCCCCCATTTTGTGGAGCACATATTGTTTTGACACTGGTTTCTTTCCCTTTGTCCTCAGTGTTGTCTCTGGGTAAATCTCACCCACAATCACTAATTCAGCTATTAATAATAGGTCAACAAGTCTACTATTCTGATTCAGAACACATCCTTCCTTCCACAGAAAAATCTTTTTTTCCTCTCTCAGAACTTGAAACAGCACATGAAATAATTGACATTAAATTGTTCAGCATTTTAAATATATTTAAAAATCAAAAATGCAATTTGGTTTTATTTTCTTCTCATCACTTTATACAATCAAAAATATCTGACATTGGGGATGTTTTCCACTGATTCACCTATTGTTTCATGAATTTGTGTGATGTGTAAAAAATGATTAATAAAGGAGAGAGAAAAAGTAAACGTGTAATTCTATTGTTTTGAATAACCCCTGCTGAAACTTCAAAATATGATGCCTATTTTAACAAAAACTCACTAATTTAAAAAGTTTTTTTTTTCTTCTCCTTATTAGAAAAAAAAGCCAAGGAAAAAACAGAAACAAGTTTATTAACTGACCTCATGCAACAATTGACCTCTTCACAATAACTGTATTTCACTTTTTCCCTGGCAGGAATAAGTGCTACCATCCTCCATCAGGTTTGAACGATGCTTGAGTATTCAAATACTCAAATTTAGGTTTTCTGGATGGAATTTATCTCACCAAATTCGATAGGTATGTTGTATTATTAAAGTCACTATCTGAGCTGGTCACCCAAGGCCAGCAAAGGGAAGAAAGGTATTTTTAGCATGCGATTGATCTGAAATGCTAAAGCTATCTGGTTTGGGTTGGAAAGAAGTACACCTTAGAAATCTTTATTTTTCTACATAGGGTTTTTATAAAGGGACTTGAGATAACTACCTCATCTACACTATAGATGTCTACTTTTGGTCAGATCAGTCCCAGCCTGACTAAGGTCTATTTAAGATAAGTAAAGAAAATTCCCACCTTTAGATATCTTGGATCACTTTATGGTTGATAACACTGATGGCAATCACTGCCTCCCTCCCCCCCAAAATGTGCTGTGTTATATAAAGCATAGGTAGTAATTATCCCACTCTTCTAGGCGCCTGTATTCAACTGGAGTTGCATGGGGTGGTTTGGCCACTACCCCGGGGAAGATGCCAAGAGAAGCGTCAGCAGTCAGGGTGGGTATCAGGAAGTCCAAGGGGGAGTACCATAAGAGATCAGGGAGAGGGTGTCTGTAAGACGGTTTAAAAGGGCAGATTTGACTGCCTGTTTTCTCTAGAAAAGAGAAGTTGAATCGGTAACAGTGATCCAATAAGCAAAAGCTTTTTGGTATAAAGATGCAAGTGACTATTCTCTGTGTGCATTGAGAGTTGGGCATAAATAGTCAGGTTAAACTGCAGCTAAGGCAGTTCAGGAAAACCCTTTATAAGCACAGCTAAGTATAAGCAGTAAAACTGGTTATACAGGAAGTTTACAGGATCACTTTCATTTTTAGTGACAATTTAAACAAATACCTGTGAGGGTTTATAGTCTTGTTTCAGGGAATGAGGATGGAATAGATGACATTTTGAAGCCATTTTCAAGTCCATGATAATTTATCCATATATAAAGTTTTACTACTGTGAATTCTACTTGTTATTGGCGGATCCCTAAATTTAGATGACTACATTATATATTGACTTCTATGATTAAATTACATTTACACATAGATCTTTCTTGGTGTCTCTATTGGAAATAATTTAAGATATGGATTACACTGATCTGCTTTCTATTTGATGAGAAATGTTAAGATATAAGCATTCTGCTTTGTCAAAACACTTTCCTGATACTTACACTGGAAACAAATGGTTATTTCTTTTGCTATTGACTTGGCCTTCCAGTTACCCTAAACAGTTATCTAGTATCCACAAAGTACAAATATGTACCTCAAGAAGCACTGTTAATTTTGCTGTTTCCAGTAATTTGCAGTAGAACATTTGGGTTTTTATATACAATAGAAATATAATTAAAATTCACTAAAGTCTTGTTTTACTTCTGGCAATTGTTAACAATGATCTTTCATTTGGTCTGTACTATTACAGTGGACTTTTAAAACTTCAACAGAGAAAACAAGATAATCAGTTGCAGACTTCTGCAGATGTTCTCCATCAAGAAATATGATGAATTAGTAATTACTGACATAAACATTGTACTGAGGAAAAAAACCCCCAACAATATACTTACAGATGCCAAGAGACCAAATTAAGAAATGGTATCTTCTATAGCAGAAATGGCACAACCACTAAAGAAGAACTGACTAGCTTCTACACCTTACATATTAAAGAGACAGGAATAAAAAATATCTTACAACGATGCTAACATTCAGACATTGGCCATATCCTGTCACCCTTTATTAAAGACTTCTAAAGTTTTTAAAAATATATAAGATAATTGAAGTGTTCTGTTGACTCTGAAAATGTAGTGAGTAAACTTACTTTTTCTCTCTAAAGATGTTAATGAGGTCCTCGGATTTATAATGAGAAATAACAAAAATGTTTCTTATCCTAAATGATTTCATTCATTTCAAGTCAGCAAAAATCATAAAAACAGTTCTGCAGACTACAGAAATAGGGGTTCTAGAGTAGGAATTTCGATGAAAGGATAACTTTGCTGATGTCCATTGATGTCCTGTGTTCACAAAAGGAAGTAACAATTTATAAATTGTACCTTCCATACATAAGCACTCCCTGGATATAAGAAATCGTTGAATATATAAGAAAAAATACTGCTTATCAAGAGCTCTGCAGGACTCTGGTGATTGCATTCAGTAAATTGGAAATTTACATCAAAATAAGGCCCCGTTAGCTATAAATTTTCGAGCCATCCAATGGACAGGTGGCCCAGAAGATCATTCTACTCAGACCCGAGCATGTGTGAGTCCCTCTTTGTCCACATCTTGTTATTTAGTCCTTCAGTCATGAGTGGTGCCTATGCAATGCCCGAGAACAGGATGACCAGCATCAGGACAATACCCCCAAACTGGTACCTAGTCCTCATCTTCTAAAAAGTGATGTGGTATCTGTTCTGATGACATATGTATGCACATTCCTGTTTTCTGTTGAATGTCAGGTCAGAACTACTCAAGTATGCCTGTGATCACCTCACATAAATGTTACACAATACATGAACTAGATGCAAGTTTTGCTAACTTAATCATATAACCTAGGCAACTCCACTTAATATTATTAATATTATTTCTCCTACATGAAATTGATAAAGAGCAAAATTCAGAAATAGGTAAACTCTTTTTTTAAAAAAATTATGTTTAAAATATTTTACTACAAGCGCACATCACATGCCCTGAAGTCTGATCTTTTTCTCTTCCTGAAGCTCCTTTTGATACCTAATATCTACCACTTCCCCCCTTCAAAAGCAGTTGGGCTTGTTTGAAGTGTAATTGTTACTTTGAAAACTAAATCAGGAGATTTGCTGATCCAGATTCAGCATCTAAATGAAAGTTACACTTCAAACAAGCCCAGCTGCCCAGCTACCTTTGAGGTGCTGGAGACCACACTCTTGCTGTTTGAAGTCCATTAGTCTACCACATTACTAACAATTGAATACTACATCTGCCTCATTATCTCCAAGTAACAAAATACACATAGACTTAGACTGTAACTTTCAGAACAGTATATACACAATGACTTTGAGCTCTCCTACTCAGGAAAACCCAGTTTAGCTATCATCACAAGTTCTCCAAGAGTCATATAAAAGGGAGAGGAAATAAAAATTACCTTTCCAAGGTAATCGTTGAGTGAAATACATGCCTACTCACAAAGATATTCATACAGACTATTAAATACTTTCACCAGTTATGTTTTAATCTCATGACCTCATTACTTCATGACTTTTAGACTATATTTTAGCCCTTCTTTCTCATTCTGAATTTACAGTGGTTAATATGAAGAGAACATGGAAAACATGATTTTAATAAATCAGATTTTCACAAATTGAGATGTATCGGCAACATAAACAAACCATATTTATATTATGCCTCCTCTGTGAAATAGAATATATAATGATTCATTTTCTTCCTATCTGCCAGTAGATGCATGTCTATCAGATGCACTGTACAGAAATACTTCACAAGCTTCTTGTTTGTATTTTACTGTATAATGTTCAGTTATGATTTGTATTTCTGCAACATGGTCTATCTCCTAAGGTTCAGAAATAATAATAAAAAAGCTAGCTAAAGTGTGTAAAAGAGTGTATTTTAAGAGTATATTTTCCCTGAGTATGTTTCTTTACAGGATATTTCCAGAAACAAGACCCTTGTAAAAATGACAAGCAAACATCCAAACAAAGGCAAACACTACAAACGCAACAGAAATGCAAACAGCTGTTTCAGAGCATGCTCATAATTGTCAGCTGTGCTGAAATGCATTAGTTCTACAATCTCATAGGTCTTCCTAAAGTTGTTTTTTTAACCGTTTTACTATCATGCAATATTGCTAAATGAGACAACACCCTGTCTTTCTTAAATTGGATGTTTATACTTCTGATGGCAACCTCAAGGCAGAAACCACAATATGCAGTTAGACGTGCTGAAGCTTAGGGTCCTACGGCAGCTCACAGCCCTTCTAAACCTTTTGGATATATTAGCCTCCTTTTACACTGGTGCCCCTCTTCCTGAAGCCTGCAGGTGTAAAGAAATCCAACTGAATGCAAAAACCTCGAAGAATTTGGCTTCTAAAAAGTCAGTCCCTAGGACTGAAGTGACCTGACTCACCAATTCTTTGAGGCCATCTCATAATTGGAAACCATATTAATTTAGGAGGCAAATTTCCAGCTGAGCAGAAAGAGAGCCACAGTTAGATTGTGCAAGTTCATGAGCAGACCTTGCTTGTGAGCTCCTTCCTCTGTCTCCAGCTGGGATAACCAACTCTGGTACCTCTCCCCATCTAGCAATATTGGAGGAGATCTTGATGTCACCACATAACCGTCAATGTTGGCATTCAAAAATGAGATTAAGATTGTCAGGTTTCAGTGCCACCAAAGTATCCATGATGGTAGTCCTATACAATGTTGCGTGCTTGCCCTGTAGACTGATTAGAATTAACAGCTAACAGCAATGAATAGCAATTAATGTGCTCAAACATGATATTCTGTCAGGTCTCTGAGGGTGTCTAATGCTTGCTCTGATGGGAAACTGGGCAAAAGAAGGAGATGTAATTTGTAAAGAATGATCTGGAAGTGTTTCCTCAATAACACAGAAAGCAAATAAAGGAGCCTCCCTTCACAGGCAAACAAAGAAGGAAAGAAGGATATGGCACAATTTAACACAAGGTGTGAACAATATGTAGTTACATCAGCTAATGTTAGTTGGAGAGATTCTTGCGGTCAAGTGGATACTAAAAACCTAAAAAGCAGAGCAAAATTTAACAGATGAGAATCTTTTCAGAAGAGAATTTCTTTTACCAGTTTAAAGTGGGTAACACTGAACAGTTGCTTGTTTACATATATTACCAACCAAGAGATCTACAATAGACTTTTTATGTTAAACATTTATCTTCTAGTTCCTTAGAAGGGAAAATGTCTTATAATTGCAAAGAAAGGTTCTAATCAAGAAATGAGATTTAGTATTTTTGACATGCAGAAAAAAGTATATGATGAATTAATGCTATAGCATTGTATCATGCCATTCATATATAAAAATAAATTTCCTAGTTGTAAGAGAGATTTTTAAACATGGAAATTATGAATTCTGCAGAAAACAGTATCTCACTTGTTCCCAATTCACTAAGGAATGCATGTGCTTCACTGTTAGTAAAAAAAGCAATAGAACTTAGTTTAAGTGTGAAGATTAATAATAACTATAGCAGTCATACTATACTACACTTTGTATTCTTTGAATTAGAGACATGCAGTCCTCTCAGTCTGAAGTCCTGACTTTTCTGCCTTCCCCAAAAGCTAATTGTCTGGAATATATTCAGTATATAGCCATCACATATTAATTTACAAAAAATCTTGAATATATCTCTTTCAGCAGACATCTAGTTTAGCACTTCCATATTGGCATTGTTTAATAAAGTCTGTGGGGAGGAGGTTAAAAATGTGACATTTCCAGGCATCAGAAATGAACCAGAAGATGACTCAAGGGATTACTGTTACATGCCAACATCTCCATCCCAGCTGCTTGTGAAAACTAAACAAGAAGTGGCTGTGCAGCCAGTCTCTGGATTCACGTTCAGCTCTCTCACAGGTACTGTAGCTGTCCCACAGATTGTCTGCGGGTGACCTGACAGGCAAAATCCCTGACTGTGTGTGAAGCCACTTAATGGTTTAGAAAGGTAATGCCTCGGTGTAGCATGCTCTGGGCAATGGATCCCATCCATGTCTGCACCTGAACAATCAGCTTTCCTATCTGGATGGAGATAATCTGGAAAGAAGACACACGTGCACCTCTCCATCTGAAAATCATCTAAAAGGCTAGCTGCCCGCACTATATTTAGTGATATATTTAACATCACATATTAATTTACTAAAAGTCTTGATGACAACCATGTAGGCAGACATCTATTTTAGCACTACTGGAATGGAAGAAGGTCAGTACAAATGTGGAACTGAAGGTGGCACCTCAAGGCATCTCTTTTCATTCTCGTCTCTTGATTGATTCAAAACTGGTTTTCAATAAACTGTAAAGCTGTGTGTTTATCTAAAATTTTCATTTACAGCCTGTAGTTATTCAAATTTTTTATTACTGACCTTGTGAATAAACCGCTGAGCTACAGTATAAGCTAATATAATATCTTAAAGTGAAAAATATGACTGTAATTTAATAATGTATACATTAATAAAGCAATATATTTTAATGCAGGAGAGAGCAAAAGGGCATTTAAGAGAGGTACAGTTCCTTCTTTAAATTTTGGAGAGTTATTTTTCAACTGCATTCAGTAGCCAAAAATAACAAGATTAAATGAGTTAAAAT
The DNA here is from genome assembly GCF_003343035.1 of Apteryx rowi. NCBI lineage: Eukaryota > Metazoa > Chordata > Aves > Apterygiformes > Apterygidae > Apteryx > Apteryx rowi. The sequence continues at coordinate 62,047 of NW_020451192.1, forward strand.
ACAGTGACAACATTTCAGTGTTCAGCACCAGTTTTAGATCTTTCAGAAAAAAGCCCAAATATTGCAATTGAATCAAAAGCCTTTCTCAACAGGAAAGAATAAAATATGAGAACTGAACTAGGTCACTTTGCAAAATTAAAAGGGATAAGAACAGCTATCCTTTTTTTTTGCATTATATATAAATAGACATACAAGCCTGTATCTGCTGAAACAGAAATATTTGAAAATATTCTCTCCCTCTTACCATGATCAACTTTATGTAAAGTCATATGCTCTGTTTTGCCTCAGGACACCTATTCAATTTGATTTGCTCTTTTTCTACAAATTATGTTGATATTTAAATAACTCTATTTGCTTGCTATTAGATAGATAATATAAAACCATATGATCATATATGCATGCAATCTTTACTAGATCTAGAAACAACAAACTATTTGCATAACAAGTTATACACATCAATTTTTAGGTATAAATAAAAGGTTTTTCATCTTTATCCTCTAACGGCCTTCTCTGTAATAACTGAAGAGTTTTTCATAGACATCTTTTTAAAATATTTAAAAAACAATCTTTGTTTTGTTTTCAGAAAACTAACTATGTAGTAAGCAGGATTCACCTTTCCTGTATACAGCTGATTTCAGTATCGTATTTCTGTTTGACTATTGATGAAATTGTCCTATCATGACTTCCAAATTCCAGAGGAGTTGATCAAAAAGGTGAATTTGACAAACTTTATTATCTAAACGTGGCCCAAACTCTTTCCTTTGTACTTGTTAAGGAAAGAGGCAGATGCATCTGCAAATGGCTTAACTTGTTCTTTTTGTTCTGCCGAGAATATGTGCTAAAATTTGCTACATTACTTATTCAGAAAACTCAGCAGCTGGAAATTCAATAGCTCTCACGAATTTCTTCACTTCTTAGAAACTAATGATATTATAAAGCCATGGATGGAGAATGTTAATTTAGGCTGGGGCTCTACTAAAAGGAGAGTCCACTTGACCACATCGTGGATACAGAGTTCCAAAGTATCTGAATAAAACTACTGCTCTGAGGGAGTCTAAAACTTACACACTTCCAGGAGTCCTGACTGCAGTGTCAAGCCTCTTAAGCGTAACAACATAGGAATGAGTCAGACTCAAAAGTTTTTTACATGAATTGAATTTCTTTTCAGCTGAAACAGGTTTCTATGGTAGCAATCATGTCAGAAGTTATTCCCCATGGCTTAAAAGTGCCGGGCAGCAATGCCTCTAGCACCTACTGCACTATATTCAATCAAGGAAAAAACACATGCTAGATCCAGATGACAGATGCACACCATCAGCCCTGTTCTCTACCAGACTTCTTAAAATGGCAAGGCTAAGCAGGTCTGAAAGTTACCCCAGTGCAGGAAATCTGGCCAAAGCAGATCCCCCAAATGCCTTAATATTTGGGGGTCTCTTAATTTCAAGAGTCATCTGCATCTTGATGCCTGTTAAATCCTGTGGGTGCATTCTTCATCAAGGATGGGGTTATCTATTCATGGGATTGTCTATCCTGACTTAGAAGTCTGATTTCAGAAGTCTGTCTCAAAAGTCAGTCAGACTTCGAAATCTAAGCTAGTAAACTTCTTTTCAAAGAATAAGCATTAAACTATCAAAAATTCACAAAGAGAGCTGGCGCTTTCGTCTCTGTTGAAAATAGTATTATTAAACCTAAGTACATCATTACATGCATACAGAGCTTTGGAAATGTTGCCATCAGCAGTGTAATACTTAAAATCACTTTCTCATTAAGGTCAAATATACTCGACATAGTCCCTGGCTGACCCAATGAAAGTAACTTAACTTTCCCTTCACTCACTATGATATAATCCTCCTACACACAACAGAATAATTTTATATTAAATCACTATCATTAATTTGTACTAGCAATATGCTGAGACACTCTACACAAAGGTGTAGTATTTCATTATACTATATGGTATGAAAGCAGAGAATAATATTGCTTCTCTCCAAATCTAAGGATAAAAAAAGAGGCAATAAATTGTTAGGGACAAGTCATAGACAACATGACAACATGACAGATAATTGGCTTTAGCTACATACTGCATAATCAATTTTCTTGATAAATCACCAGAAACAAGAAAAGACAGACATCACAGCCACCTGGGCTGCCAAACAAAGAGTAGTCCAGGGGAGAGCTGAATAATATATGTTCATACAGTAGCATTTAGAGCCTTGTGGGTCTGTATTGCATTGTGTGTACTCTCCCTCAAAGCTTCTATTGCTAACTCTCCTTTACAGGGCCAGCAACATGCTACCTTTGGGCATAAGCTGGCTTTTCAGTTTAAACACTCATTCTCATTTCCTTTCTCATCTTTACGTAGAAACAATGTCATGAGTTTAAACAGAGGAAATGTATTGCTCCTTTTCCTGATTCACAGTAAACTCTTCTTTTTAGCAAAATGACTGGCTCTGAAACTTCACTAAATTGTAAGCAGGAAAACAAACAAACAAATGAATGGTAGAAACTTGAAGGATAACTGAAATTTATGGGAATTAAAACTAAAATATGAAAACAGTAGCTAGTGATGTTAGAAGTTAAAAAAAATGATTCCCAGAATAAGAAATTTAACCAGAAAGACCTCAAGATTTCACTAATCTTTTACAATGGAATAATACAACAATTGATTAAAAAATGTGTGCAATATATAAGTGAAAGAATACTGCACAAAAATAGCAGGGAAGAACATATAAAAACTCTATTATTGAAAGGAATATGGGCTTCCTGATAGGCAGGAGAATTAACAATCCTGTTTGTGTTAACGAAGACCAGGCAACAGCAGTACATTCTTCTTTAGCCCACCAAAGCTCCAAGTGGAAGCTTGATGCATTTCAGGGGTAGCGGCAAAATGAGAGTCTGGTGAAACCTATGCTAATTAGACTCCCTTAGCCTGCAGAACAGTACAGCTGCTGCCAAATTGCTCAGCAGCTTACTATCCCTGGCTCATGCCAGCTCCCAAACCAAACGTGGGAATTGCTTTGGGTGACAGCTAGTTGGCTTGGGGATAAATTGTTCTGGGACCCTTTTAACAGCTCCCTGCTGTGGACAATCGAGCTCCAGGCCACAGGGAATATCCCGTTGTGTAACTGTAGCTTAGAGCCAAGGGTATCCTTCAATACTGCACTGCTTCTAAAGCCAAATTAAACAAAGACCAGGAGATCCTTGCCTCTAAGGATAGAACCAGATAGGATACAACAACAAGAAAAAATAGCTATGTGCTTCCCTTCCCTTTCTGGGTCAGGACTACCTGAGCAGCATTGTGCAGGTACACCAGCTAAAGGGGTGTCTGCCTACACAGCGTGTGATTCCCAAATTGCAGTGTGAGCTGTCCGTGTGGCTGGCGCAATAGAAAAATAATCTGCAGATGGTCGTCGTAGCATCTGGCTGGGATTTAGGACTAAAGATGTCTTGCAGCGGCTTCCTTCCCCTGACTTTCTCTCCTTGACTGCGCGAGGAGCTCCTGGGAGGGCTTGGCCTAGCACTGCCACCCTCCTCACTCTCCTGCGGGTCTTGATCTTGGGCAAGTGGTTTTGGTCAGGCCAAACAGAGTTCATGTGTAAGAGGAGAGCAACCACATTTCCTCTGCTCACAGCTGCAGAGTGCAAGCTCTTGTGGGCTGTGGCACCCAGAGATATAGTCAGAAGGAGACCTTAATCTCCAGCGTGACTCTGGAGAGATAATGAAAACACAGAGTTCATTAGGGGTCACACCTTCACAAAAATGCAATTTTCCCTGAGACCCCATACAAGCCCTCTTTGTTTCTCAGACACACTAGTAAATGAATAACCACAGAAATGTCTCATTTTTGTCATGAGAGAATAGGATATTTTAAGGGGAGATCAGGAAGTGGACAGGTTGATATGCCTTCTGGGATACGTTTGGAAGATTTTGGACTAACTAAATGATATAGATACAGGTCATATATTTACAGTTCCCAAAAGGGAGTTAGAACACAAAACAATCCCTGAAAACCTGTCTCCTTACCCTGCAAGGCATGTTTTCCTGGCAGAGGAAACTAGAGCTGTTGCATGCTGAAACTGTCCAAGTGTATGCCACCTGGACGAACAGTCCTGGAGCTGAAGCTTAAATGAAATCTTCAAGCTGTATCACTTTAACAGCTGAGATGTGTACTCAAAGCAGTCTAAGAGCGGAAGATTAATGAGAACTTTATGCTGCTTGTGAGCAGGAGTTCATAAGACCTCTCCTCCTATAGAAGAAAACAGTAAAATCGTATTTAGGAAGTAGGTGCTCTCCTACAGTAGCTCCTAAGGACAAATATTGTTCTTATGTGTGAGCAGTAAGTCTGTTTCTGCTGACTAATTCACAGCATTGAAACTCATTATCATTTCCAGCCTTTTCCTGCCTTTTGGGGAAAGAAATGGATCTACCATGGACTAACTGTGACTGTAAAATTCAATTTCATACAGGATATGTCATATAGATCACGTTATATATCTCAGTTTAGAAGTACTAAACAAGTTATGATCTCTTAGTCCTATTCTTAACCCTTCATCTGCTTCATTTGGATTTGGATTCTGAGTTGAAACAGTGTAAAAGTGCGTTATAAAAATAACGAAAGACTCTCAGCGTGACAGCATAGCCTGGTGTCAGATTTGGAGGCTCCCTTCCAGCTACAGTACATGTCATTTATGACAAATTGTATTCTTTTAAATAGCCAGGCAGGTATATCACATATTGATTAACTTGATTTAATAGTAAAGAAAACATCTCAAGAATCTTTTGAGAAGACTGTGTTTAAGCAATAGCTGTCAATCAAAATTGATCCTGGATTGTTCTTCAAGATAAATACTGACGTTTACCTAATATTTTAAAATCATTTGAGCTGAAAAAGTGGTTAATTCTTTATCAGTTTTCATCTGCTTACATAAGAAATATCAGAGATACTATTTACAGAATAAATAAAACTGTATTATGAAATTTGAAGATGATATTTGAAAAACAAAACTAATTTAAACACAGTAAGGGTTCCTAATAAAATTTCAATAATGATACTTGTCTAAAAAATGCTGAAACTAAATGGAAACATAAAATTCTTTTTGCATGACTGTAGGAATAAAGGGACTTATCAGTGTAAGCTAGAGCTAATAATATTGCAGTAATTTTCTAATTATTTTGCTTTAGCAAAAACAGCAGATCAAAGAGACAAAGTGCCAAATTTTCACCTAACAAAAAATGAACAAAATATAGTAAAGGCAATAGGAAAATACTGATTTAATTCAGAAGAAAATGTACATTATTTTAAGAGGCACTTCAATCAGTTTTGAAATCAAGTAAAGCTTTTTTCACTATGTACTCAAGCTATTTTTATTCTTTTCATAATTTTGTAAAGTGGAAACAGTTCTGCTCGTATTCTTGTAATCTCTTCCCAAATAAATTCTTGCTGTCTTTTTCCCCTCCAAGGATCATGGCCTTCAAGAGAAGGCACAGAACTAGCTCATGAAAGACGTTATTAGTGATTTACTAGGGAACACCAGTATCCCAGTCCATGCTACACATCTATCTGTGCATCCACACTTCAGTATCTTCAGTTTCCCAGCAGATTCTTTTTCAATTCCATCATGCAGCCATTCATAACAAATCCATCTGCTATTCAAACACAGTATTAGTTAATTCCAGAAATCATGACAAAATTAATGGAATTTTCTTAATGGTTTTCTGACCCTCAGCTGGGTGATGTGACTTTAGAGAAGACAGAAGTCTGGTCTTACTTGTTACCAAAACCACCAAGTAAATAGTTGTTGCATACAGATTTTGACTGTGTCATCTGCCAAAATCAAACAAGTACATTTTAGAGGCAAGTTGATACTTAAAAAAATACTCATAACATATGCTTGCTTCAGGAAGTTACCAGTCTCAGAACATCCTTTGTGAGTTTATAGACCCCAAAACTCATTGATTGATTCAGAATGCTAATGTTATGCTAACTTAATAGCATCATTTTATTATTAAAATGAGACTATGTCTTCACAGGAATTTTTGAAATGAATAGTTTAAAAATCCAGAAACTATTTTCTTTACATAAAATTTATCTTGTGTTCACTATTCATTTTTCAGAATTACATTCATACGACACTCAGAATAGAAATAGAGACAGAACCAGACTAATCCAGAGAATCTACAGAAAACAAAGATCTGAAATGGATTATTTTTCCATTTGTATAAAACTTACCACAGACTTAAACAGTTTGCTGTTTAATCCTAAGTGCAAGAATAATAAAGCCAAGAACTCAGTCAACATGCATCAAAACCAAGAAATCATGGTAGTAAAACTTGTTCATCATTTATCTGGGAAAAGATACCTATATAGAAAATACACGTTTAAGAGAGAAAAAAAGTTAAATTTGTCTAGCAGAACCACTTTGTTTATAGAATTTGCCACTAGTTTCCTTGTTTGCCACTAGCTTCCTTGTTTCTCTCTCTTATCAGCCAAACAAATTTTAATACTCTCCATAGAAATGCCCAAGAAAAATATTTAGGATTACAGGATGCCTTTTTAGAAGTATCTTCATAAGGCTCCTTTTTGCTCATTTTTCCTTAAATATATGTTTCTTTTTTATCTTTCTGTTTCATTTTTAAATATTTCCCTTATTTCAAATCATCCATCTCTTCACACTTCCTCCCTTACCCTATAATTATGCCTTACTGTATAATTACGCCTTTTACTATCTAAAATACAAGCTGGGAATAATGGAATAAGAAGCTAGTTGATGCTAATAATTTGATATCGTTGGTCTGTAAGATGTGTAATACAAAGGAGAGACATAGATGGATTCAACGTACATATTTTACATACATACAAATAGATATAATGAAGATTAGACAACAAATAACTGATGGACAATGAGCTTGCCTAAAGTATTTTTGTGCTTGTTTTATTTACTTAGAACGTCATAACAATTTAATCAGAAAAAGAAAGGAGTTGCAAAACTTATTCTATCGCTACCCAGGTAATATTTTATAGACTTACTACATACGAATGAAAAAGCAGTGGTGCAATTCAAAGGCCAGGTGAAATTCAAATCCTAAAGATCATATGGCCCTTTCTAACTTATTGTAAATATAAACTAAATTGCCCTGCAGCAGCATTAGAATGTACCTGTAACACTGGCAGGAGAGTTGCTCTTAATGAATTTCTTTTAATGATCCATCATGATGATTCATGGCTCCTCAGATGAGGAAAATAAATATGCTATATTTGAGATATATAGTTTAGAGTTACATTACAGATTTTTTCTTGGCATTTCCTTTGGGAAACCAAAATCAGGTTTTTATCCTTGCATTAGTATAATATTTAATCATTATTGTATAAAGCTTTTATGCATTTCCAAGCTGATGACTTCCTTGAGGCACTGAGGAAATTCAAAACATAATATTTGGTGCAAGCTTTTTCCTCTGATCTGTCACTTGTAATATTGGTATGCTTTCCAATTATTTCTAACTCCAGTCTGCTGTAAGCATGAAACAAGTTGTTAAGTAACACTGACCTTTAAAATTCCTTTTCTTTCTTTGGGCATGTTTGTTTCTTCTTACTGGACAACTATTAGCAATTTAATAAACCAGAACTATTGGCTGGGGAAACAATTACACCAAAATTTCTATCTCACCACTCACAGTGGAATGTACATGTATGTATATATAATTACAGTAAAAAGGCTCTGTTAGAAGAGTGCAAGAATATCGCTTAGGTAGTATTACCAGGATTATGGCTGTCTATAAAAGCACTTCTTGCACACAAGCCATTTTTATACGATCATTTCATGCTTCTTCCATTGGAATTCACTGTAACTTCTGAGGGGGTAATGCTCTGTCTCTCTTGCCCTCCCTCAGCCTCTGGACCTGAAAAATCTTTCCTATGAAAACAGATGCATTTCCATGAAAATTTTTCATTTCAATGATTTGCTTTTTTTAGCTGGAACAGCTGGCTCATTGAAAACTTCCTTCTCAGCTCTACTTCTCATCTGTCTGAGCTTCCCTCCCTCTCCCCGCAGCCACCAGCTCCTCTGGTTCCCAGTGGTGTCTCTGATGCTCCTCCTGCTTCTGGCCTCCATGCCTTAATTCCTAGTTACCGTGTCCCCCCTCCAGCCCTAGGCTGCCCTTCTCAGTCTAATCTTTCCTTCCCTTCCAGTCCAGGATTTTTCCCCCTTGCATCAGAGAGCTTCCTGCTGTGCCTCTCCCAAGTTGGAGCCAAACTGCTGCTGGCAGCAAGAGGAAGAGTCCCACACTCATGCCGCAGCCATGCACCAGTGTCGAGAGAGGCCAGTGATAGAGACACCCCAACAATAAAGTACTTTTGAGCATTGATCAACGTTAATGTTAGCAGGACTGACGTTCTAGCTCTAATCTGATTATGTCACCTGGCAAAGGGCTTTGTCTTAGAGTCTACAGTGATCTGAATTTTAATTCTGTGAGTAGCCATAGACAGTAAGAGTAGAAACAGATTTTAAGAGTGGGAGCTTTTGAAAGTCTGTGGGGGCTATGTTATCCTCAAAATTCAGATGTTCTTCTCAAACTCTAATCTGCTGCTCTTGTTACAGCAAGCAACCACAATACCAGCAGTTACTGCTGCTTTTTTTCTATTTTGAGTAACAGAAGCTTTGTATTATGAGATTTATATTGAAGGAATGCTGTTCTAAAACAACAAAGGCAACTGATCTGTCTGGGTCTCTGTCACACATACAGTCCTATCTTTCTTCTGAAGAAGAATTTAGATGCATTTACACAGATTATATTTACATTTTTAGAAGCATAAATTCATCCTCTGCATTTTACATCAAGTTTGGCTGGAAGCATATTTACCTCAGCTACACCTAAGCTGGGGAAAAGATACACTTCCCAGTTGCTGGGTTAAATCGTCCCGGCCACATCCCCACTTAAATCAGGGTGGTTTATATCTGCAGCCATTGCTCCCAGGGAAAGAGCACCCAGGCACGTGGGCCGGGGGGAGCGGCAATGCCCTCTCACTACAGTCACCAGCAGCAAACGAGACCCGCAGGGGGAATGCAATAACCCACCAAACACTGGAAGTGCGATTTCAGCATAGCCCTTATGTTCATATTCTTCACAAAAGCAATGCACAGTTTGCCACTCTCTGAAGGTTTAGGACCAGGACAGCACTGCTAAACTGCTGAACATCAATATTAAAGGTAAGTAGCATGAACATGACTAATATCGAAGCTTTGGGAACTAGTTGTTCACTGTGAGTTTGTGCGTGTCCTTTTACACTTTCATTATCCAGTTTAGGCATACATTTTCATAAAAAAAAATCACATTTCTACATAGCTGCAAAAAAAAGTAGATGTGGTTTATTATTTATTATTATGGCTGCTCATTCCTAATATGTATATTTAACTTTAAAGTCATTTAGAAGATTCAATCAAAACTTTCATTATCATCATTAGTAAAAAAACCCAGAATATCCATAAGCTCACATAAACTTATGGTCACATAATTATTAATTAGAAATTTCAGTAATCCCACTTTGAAACTTTGAATGATCTCTAAATTTACATAATTCAAATAACTGCAACTTACTTGACACTGACGCTAAAAGTATATTTTGTACATTAGAATATTAACACTAAAGAATACTTGATTGCTTCATAAAATGATATTCTGTTCCATCAACTATTTCTATATATTAGGAAGCAAAAAAACCCTGTAATTTGCTGCTTCTGTCAGTTGAAACCCACCCAAATACAGAATTTGAAGTTTCAGCAGTTAGCTTAAGGATTGAAGGATTCCTGGAGATCTACACAGAGAAAGAAACAGCTCCTGAGCTGATTTTCTTTTCACAGTAATTCTTCAGCACCAGGACATACATTTTCCTACCCTAAGCCACTCACTTACAGCAGAGCCTAACTTTATTAGTACATCTTTCTAAGTCTGTAGTATAGAAATATTGCAGAAAGAAGAAATTCGATCACAGCTTGCAGATACACTGGTAATGATGTGGCTTGCTATTTGGGGAGACTTCATCTTTCAGAGGATTGAAAAGTATTGTAAACTTTGAATAATGTTCCTTACACAATAACTAACTGCTTAGATTGCCAGGAGCCAGGCAACATCTTTAGTAGTTATCAAAGTAAAAAGTAATAGTTTAATTGGTTGCAGAAAATTAAGCCTGTGATTTGATGTACTGATCAAGTTGTAAATGATCCAAGTGGTTCTTTTTTATTAAAATTAGAGCTGAAGATGTTTAGTCTGATACAATTAATTGAAATATCAGCATAGTATTTAAAATAAATGAACTAACAAAAAAGCTTATGACTAAGAAACGGCTAGATATCCCAAGTAAACTAAATCCCCATCTCAAATGACAGTTAGCACTTTACCTCAGACTTTCACTGATCACAGTGAGTGGCAATTATCCATGCCTTGCACAGATTAAAAATGACTTTACATTGTAATACTAACAAAGCACAGTTCATGACAGACATGTGGCAAAAACAGATAAATAAAAAAAAATAAAAAGGATTTTCTAAATCCATTTAGGCTTATGTTTGCCAAGTAGTGCATTAGTAACCTTTGGAGGATAGTTTCCTCCAGTGTTAGATTGGCAAGGGGAACAGTTTTGACCTTTGTTATTTTTGTTTTGCGTGTTTTTTTTCTTTTTGCAAAACCAGTAAGAATGCTGGGATGTAAAGTCCATTTGGTTTAAGTCGGTGTCAAAGTGAATACAATTCCTTAAAACTGAACTAAATAGAGTACATTATTAGAAGTGGATGAGGACTTAGACTGCTAATGGCTGCAGCAAAGAGACAAGCTCCCTTTCCAGTCTTCTTAACTCAGTGCAAAAAGTGGTCAGGTAAGCTCAGCAGTAATGCTGGGACTAGAGTAGGAGGATAGACCAAAGGGAGAAGATGGCATTCTTTTATTTTCACAAAGGAATAACAGCCTTTGCCACATGAATCATTTCTACGTCATTACCAATTGGTGGCTCTTCTTTTGTATCTCTGTTTTCTAAGACAAATGCAAATCAAGGAAGATTCATCCCTGTGAAGGTGATGGAGCAACTAATGCTGGAAACAATTTCCAGACACATGAAAGGCAAGAAGGTGATCGGGAGAAAGTCAGCATGGATGTACAAAGGAGAAATCGTGCTTAACCAACCTGATAGACTTCTATGATGAGATGAGTGGTGTGGTGGATGGAGGGAGAACAGTGGATGTTGTTTACCTTGGCTTTAGTAAGACTTTTGACACTCTCCTGTAACATCCTCACAGACAAGCTGATGAAGTGCAGGCTAAATAAGTGGACAGTGAGGTGGAATGAAAACTGGCCGAACTGCTGGGCTCAGAGTGTTGTGATCAGTGGCACGAAGTCCAGCTGGAGGCCAGTCACTAGTGGTGTTCTGCAGGGGGTGATACTGGGGCCAGTTCTGCCTAACATGTTCATTAATGACTGGGATGATGGGACAGAGCACACACTCAGCAAGTTTGCAGATGATACAAAACAAATGATACAAAAAGGAGTAGCTGATACACCAGATTGTTGTGCTACCATTCAAAGAGACCTCAACAGGCTGGAGAAAAGGGCACAGAGGAACCTCAACAAATGCAGATTCCTGCACCTGGGGAGGAATAACCCCAGGCACCAGTACATGATGACTGGCTGGAAAGCAGCTTGGCTGAGAAGGACCTGGGGGTCCTGTTGGACAAGTCGAACATGGGCCAGCAATGTGCCCTCACAGCAAAGAAGGCCAGTATCCTAGCTAGGCAGAGCGCCGCCAGCAGGTCGAGGGAGGGGATCCTTCCCCTCTACTCAGCCCTGGTGAGGCCACATCTGGAATGCTGTGTCCAGTTCTGGGCTCCCCAATACAAGAGAGACATGGAGCTACTGGAGCGAGTCCAGTGAAGGGCTACTAAGATGATTAAGGGACTGGAGCATATCTTATATGAGGAGATGCTGAGTGAGTTGGGACTGTTCAGCCTGGAGAAGAGAAGGTTCATGGGGATCTTATCAATGTTTATAAATATTGGATGGAAGGATGTAAAGAAAAAGGAGCCAGACTCTTCTCAGTGGTGGCCAGTGACAGGACAAGAGGCAATGGGCACAAACTGAAACATAGAAAATTCCATCTGAACGTAAGAAAACACTTTTTTACTGTAAGGGTGGTTGAACACAGGAACAGGTTGCTATAGAATATCCATCCCTAGAGACATTCAGAACACAACTGGACACAGTCCTGGGTAATCTGTTCTGGATGACCCTGCTTGAGCAGAAGGGTGGACTAGATGATCTCCAGTGTCTCTTCCAACCTCAGCTACCTGTGATTCTGTGATATCCCAGACAAGTAGTAGCTGAAAGCATCTAGAAGCATCACTGTGATCCAGAAACAACTTTGCTATGCCTTAAATCTCTGCTGTAGAGTTATTTCCTCCCATCTAGTGCATATACTAAAATATCAGTACAGAGGCAAAACACTAGCAAACCAAAAGAAAATCTGCTCTCCTTCTACAAGTATATCTTTATACGCATGAATTTCTTTTAAAAGTCAAGCAACAGAGAGCTCTGTTCAGATCTAGGTTTTTCTCCTGTGGTTTAAAAAACTCCTTACTTAAGATGTGGTTCAGGAGCAGAAAAAAAAAAAAAGAGAAAAACAGTTGGGAAGTTTTGTAAAAAGTAGAAAATGCTAGGTAAGTGCTCCTCCTCTGTACAGCTCCTTGCATAGAAGCACATGGAAGCTGGATTTAGACGTGGCATGAGATGAGAAGGGAGAAGGTCTCCTATGATGAACTTTCTTTCCTTTGCTCATGGAGATCATGGATGAGCCTGAGAGCTGGACATTTTGATCTGGATTAGTAGATGGACATGGGCAGTGCTCATTCTTATTTGCTGAATTGCATATGTAAGGCATGCTTAGAGTATACCTACGCAATTAAGCCGTACATGGGACCACAATCGAGGAATGCTAGCTTAAAGTTCCTGGGTATGTCATAGCAGTGGATCTGCTCAGTAAATTTGTCTATCATCAGTAAAGTTGTCAAGTAGCATGAAAGCTCTCATGAATGTAGGCTGGCTTCTCCTGTAGTCATCTGCATCCTCTAATCTTCATCTGTATGATTAAACCGACTCCTACAAAATGAAACTGTGATTCTGTGATAATGTATTGATTTTCAAACTGTTTCCTCTCTGAGGATGCAACAGATAAGCTCCTATAAATTGGCATGCTGTAGCTGGTAATAGATCTAACCATATGGTATTATGTCTACTCCTAAAGCATATTAAAATCAAAATTAAATGGTGTGGAACTATTTAGATTTCATCGGAGAACCATTCTTTGTGAATTGCTTGTTAACACTGCTACGACCCCTAATTCCTGATTTCCTTTTTGCAATTTTAAATCTCTCAAGTCAGGGGAATGTCATTTTCCAAATGACATGGAAAAGCGTGGGAGTGTTTGCAAGGCTGTGCTGGGGAAAGAGCACTGTGCACATAACAGTGATACCAGGGGTGTGTGTGGTCACACACTTAAGGACTAGGACACTATGCTGTTGCTAAGACATATGTTCACCATTGACACATTTCCTCAGTTGCAGCACACTACTGCTATCTCTTTCTACCTTAGGATTTAACCCACTTGGCATGGCTGGCGAGACAGCAGGTCTGCCAGCTAATTGCCTCACATGAGCTCTGGAGCAGAGGCAGAAATGTTGAGCTGCACAGTGTGATTTGCTGGCCCTGTGGCGGGAAACGGGAGATGGAGGCCAAAAGATTAGTGTCACGCTCAAAATGTAGGACTTCACAGTCTACGTATTTGGCACTGAGAACTAACTGAACCTGCTTTTCTGATTGCAAGTTTATTTGTTAATGAATTAATTCATAGACTTTGAACAATGGCGTTTGGATAAAAGCTTGAGAAAAGAAGCTTGCTTATAATTTTTCTTTTTCCTCGTGGACAAAAATAACACTTCTATGTGCCAACCGGGTCTGACACTTTAAAGTATCAGGAAGGCCAGGAAGCCTTATCCTGAAGATCACATAGAAAAAGGATGTAGCTTTAAGAGGTAGGTAACTATTTGGTAAATACTTGAATCCTACGAAGGCTGAAAGAGAGCTGAAAGAGTTGAGCAGAAAGCTCAGGAAGCTTTCATAGCTCCCAGAGAAAAGCTGCAAAGTGAACAGGAAAGCTCCTCCATTTACAGCAAACTGTTTATTTTATGATTTCCTGCTTGTTTGTAGATTTCTGGTGCTACCAGTAAACAAAAGCTTAAGAAAAGGAGAGCTGGCCTGATCCGGGGTTGCAGACCCAGGCCAGCAGTCTACAACGATTTGTGAATTAAATAATAGCTGTTTCAGCATTTAGTTATATTCAAGATTCATTTGGTCTTAACAGGGAAAATTTCAGCCAGAGTCACAGTCAGAGTACAGAGAAAATCTTCATTCACTCACCTACGTGACAAATCTTGGCAAGGCCCCATATATAAATACTGTAGTACTATTTCACGCACTACCACACTACTTGCCCTAGGCAGTAGGTTAAGAGAGGTCTTCCTTTCCTGTTCCACATATGAGACAGCTGCCTGCCAACGGCCTCATAACAGGTTTTGCTTATGTTTCCCGAACAAGTGCCTCAAAGCTCTCTGTTCGCATAAATTTTTCAAAAGTGGCATGGACACGTATTTAAACCTGCTTTCTGTAGTTTCAACTTATAGCCTCTATTTAAAATGGTAAGTAGTCTAATCTTCCATGAAGTTGCAGGTAGTATGAACTCAATTTAATCCCGTTCTTTTTTAGAAAACATCTGTTTTTGGTTAATGCTATTTATAAATTAGCCTTTTTATTTTATGTCAAACAAACAACTGTGTGAACATGCATTCAATGGACCTGAGATATTATGAACTTAGGAAAAAGAGCTGAACCCTTGTAAAAAAGAGGGCCAACTAAGCAAAAAGAAGGAAAGTTGTGAATATTGCTACAGATATGTATTCTTGACTAAGCAGGAGAATTGCAAGTTTTGTGTGGTGCTTTTCATGCAGTAATACATCCCTACCCAAAGAAAACATGAAAATAATTTGTCCTATAAACTGAGACAAAAGTATTCTGCTGAAATGAATTAAAAAGTGCAATAAAAACAAATGGACAAGTTAGACATGATCAAACATTATATTACTTATCAACAACATAATTCATTGTTATACTCTATGCATCACATACTAGCCTTATCTTTTTCCTTGAAAAAGTTAGGCATCCATTTCTTTTAAATATTTTTGGAATTAGAGTTTTAATTTATAATTATTTTCAGGGTTTTGACTTTTTGTTCCTATGTTCAGCAGCTATAGGTTTTTTTTTCCCCCTCTCAGGCTCAGAAATGTTTTTCCAGGATAGAAAAAATGATTCCTGCTTCAGTTTATCTGAAAATAAATGCATTTGGCTTAAACTTAAGGAAAAGAACTTTCTTAGCTTATTCACAGGAAACACCTCACAGAAACAAGCCAGATTTGATCTTTAATAGAAAAAAGAAGTATCAGAAAAGCACAGAAAGTACAGTTTCATTCTCATTTAGGAGAAAAAGAAACATGTTGATGTTTTAAGGTATGTGTATTTTATCAACGCTTTCTCTCTCGCTTTGTAACCTTCCCAAAGAGTCTGTGAGAGCTTTTGAAACTGATTAAAGCATCTTAAAGATTACTGATGAATGAAAAGCAGCAGTTTTAAAAGATACTGCCTAACAGTGGAATTTGATAAAATTTAGGTAAGTTGCTATTTTCCTACAGAACTGCTATATGAAATATGGCTATATATGCTATATGCCTTGTCTACAGCATTAAGATGACCATCGATGTTTATGTTAAAAATTTACACACATTAAATTACATAACTACTAAAACATATCTATCTGAACACAGCTGCCTGAATCACCTATGCTGGTATTTAAAAAACCCCTGCATTTCTAAACTAATTACTATAAGACTTATGACTAGCTCTACCAAGAATTCCTGAAGGTGTACAAATGTGGCTTTTCAATGGAAAACATAGCAAGAACAACTGGTGCTGCAGTAACAAACTGCATTGTTTTGCATTTGTTTAAAATTAAATAATTAGCTTTTTTTGCAAGGGTATACTGTGACATATGTTCTTGTTTATTATATAGAGCAATTTTTTTTTTTTTATGAAGACTTATGTTCTGCTACTTATGGTCATGGGATTAGAAAGAAAAAACTGTTTTACTGAAAAAACGCAATTACTAATACCTGCTACTATCTTCTTTTTCATTTTGCTGTTTACATTTTTGCTGTGAACCTTAAAGAGCTGTGAAAGAAAGGAATCTCAATGCCCCTATTTTGCAGAGACTCAAGGTCATGCAGCCACTGCAAGTGGACCTGCATACAGAGTTGCCTGCCTTGGTTCTGACCATCAGCTTGCCCTGTTTCCAGACACCAAGGAATGGCACAGAGACACCAAAGTGTGACAGGCTGCTCCATTTAAATGACTCTACATCAATCCGTAATGTTCATCCAGGCATACGAGAATGCATGTAAACTTTCAGAGTATATTTACTGAAATTACTTCCCCTGTCTTCTTAACAAGAAAGAGTTTTTATTTTTAAAAGATAATGCAACTGTATAAAGTCACTGGCTGTTTAAAGGCTAATCTATAAAATCAATACATATATATAGAAGGTCAAGGTTTGGGATATCTTGCATGAAAGACCGCAAATCTAGCATTAAAGTGCCTTTTATTATTCCATTCAATGATACATAAGGGAAGGGCACAAACTGTAATAGTGTATTACTCTTGTCTATAATACTGATTTCTCACTCAGCTTCTCTCATGTAAAGAATTTATAATAATGAGAAATAGAAAACAGAGTTTTTGTGGGAATACCGATAAATTGAGGCCTATAATGAAGACTGTGGACATGTACACTTTGCACAGCAAAAGCAGGCAAATTAGATTTTTTCATTTGTGGGAAACTGCCCACAAAATTACACCTTGAAATCCATAATTTCTGAGTTCATAAGTTTGAATATATTCCAAAGTTTCTTCTTGATTTTCAGTTTTATTGCAAGCTTTGCAGTGTATTTTTATTATGTAAATCAATGTACTATACACTCTTTAAAATGCCCTGTTACATTTGTTATTAATAACATTAACAGATGTTATTTAGGCTCAGTAAAGCCTTTGTTTCCATTTAACCTATATGTCTCATGCACAATCTACTCTATGTTTCCTGTGCAGTTTTGGCACCTCAGTTCTGTTTCTAGATCTGAGTACTTCTAAAAACATATTTTAGGTCTGAGATTAAGAGCCAGAAGAGCCAAATCAAAAATATTGTGTCTCTGTTTGACTAAGTAACTGAGTTTTAGAAAACTGTATGCAATGAATTAATGCCATGTCATTAAAATGCTGAACCAGTGCAATTTGAACTGACTGGAAATTTTATGCTTCTGACAGTAACCTCCAGTGAAAAACAGGAGAGCAAAAAAAAGTCACAGTCTTAAAAATAAATATATAAATAAAAGTGCATGTTCAGAGCCTTCCTTTTTACAAAAGGCAGAAATATAAGCTTGTGCAATTCACAGTACTTTTGGGAAACCAGAGAACATTTCAGAATAATGTAGCCGATTAATTGAAAAGTTATCATGCACTCCAACATAGATTCAACTGTAGATTCGACAGCCTTAATGCCAGTTATTAAGACTTCTAAATGGTTCATACAGTTAATTATGGGTTTGGAATTCAATGAAATAAAATAAATGGTTTAATTAATTTGCTTTCTCAAATATACAAAGTGCATTAAATTGTTACATTTGCGTATTTCTTCTAATTAGCGTAAGGACGATCAATCATAGCAGAAAAGTGTACCTGTGAAGAAGTCTAAGGGACTGGGTTTTATTCAGTAATGAGTGGTTATCTAAACGATTCCTAATCACCAGGGAACTAGAGGATTTAGGAACTGATAAAACAATTTGCAAACTGCTTCCCACTCCCATTCACATTTGTATCTTGTTGCTCAGTTTTTGGGTGACTTTTTTCATTCGCAGTATTTCTCAGAACTGAAGCTGGATCTGCTTTTGCAATTGCTGGAAGGCCGCAGGAAGCTCCTGCTGCCCCACCAAGGAGCCTGCGAAGCAGAATTCTCTTCCCTTCCTGTCCTGCCCCAGAGCGGCAGGGCAGGCAGATGTGCAGATTCCCCTCTCCGCTTCTGCTGCAGGCTTGGTGCAGGTGGGTGCTATGTAGATGTTGGTTCAGGATTATATGCTGCTTCCAAAATGGATTCTTTTGGATCTGACAGGATTTTCCATCATTATTAACTATAAACTCTAAAATCTGAAGCTGATCTGATGAAATTAGAAAGAAATTCGAGGAATTCAAGTTAAAAAAATCATCAGCACGAGATGAACTTCTTTCACTGAGAGCTCTTGGAAGCATGAAGTAGAACAAATACTGCATCTCCTTGTCAGTATATTGTAAAAAAGAATTCTCTCCAAGTCGCAGAGACTGACCTGATGAAAACTTTTTTCCTGGGGAGCAAATTTTCAGAGAAGGAGTGTAAAGTGATCGGAAAAATTACAGACCAGTGTACCTCAACTCTGTCTGAAGAAACCAACCAAGTGTGTAATTAAAGATGGAACAACAGAGTGCTTAGATAAGTATAAGTAGGAAGGATCAAAATAACACAGGTTTTACATAGGAAGATATCATGCCTTTCTAAACTCCTAAAAGGGCTTTTAAAATTTAATCAAATGCTACTGAAAGACAAGCCAGTGAATATACAGCATGTTAATAATGTATAGGAAGTTAACTTTTTGAAATGAGGTTGGTAATAAATGAATATTGGAAAAAACCCCGAACACAAAAAACATATTTTGTTCTAGGATATAAACAGCTAGAGTTAATTCATACAGATAACTGATAATCATTTTCCCAACCATTTAGACATAGCATTCCATTAATTGTTAATGACCATGCATTAGTCTAGCTAATTTTAAACACAAAACCTAGATTACATGTCAGTCCAATGAGCTACAAGTGTGAAGCTTATCAAGTCCTGAGACACGTCAGAGGTTGAATGTGTGCATTTTTGTGTTTTTTCTTTAATTTAAGTTGAAGAACTCCTCCCTAGTAAGTCTGATATGACCTTCTGAAAGACAAAGCTGATGATAGATAAAATTTATTCTTTTCTGGAAAGGAAATAAGTGAGTTCTTTCTGTCTCAAACTGAGGACTCAACAGTAGAGCTAAAGGACAGGATTTGAAACTTGTATCAACTTCATTAGAAAACTTGCATTTGAAGAAGCATGAAACAATGGGATTCACTCTTTCTTTAATTGTTCTAACAGAAGCAGCTTTTACTAGCTTTTCTTATAGAGACTTGACAATAAAGTTTTTATTCTTGGTTGTGAGTTTTTTTTACACTTTTGTTGATTTTGGAAAAAATAGACAAATCACCTTTCTAACTATTTGAGGAACTAGGTTTAGACAAAGGGTAGTATCATAACATTGTCCGTTTCTTACAAGGTTGAGAAGGTGACAGTGGTCTTCAGTTACACGAGTATAATACAATCAGGTTCATATTACAAAAATGGAGGGAAGTACTTATCGCTGGTATGCTATGATTTTTTCATGATCAGAATTCGAGACTGGATCTGAACCATCTCCTGATTTTCTAGTAACTTATTACTTCTTGACAGATTTAAAACTGTTGTTAAAGAGAAAAGCTAATATCTGTGTTTCCACTGCTGAAATGTCTACAAACATTAGCACCTTTGCGGGTGCAAGTATTGCCATGGATTCCAGCTGTTCACATACCTGAAGCTACTTGCTAAGATGGTCAAGGCTTAAAAGATGGTTCATTGCACAATCCATTGTATCCATCTGTTTGCCAGACTCAGAGAAAGAATACCTCTTTTGCAATGGTTAGTTACAAGAAATGATCTTGAAGGTTAAGAAACGGTTACTTGATGTAGTATGGTATTTAAAAATTCGAAATTACAATTTTTTATTTCTCTCTTGGGAAGCAAGTCTTATTCTCTTAATTCTTTTTAGAATAGCATCTATTTTCTCTCCAGAAAATTGCAGACCATGAGGAAGAACTATTACATTTAAATTCTCTAACATAAGACTGAACCATAAAGCTATTCCATGTATATACTGAAGTAATTCTAAAAAAGAGAAATCAAAACTGTGCCTATTTTGTATCAACACTAAGAGGTGAAAGTGAACAGTAAGAAGAGTTAAGTCTTAGGAGTTAAGAACCGGGTTTCTTGTGCCCATTATACAGTGAGAATCTAAAATTAGGTCTCATGACCACTCGACGATGACTTTGGGTACAAGTAATTAACAGCAGTAAAAGCATGTTTCACACCTTTTGTGACTAAGCTGTGTTATTTTCTCCTGGGAAGAAAATAAACAGTAGCTTTAAATAGGAAAGGTTTTATTTTTAGTGTATGTACAATAAATAGTGAAATCTACAACGCCACTAGCTTTTTTATTAAAGACGGTTTGAAAATTCTTGTTAGTTTGTGGAAAGATTTCAGAGAAAAATATTAAAATCTAGTCTTTTAAATGAAATGCAAGATTTTTCACTGTTATCCAAACAGGAATTTCATTTTCCCCTATTTCAAGTTTGGGAATGGTCTTTAACATCTAGTCTAAGCTGCTCACCTAACCTGTTTTATTTTGATTTTATTTTATTTTCCATAGAGGGAGGACAGACTAACTTCCTGGCAATATTAAATCACAGTAATTTTACTCTTAGCTATTAGTAATTGTAAGTATATTGCACCTGTATTTCAATTATATGTTATATCTTTAAGGAAATTAAGGTGACGAAAATGTTTATCCAGAACTTCTCCTGCCAGTTCTCCTATAAACATGATAATCTTTATCCAGAAAATGTTAGGGTAGAAAACATAAATTATTAAACACATTACATGATAAAAAAGTAGTTTCTATGTAATTCAGAGCCAGTTTGTTCTTAGTAGTACATCCCAAATTCCCATTACTGTTTCCCCATTAATGTATCAAATTCATTTTTGGTCCAATAACTTTCCATTTTATCAACTGTATTACTAAAAAAAAAGATATATGACCTATTATACTACAAGTGAATAAACTGCTTCTTTTGTTGACAAAATAGATTTCTTATTCTCTTTCATCAGCTGTACTGACTCCTCCCTTCTTCCATTTTAAGTCAGGGGATACATTTGTTTAAGCAGGAAAAATGAAATTACCTTCCTTCCAAATTTAGTATAACACATCTTTATTCTGAAATTCAATTTAGAACAAAGTTAAGTAGAATAAATATAGCCTCTCAGTGCTTTTCTCATTTTGCCTGGTGTGGTTTTACTGATATCAACTGACAGTAGCATTGAGCTGGGAGGGAAACGAGGTAAACTCAGAGGAGCTGTGAATATATTATCATGGTCTTTATTTAGCAGAGCCATCAAGTCACACAGAAAAAGTAACAGTAATACAGCATTTGGATAGGCTGAGACCTCACTTGTAGTACAATATTCAGTAATCCTGAAATATATCATATGAAGTAACCTCAAAATGCACAAATTTCTGTGGGCAACAAAATATCAAATTCACATAATGAGGCTTTGCATTTAAATTACACAAAAATCCAAGATTTGTAGAACATACATTAGGGCAGGATATGGTCCTTTGAATGTTATTCTCAATGCTCGTACCAGCAGCAACCGTCATCTGAAAAAAGGGGGCAACAGAGAGTCTGCTGAATGGAACAGAAGTTTGTACAGTGCTACAGTATATTTAAATTACACCATGCTAATAAGATGAACGCTCTTAATCATCATTCAAGCAAGCTGATCTAGCGAAAGCGTGGCTCAACTGACACCCACAGAAAAAATTGGAAGTATTGTTACATACAGAGAAAACCTGCTGGCTTGTGAGGGGCTGGAAACGAGGAAGTGCGGCGCTGCTTAGCTGCGCTGTCCTTGCCCTCCGCAGAAGGGAATGGCCAGGTGCCCAGCAGGGGAGCAGCAGCGTAGCTCCGGGGCGGGCTTTAAATCGAGCCGTCTGCGCAAAGCAAGAGGTTGACCCCCTTGCAAGGAATGAAGAAAGGAGCATCTCCTCCCCCAAACTAAGCTACTCTATGGAGAGCAAAAAAAGGCAATCTGTTAGGTAGAATTTGCTTATTAAATTAATAAATTTGGCATACCGCCTCAGCCATTTCTACTGCACCACACGATCATAATACTGGAAAAATAGTAGGAAAAAAGCTATGTGCAGTTAAAAATCTGGAAGTTCACTCAGCTTCCTGAAGAACACATTTTAGCATGAGAGGCCATTTTCTCTCCTTTTTCATCACTTGGCCATTTCTTTTTGCAGAGCCCAAGCTATGACCGGCTCCGCTTTAGCGAGGCCGTGGCTAGTAGGCTACCTGACCTGCTGACGTTTCTTCCAATCTCAGTATTTACTTCAGAGGAAACGAACAGCAGGGATTTTTTAAAAGTTTTAGAAGCAGTACTCTTTCAACCAAAAACCAGCCCTGTACTAAACCTCTAAAGGATTTTTCCCATTGCTGAAAGCAAAGAAACGTACAACGTTCGTGCCAATTATAGTCGAGCTTCATCATCTCTCAAAGGAAACAGTGAACTAAGCTGTGCTTCTGTGGCTATACACCGCTCCGTTCAGTAAACGGGGCATTCAGAAACAACATAAAGACAACACCTTCTCATTCCAGTATTTCTAGTAGCACAATATAACATTTGAAAAATGCAACATATTGCAAGATGTTTTATAATGACTTTATCATTGTTACTTATGAGAACATAGGTTTAAGTTCATGACTTGGGCAGTAAACAAAAGTACGCACATTTTCAGCATATTTAGTAGCAGCCACAGGCATATATGCAGCTTCACCTATGCACTAACCTCATATTGCCAATACGCTTCACGCTGCAATTTGTAATACTTTTTAAATATTTGAAAGAATTTTAAACTTTCAGTGTTTTAAGGGAGAATTGCGCTATTAGTGGGAAAAAAGAGCACATCTTGAATTTTAAACAAAACTTTCCATATTTCTATTCTGGAAAGTTCTTAACTTACTGATCTCAGATTTCCCTTCTTTCAGGTCACATTCTTAAATATTTGAAAACATTTTAATGAAGATTTTGTATTGTTTTTATAGCTAATTTCACTTGATAGAAAGTAGCTAGGTTTGCAAAGAACTTCTCCATGAAAAGCAGCTTCATAGTCAACTCATAGATCATGTTTAGGCAGATTTTTAACACCACTGGTGCTCCAGAACTTTGCAAGGAAAACACAGCCCACATTATGTCAGCATGACACTGTTTTAAATAAACAATACTTCCACACAAGAAAATACACACATTATATACTTTATCAATTCATCATTTCAGTCTTAAACATCTTTCTTTAATATTAGTTTAACTCTTAATAAATTTAATTTCAGTGTTTACAGACACATATCCACTAAAGAAATAAATTCACTGAAGCAAACACACTTGGATTAATGTGTAAATTCTTTATGTATTTTTCACATTTTTAAATTTATGTACATATCAAATGTATGATAATGTTTTCTGACAATCTTGTGCTTTTGTTTGAAAAGCTGTTTTTTTACTGTATACTTTTGACTGCTGCATATGCCCTCTGTTTATTAATCAGTCTCTGCTGTCCATCACTGTTCTAATAGCACTAATCTCTGAGTATCTTTAACTACATTTTTCAAATTAACTTTTAAACACATTTTTTCCTCTCTTCCCTTGTGGAAAAGCATTTTTTATAAACCAAAAGAAAAATTGATGAAAGGTTTAGAATGACTCTAGCAAATGATGGGTCTAAGGTCTAGTATTTTGGGACTCTTTGGGGCTAGCACAGGAAACTTTACATAAGTGGAAATGAGAGATTCCTGACCTTTCATGCTTTCAAGGCATTTCCTTCCAGCCATGGTAATTTCATGGACTCATGGTAGCTAAAATGCCAAGTTTAAGAGAATGGAAATTAAAAAAAATTTTTTTTTTAATCTGTGTTTTATTTGTAAAATTGCTTGTCTTTAAAATATGTATGCTACATAATATTCATCTTATTGTCATATGAAGATTTACTGGCAGTCATTTGAGATACTCTGCATAACTGTTCATGGATTTTGTAAGTAATGCAGCAATTCCCATCTCATGCATGTTGATTCACATATTTATTCCATTCAAGAATGAATATAATATTATAGCATCTACTTAGTATTTTGTAACCCTAGTAACTATAACCTATTAGAATTAACATTCATGGCACTTTCTGTTATGGTTTGGTCTTCCTCTCCAGGAAAAAGCATAAGCCTTAAGGTTTATCAGAGGGGACAACAGGGTCAACAGGGAGAGAAAATTCCAAAAATGAAGCTCTAGAACATGCCTATATTCTGGCTTGGGGTGAGCACTCCAGCTAATATTTGCTTTGAACCACACACACAGGAGCAGATTCTCTGCTATATCCCAACTGGTGGATCCAGAAATGTTTCTAGGCTCCTTCTCCTCTCTTTTTTTCTTTTCACATAAAGGAAGCCTCACGTGAGGCTGTGGTGCATCTGACAATATTCTCTGCAGTGCAAAAAGAAAAAGCATCTTCTGCAAAACAGCCCTCTAGGTGAGCACACTGCAAAGCTACACTGCCGGGAGTTTCCCAGGCTGCATCAGGTCATAACCACGAATAACGGACCACACGGGCACAGAACTGGCCTAGGCTTCACAGCCGGGTCGGAATGCTGCCAAGCATATCTAAGACTGCCATTTCAAGTAGTCTAAATAAAACAGAAATAAAGCAAAGTTTTAGCTAATTCTGTAAACCTGCCAGAAACAACTGAAAATTCAATAAGTCTACCATAGTCACAGTGTCTAATGTGGGTATCCCTGAGATTACACCATATAGCAACTGTGCCTTTTCCTCTGGTTAGGTATAACCGTTTACCATCCGTGCTATCATTTTTAATGGCACTTCCAAGTGACCTTGCTGTTCAGATCAGATGAAACAAAATACATTTTTCTAAATACCAGCAGCATTACAACCCAAACCTTCTTAGCAAGTCCCCAGTCAAAGCTACGCTAAAGCAGGAATTCCTGCTCTCAGTTATGCTGTGAGCAGTACAGTGCTAATTTCAAGGCCATGTCCAAAATGACGTGCATTCAAATTTGCTGCAATAAAAGTCAGTTTTCATCACCAGTGGTGTCCAATGCTGTTGACAAACTCAAAGATAGTCACTGATAAATCTAGTTTTTGACAGATTGAAGAAACCAGTGCAGAACCTTCCTCAATTCTTTGACCTTTTTTTAACATAGGTATCTGACAGTTGGGACCTGCTTACTGGAATGATAATGATAATTTTGTTCTTGGAGATAAAAATTCTCTCTCACAACACCACCTGGTGTTTCTTGACAAGACTTTTGTAGTAACCGGTCTCAACCAGTCTTAAATCATTCAACACAGTCCAAAATCCTATTTAGGTATCTTACTCTATTTTAAATTTTAGTTACACATATCGCTTAGTGAAACTAGGCAAAATTAAAAAAGAACTGTTTTTCCACTCATGCCTGTGTGTCATTTCTGTGAGGCAGCTTACTCAGGTCATGCTTAGAAAGCCATCTTCAATAGTCTTCAACAGTCTTCAAGGCAAAAATCCCTAAAGGAAAAGGGCAGTTACTATCTTTAGAGCCAGTCTGATAGAAGGTATTCTACTGTTTACTTGGGTGGTGGAAAACAGAAAGATCACCTCCACAATACATATGGGTTAATAATTCAAGAACTTTATGT
This sequence comes from Apteryx rowi, assembly GCF_003343035.1. Lineage (NCBI taxonomy): Eukaryota > Metazoa > Chordata > Aves > Apterygiformes > Apterygidae > Apteryx > Apteryx rowi. The sequence continues at coordinate 87,843 of NW_020451192.1, forward strand.
TTCAGAGGGAAATTCACTACCTATTCTCATTAAAAGTCAGAAATACCATAGAAAGATCTCTGCCACAACCATCCCAGGACACTTAGACTAGGAAATCAAGTTCAGCTAAATGTAACTTGAAAAAATAAGGCCTATCTTATGCAATGTCTCACGCACCTAACATTACTACATCAGTAGGCAGCACCTTCAGCTCATGTTGAAACCAGTTTAATTTATATTTCCTGATAACAATATAGATAATACTAACTAGCATTTGTTCATTGTAACTCATCCATTTATGGAATTCATTTTTTCCATGCATTTGTGATGTGCATATATCATGGAAGCATTATACATACATGCACACAAACGTACACTAATTAGAATCCATAACTTTTTTTTCTTTGAGTGATGGACTAGGAGCAATACTAAAAAACAAATATTCTCCATTAAAATTGAAGACCATAACGTAGTTACAGCATATCATGGTGGCACGTTGCACCATAGATGAAGCAGACATCTGTGATGGTATGAGTCTATTTATTCCACTAACTTAAAAAAAAAAAATCATCATGTGAATTCAGACACAAAACAGATTCTCGGACGCCATTCATACAGCCTGTTCTAAAGAGAAAGAGAAGTGTGATCCAGATGCCAGCAGAGGGTACTATAATAATCTCAGAGGTATATTTAAATTCACAAACTACATGCTGAATGCCTTTCTGTAACAGTTATCCCACCACTGTGCTCTCTTTTATGGAAGAAAAACATCAAAACTTGACTGGACAGGGCCCTGGGCAACCTGATCTAGCTTTGAAGTCGGCCATGCTTGGAGCAGGAAGCTGGACTAGATGACCTCCAGATATCACTTCCAACCTAGGTTATTTCTGTCTTTCTTCAATAGTAAATGGTATTTACCACTGTTCGTATTACAGTAGCACCTAGTGTTTTTATTATGCTGGATCTGGTACATATATAGAAAGAAAGACAGAGAGAGCACTTTCTTAGAAGAGGAGGGAAACAAAGGATGGAGGATGGGAAGATTTATCACCTTACCTAGTTTACACCTAGATAACTTGGATGCAATTTTAATCATGAGAATAGCTGTAAAGACACCTCTGTGTTTGCCTGAGGTTTTAGGTGATTGAAAAGTTTGAAGTGGGGCTTCCCTGGATAACTTAAGGCAGTCTGTGACAAACAAGAAGGGATTTCATGCCTCACTTCATTGCCAACCTCATTATGAAAAAATTACATGTCCTTCTTCTGCGGCCACCTCAGAGACTCACTGGCTAAGTCTTAAACCTGCATCTGTAAAGGCTGGCTCAGAAGGCAACGAAGACAATGGCTGCAGACACAGTGAAGACCAAACTTGCCCGTCACGTACGCAGCATGTTTTTGGGAAAGGACTGGCTGCAGCCTCCCAGACACAGGGGATCACACTAGTTTGAGGTGCCCCCAGGCGACTCAGCTCCCAGCACTCTGGAGGGAAAGCAGGCAGAAGGCAGACCATGCTACGCTTGCATCTCTTCAAGAGGCCGCTCCTTCTGTGTGACACAGGCGAAATGCGGGAGGACAATAAATTTAAAGGATGCATTTGAATCTCTCCTGACTACTCAAGTTGGGGACTTGACTGGCTGAAGAAGTTGGCATTTAGTTTGGAAACTGAGCCCAGCAGGTTGATGCACTGAAACTGTGCCCTTCTGCAAATCACATATTAATGTTACAATCTCAAACTGAAGAAAAGTAACTATAATTAACGTTCAAATTTCAGTAAAACACTAACTTCTGGCTATACAGTAAAATCATGACTCAAAGCTTCTCCCTACCATTGAGATGCAACCTATATGAGACTTGCACAGTGTGCAAGTTCTCAGTAAAATCTGAAATCCTACTGCTGCTTCTTGAACAGAGACGCACAGCTATCCCTGAAAAAGGAGTTTTGCCCTCTTAATGTATCATCTAGCAAAGAAAAAAGAAAAACCTCACTGTAATTTTCTTTAACATTTGTACTAGCTAACAACACTTTATGATATTTTATTACTTTTCCAGAAAACATCAACAATAACCTTTTCACTAAATCTAATGCTTTATATTGCTCCATCTTACTACCAGCTGCCTTTAGTATATCAGGCTTGTCTTTGTGAGAGGCCTCATATCTGTAGCTGTCAGGGGGCTGTCTGCAGAAACTGGTCTTCTACTGTTCAACCAAAATATACAAAAACATTTTTTCGATGAGGGAAGAAAAATATTTTAATATACGATCCTTGTTAATCATACTTTACCATTCAGTTCACTACTCAATTAAGTGAAATGGCATGTGGCCATGGGCATGGGAAGTAAATGAACGATCCTAAATTATCAACTTTGTGCTTTTAATTCAATAGTATTGAAAGTTAAGTAAAACAAAAGAAGTCTCAGTTTCATGACCAGAATTTGTGTGTCTGAACATGAGTGTGTACATATAAAGTTTACATATAGAAAATATATAAATATATAAAAAATTCCCTATACATCAATTTTACATATATGATATATATAAGAATACAAGAATGTTTTAAACATATTATACATATGTATAAATCCAAATATATAAACATACACACACTATACATAATTTAATAATTCTTATAAGCTTGATGATGATAACATGCAGCAAAAAGTAAAGGAAAACAGAAAAACACTTTCTGCAACCATCTACATCAATACTAGCTCCCTGGTACCTAAGACTCGTACATTCTTGACTCTGGACATGGGACTATTCCCATTGAGCTACAGGGAACTTATTGATTCTGTAGAGTTAGGTCTACACGCAAAAGTTTGCGAGATCTGGCCCTTAAAACCTACTGACAAAGCAAGACAGACTCCACAGCCTGTGTAGAAATTTTACCACTCTGCTGTTACATGATGATACAAGCTTAAGTTATATATCATTAAGTGAACATCTTAAAAAGATAATAAGATTTGTATTTATTGACCTGTATCATGGTAACTTTACTATCTAAATATTTTTTGACTAATAATTTTGAAAATCTTTTGAGATGTGAATGCTGAAAATTTCCAGAATTAAAATAACCTGTTACTACACTACAAAATATTGATTCAAATATATTGAACATAAGAGAAATTCCTTTTTATAGCAAGTTAAGATCTGGTACAGTGATCATAGAAGCAGAGTTAAAGTTCATATAGTCATTAAAATAAATCAAGATTATGTCTCTGTGTTGTACTCAGGCACAGAAATAATTCAGGCGTATATTCCATGATTAGAAACTTAATTAATAAAATGAGTCTAAAAAGGAACTGTCTGAACAGTTCTTAGTCAAAAAAGAAAAATATTTCCTTGCTAGATAAATAGCCAAATAAGGAATTGTCAGAATTTCCTTCCCTAAAAGTCTTTTCAAACTATAAGACTTTTTTTGTTTCAAAGTGTAGAAAACAAAGCACATGCTCATTTGATATCATGTAAAAATATGAAATTTTAACACCAGATTGGAATATTATGCTCGTTTGTTCCCAAACTGGGTCTGTGGAAATCAGGCTGACTGACTGTTCTTTCAGCGCATTGAATAAACGTGAAGAGCCTGGTCTTCAAGGAGGACCTGGGACATGCCTGTTCTCCATGGGTATGGGCACACAGAAGGAAGCACCGGCATGCTCTCCAGATACTTTTCGGAGGCCCAGACTGGTATACTGGGTCTCTCAGTTAACATGCGCAAGGAGAAGTTACTGGGCCTCTCGGTTTGCAAGGAGAAACAAAGATGATAACAGGTAAAGCACAGAAGCTTTTATTAAGGCCTGTGCTCATGCTGATCTCCTCAGTGCTCATTATTTACGTCCTTAGCAGGGTACTTTACACTGCAGACAGACAGAATTTAGGTTCATAATTGTGTTTTTACAATGGTTATTTTGTATACATTTTCAGGGAGAATCTAGTCTAAAGCCTTTTTTTTTTTTTTTTTTTGATAATTATCCAGTAACAGAACAATAGAAAATAGCTCTCACTGGTTAAATGTGTGTAATAACGATTAAAACCTTGAAAGACAGTTTTGAGGAATTCTGCAGTGAAACAGTCTCACTAGGTAGTAGGAGAATATCTTTTCCCCTGAAGAAGTCAATCACTACTTGTATTTTTGATTTAAGTACCATGCTATCTGGCTTCATGACTAAAAAACTGTTGTTATGATGGTAAAACAATAAAAGTAATTCCCACCACTATAAATTCTCAGACATCAACAATCAGGGCAAGCTAATTGCATCCTAAAATAAGAATTCTTGTTTTGCTGTTTCTGGCTTGGGTATTTACTTAGGAAAATACAAATTAGAAGGGATACTCTTTAAAGGCACTTTACATACCTTCACCATGTAAATATATAAAAAACCTTGTGCTGCTTCTAATCAATTAAAATATCTTCACCAAGACATATTATCAGAATAAACACTGAACTTAACTATTTTGACCAACTGAAAATTTGTCCTTCAAGGACAGTCTTCAAGAAAGTCTACCTGGGATTCCTAATCTTAATCACAGATACCTAAACTTCAGTAACAGTTTATCCTTCCTATTCAGAAAAGAGCCATTATGGTATTAACAAAACATCTTATGTTAATTTAGAGGTTCCTACATCTGTCTGGGAACTTCCTACTCTTCCACCTTTACAAGTCATTGCCTGCTTTGTCACATTTGAGCTTTGTACCATTTATGCTATGTTGATTTATGAATTTGCAGCAAATCCTCGATATACTGAACTTTAAATGCAGACCAGTAATGCCTCCTAGGAAAAATAACAGAAGGCATATGAGGTAATGGGGAGAAGTTCTCTCTTTAAAGAATAAAGTAGAAAACTATTGTTTTCCTCTTCTTACCAAGGAAAAGGGACAATATCTTATTCCCTGAACTCAGTCCCATGACACAGGATGAAAAAGAAATGTAATATCTACTAAGATAGATATTTTTGAACATTATCTGAGAAAATACTGTATAAAGAGGATTTTAAAGAACATACACTTCCTCCCCCTTTCCCTCATCTTTGATTTAAACAATCTTTGGAAAGTATCCACTGCAGATAATGTGCCTCTTTCCATTTATAATGATTTCTCCTGAGGCATTTTAATGCCACATAGTGACAAAGAGAATGTTTTTCTGATCTATTTTTCTTTGGCCGTAGGAGAAAAAAAATCTCCTCTATGGTTTTAAAACTATAGAGCTGGACCAAGTTAGAGGAGAGGGGGAAAAAAAAAGAAAAAGCATCTCTCTCTTGTCTGATGACCCAAAGTTTTTGATTAAAACTGCCCATTCTCATTCCAGCAACAATAGGTCTGCTGAGATTATCAGTCTAAATTCTAGAGCCCAAGAAAGGAATTTCATATTCTATGCTCTATTTCTATAGAGGTTAAGAACCACTTTCACAACTATAATCTCAGTCTCATTCTATTAGCTCAGGAAATATGGCTAACATTGTGGCACACTGATTTCTCTTATCATCTGTCACCTAGGACGGGTACACAGAAGCCTACATTGCTGTGGTCTGCAAAGTGTTTCAGCAGAACTGTTCTTGGTTTGTTTGGGGGTTTTTTTGTTTGTTTTTTTAATGTCTATCCTCCTGGAGAAGACATTGCTGAAAAAATACAGCTTGCTGTTGGAGCTAAGGGTGGGACAGGGATATGATGTTGCTAACTCCTGGGGGATTTAATGCTACTCTGCTGGGCCAGCTTCCAAGCAAGCTGGCTCTCTCCCTTCCTCTCACTGATGATACTACAAAATTCTGCAGATCCTGGATAGGTAGTGACCATCACATGCATTACTTTGGTCTTACAGTAATTATTTTATATAATTTATATTATAACTTGCTGCCATGTTTGCAGGCACTGTGCAAGCACAGCTCTGGGAATTTTATGTTTTTTAAAAATGGCAGCAGAGTACATTTCATGTGTGTATATATAATGTATGCTGGTGATACGTGTACACTGGGCTGCATGCACTTTACATTTTTTTGCTGCATTTGCTTTTCCTGGTGATTATAGGAGCCTAAACCGTATATTTCAACAGCAGTGTTTTCCTTTTCCCCTTAAAAACCCTCCCAGGTCTTTAAGATACCCAAAACCCATCCAAATACCAAACAGATGTAAAGTGAAGCAGTGTTACATTTGCGATTTGCACAGTTTCAGGAACTGAAGCTGCTTATGGTGCTGCCAAGCAGCAGCAAAGACAAATTAATGAGACTTTGGTCTTATCCTCAGCTGTTCATAACCCTTTGGGCCAAAGCCAGATGTCGGAGATCAGGTCAGCTTCACATGGATGCCATCTGCGAAAGCTGTGAGCTGCAGCAGATGCAGGCAGTGAAGCCACCTTGCAAAGACAGCCCAAAGGTGGAGGCTTTCAGCGCGGAGAAGCTGGGGGCACTGCCACCCAAAACAACCCAGCAGCTGGGAGTGAGGAGGAGGTAAAGCAGAAGCCTCCTCTTTACGATTTCCTCATGCAAGACTATGCACTGTGCTCTATTAAAGCTGCCTGTTAGAAGAGGGAAGATTATTTGCATTAGCCCTCAGATGTAGGGCTTCCTCTCTTGTATTGCACCCAGGCATAGAAATAATGTATGCATCCACGGAACTCCAAGAGTTAAAAGAAAACCAACAACAAACCCCCTGCAAATAAACAAAAACAAAACATCTCATTTTTTACTAAATGCTGCTTAACATTTTGTTCACATTAACATATACGCTCACCCTGTTTAAAATTAATATTCAGTTTCTCAAGTGGCAGCAAATCTCTCCACTTGCAAGAAACTAAAGCAATAAATATAATAGATGATAAACAAAAATGCAAACTGGATTCCATAAGAGCATCATAGATTTCTGGAACCAAGATTTAATCTGTGTTACTATCTTAAAGTTACTATCCATAAAATATTTTGATGTAATCCTTTGGCAAGTCAATTTTATTCATACATAAAGGTACTTAGAAGAATTCTAATGGCCAATTTTTATTCACAAAATTTTATCTTAAACTCTTCCAAAAGAAAAATACAAATTTCTGTAACTTCTAGAAAGATTCTGTGTTTCTTACTTTACACATATATATGAGAGACAGTTTATAAAATGAATTAGGTCAGAGCAGCCTATTTAACTCCAGCCCTGACTTTTATAAGTTATCCTCTCACTGAAACAGAATGTCTTTCTTCTAGATAAGGTTTATTTGATTTATTTTTACAAAGCTACATTTTTTATCCATTTATGTCTGACAGGATGCCACTTGTTCCACTTGGCAGAAGGTCATTTTTTTTTTCCTCCTTTTGGCTATTAAAAAAAATTGGCAAAAACTAGCACTCAAACAAAATGGCAGATGTGTCCTGCCAGAAGACTTGAATTGGGAGCATATATCAAGATTCCAATTTTATGTTAATTCTTCTAATTTTACACCAGTGACAGTGATCCAAATTGTCATCAAGAGGATTACTCAAAGCATGCAAAGGCCTGTGGCTTTGTGCGGAGTTCTCAGTCTCACCAGAAGAGGAAAAAAAAAAAAAAAAAAGCTGTAATCAGCACAAAGTGAAAGAGGAAGAGGGAAAATACATTTATAGAAGGCCACAGGGCAAAAAGTTGTGATTTTTCAGAAGGTGATATAGGTCCTCCATTATCCAGTCAGATCCACCTAGGCAAAGTCTGCTCTGACTTTGGCTGCAGCGGGAGATTCATCTGTCCTTGGCAGCATGAGAAGTTATTCTTTTCTTAAGCAATGGGGAAAAATAGGCACGTTTGGGACAAAACTCACCCGACCTACGTCAGCATCTCTTTTAAGACGAATTGCATATAAAACCAGTTATTTCTCTCCATTAACTATAGCTCAAATGTAGATTTCTACATTGGATGACTCTGCCAGGTAGGAGAGGGATATTACAGAGTCACTGCGCAAGAGATTTTGTGAAAAGCGTTAGCAAGGAAAGCACATTCATAAATGAAATTCTAATTGCAAAGGAACGAACTGAAACCGCTCTAACTTTGCAGGTGAATACCAGCAGACTGAGGATCGTGTGTCTATATGCATTAAAACATCACATTTATTAACAAAAACTTTTAAAAACTCTTTTTCAACTGTCATTTTGACACACAGGTTTACAGCTCAAGACTGCTCTGAGCTGAAATCCCAAGCCTAAATTGCCCCAAGAAAAAGAGATTTGGGAACTCGCCTTGGGGATATTCAATTAAAAACAGTAATAAAAATAAAATCTTGCTCCTTTCTAACAGAATGGGGCATTATTTCACAGTTACAGAGCTCATCTCCACATGTAATATTCCCTTCAGCCTCTTTCAGTATTATCATTCTCCAAATCAGGCCAAATTTCCTAACAGAATATGTTAGAAGAGCTGTATCTTTTTAATGAAAGTGAAAAGGGATGTCGAACATCCAAATGTTTCTATGTGACACAGACAGCTAAGTTCTTGTACCCCAGGAGACTGGGGAAAAGTGATAGAAATAGCCAGGCAGGCCCATAAATGCTCTTTCCTCTGCTGGGGAGCTACTAGTGCCCGATGCTGCAGCAGTGACCAAAAACTGGTCCAGGGAAGAAAGGGTTCCCTGATACCCCAAATCTTGCAGCAGTTCTCTCCATACAGCTATTCTACCTAGCTGAGCACCAGGATTTTGAAGTAATATAATGATTATCATGTCCATGTAAAAAAATGAGGCTACAGCAAAAGCTTAAATGGTAACCCAAGAGCACACATTTGACTGACTACCAGGAAAAGAATACACCACCACCACCACATTACCCTGGCAACATTTACTTAAACAGCCAAAGAACTAGCATCAAAGCATCACTGGATAAATATTGGCTATATTTTTTCTCAGACTCACCCACACAGCAACATGAAAGACTGCAGATCCCAACAAAAACACCCTTTCTGAGTGCACCCCAACTGCAGATATGGACAAACGATACATGATTAAAGCCAGAATCCAGTTTTCAAAACCTGGGTATTCTGGTGATTAGTCCAAAACCCCAAAATTGAACCATGAGGGTCTGACAACAATATTAACAACACTTTGTAATAATGAAAAAAGAACTGGATTTGTTGGACAGTATTTTGTGGCTAGGAAACAGAAATGCAGCTTTCCAATATAGAACCCCCCCCCCAAATTTTACATCACATAGTCACTGAAAAGTTGGCAACTGTAACAAACTTGTAAATTATTACATGATTTTATCTGCATGTTATGTGTACTTCCAGAATTAGTTGTTATAAAGCTAAAAAATGTTCATAAAACATACTTCAAAAGGGAAAAGAAAGAAATTAAATAATAGCCCCCAAAAGAATACCCTTAAAGCACACAGTCAGTCATAATGCTGTAATGAAGATCTTAGTTTAGTTAATAGACAAGTTTTCTAACAGCTGAAAAAGAGGAGATCAAAATACACTGATCAGTTAAAAGACCGAAATGGAGAGAGGAGAGATTGACAAGGAGCAGCTGTGACCCAGAATCTAGACCGAGAAAGCTGAAACTGAATTATTCACACACCTTCTCTAGGTTAGATGGTTTGAATACCACACAGTCCTCTCTTAGCCAAAAAGAGAGTAACAAAACCCCTCAGTCTTCCTTCCTAAGGAACGCCAAGCATAGGTGAGTTTTGTTATTTAACTCCATTTTTCTTGGCAAAATATAGTACTTTCATTTGAAAAGATGCTTCCTCCCCATTGATGAATCATCACTGCCCACAAACACAGGGAAGGCAAACTTCAGCAGGTGCCAGGCACACTGGATTTTGGACTACAGCCGATGGTAACCATCTCTCTCCAGCAAAATACAAACAAGCTGCTAATTCTTTGTAAAGGATGCATCCAGAGGCAATCTCCAGACAATCAGACTATTGAGGAATGGTAACAGTAACATACTCAATAAAAAGTATAGCACGCTGTATTCCTAACAGTGTGCTGGGATTTAACCAAAGCATACTTATTCTAGCTTGGGAACACTTAGGATGAAACTAATTTCATCCAATACTAAATTCTTCCTCCAAGTTTTGTTTACATTTTAGTTGCAAGTGAAGTTAAAATGCTAAATTTAAGGTGATCTTCCATGCCACAATTCCACATAAGACAAAAATGGAAATATGTCTCATAAGTATTAGTATATTGCAGAAGGCATTATAATTGCAAACATACAGAAGACAGTAAATTTACTGAGTGAAGCACTTTAGACTGACTACAGGCTTTTGGCCTGTGAAAAACGCAAAGTAACTCTACTTGGTAGGGCCTGAAATGACTCAAGTAACTCTTCTTTCACTGCAGGCTAAACCTAAGTTGCATCAGCTTGCACGTGCCACAGGCTAATGGTGTGCATGGATAATCATCATGGCTTGGCTAACCTGCCGTAACGTCACTGTGTCTGATCCTTCAGATGCATTTGAAAGGCAATTTCAGATCAAATATGTCTTAGTATTAAAAGAAACGCATTAAAAGTACTAAAAACATTGCCTGCATTTGGGAGGGGGGAGGAGGAAGGGGAACAAAGATAGCTCTGGTGCAGTGTCTGCTGGTAAAGGCTGCGCAGCTGCCAAGGCTACACCTTGGGGACACCCACAGCATTGCAGTCCCAAAAGATGAAAAGACAGAAGAAGCGCTAGCTGCACAAGGGCAAGTCACACGCCAAAGCCCTCAGCAGGCTTCTCCCAAGCAAGTTGCCACTGACTATCAACAATAAAAAATATTTTTAAAGCTGACAGTTCTAGATAGGCCTGAATTCAGTGAAGAGCTTACACCTGAGATTAGTCTTACTGGTATCAGCGTGAATGGCTTAGTGCAATGAAATACCATATCTGACTAAGAAATATCTTATGATACTAATATCTGAATTTTAAAGCATACTCTAATCATGCACATTATTGTGTACACAGAATAGGTGTTTTATTAGGATGCCCTTGTGAATTTTCAACACATTAATTTCGTATCACATCCATAAATACATACAACTAGAAGACTTCAAAGTGTGATTACTTCCTAACTTTTTCCTTTTTTTTTTTGCACTTTGAAGCATGGCACTAATAAAAACAGAGCATTACAGTTTTTGGAGTGAGAAATATTTCTTAAAATTGTAGCAGCGGTCTGGAAAATAAGCTCAGAAAAAAACTGATTACCAAAGGGATTGTGTTTAGTCAATATTTTATATTGCAATTTAAATACGGAAAATATTGACTAAACAACACTTTAAATATAATATATTGTCTTTCAACAATATCAAAAAAGCAAATCTATGACAAATGTTACCATATGTACACTAATTTTCTCTCCAGACAATGGCTTGGCATAGGCACTTGTGTGCATCGAAGGAATACATGACAAACTCTGGCAGAAGACATGGTTAATAATATGAGTCAGACATGTGGCTGTTCTAATCATTAACACAACATTTGTTGTGGAACAAAGATACACACATTAGATTAGTAAGTGTATTCGTTTTGATAGTCTTAGGTAAGTTTGTATGATACTCATAGCTAACAGAAGTACAGTCTTTCTCCAGCTCAGAATCCCACTCTTTTTATCAACACCTGTGCCTCTTCCCATGCAATTTTAACAACTTTATGGATTTACACATCCAGCTGTCTCAAATATTATGCTGTGCCTAATAAGTGCCCATAAGGAAAAACCTATTTTCTAGACATTTTGCATCCCTATGTGATACCTAATAATTAAATAGTGTGGAATACAATGAGAGAAATACCCAAATGTTCCTGCAATAATACAGGAATTTTAAGGACATCATGGCTATGATTTCAGAACATTCTGTTTTGAAAACATATTCTGTTTCATCCATTTTTAATACAGCTATGAAGCTATTGCCTTTGCAGAATCTATTCTTCTAACAGTATAAACAAAGAAACATGCGTACAGTGATACTGAGAATAAAACATTATACATGCATATTAGCTTAAAAGATTTTATGAATGATTAGGGCATTTGATTACGCTTCTTCTTCAGTTCCACAGATCTACACTTATGGTTTGGTTCTGCTGTTAATATTCAAGAGTTGTGATACACTTTAAATCCTGTTAGCCACTGCTATACTGTTGATTTTTAAAAAGGACTATGCACGTGGGAGACTGAATAGCATGCAAGCACTAAAGCTGCCTGTCTCCTGTCCTCTACTGTCACCCTGCTAGAGTATCTCCCTCTGCTTCTCTCCATCTTAATGGATATTTAAGACCATTTCCAATACAAGACAGAGACCCGCATGTCAATGCACTGTATAGCTAAAAGAGTCACCTGATAGGAAGGAAAACCACGTCAAATTTAGTCTCTGCCATATTCAAAACAGATATGAACCAAAGTCTGCTGCCTTGCAGATGAATGTCCACAGGATCATGTTTGAAAATACCTGGAGTCCTCCCTTTAATCTCTCCTATTGGGAGTTTTTTCCCTGTGCATGCAGTACAACTACTCCAGAAGACAGAATGGCTTTCAGACTTGCCTGGGCCACTCGCCCAGTAGCGACAAACCTGAATTTTCATCCTTGCACTGCTTGGTTGTTACTGGTTGATACATGATGGCTTGGTGTCAATAGGAGGAGAAAGATCAGCCACAGGTTAGGGCGTAGCCTGACTGCTGCTACCATCTTCTAGAAGACTGGAAGAGAGAAGTCAAATCTTTGCAAGTGTAGAAGGAATCTAAACTCCTCCTTATATCCTGGATATAAGCCACTAAACTGATAGGTAGAAGAGAAGAGCACATCATGTATTCCTTAGCTGGCTTCATTTACCTAAGTAAACTATCAGCTTTGTAATGAAACGTCTCAATTTTTTTCTGACAAAGTCATTAATAGAAAAAACTAATACTTTTACTTCTAGTTCAGAGTGGAATGATTATCCTCTTCTATTTCTCTGTTGTGCTGCTGAACAAGATCAGTTAGTCACCCTCTCTATTACAGTAATTCTGAGGCGATCAGATACTGCAGAGATGGGCTAGCTGTGAGATCCAGAATAAATGAAACCTCCTTCCTTGCACCATCCTGTGGAAATCAAAATTAAGCCTTTTCACTTTTCCAGTTTGTGTAAGCCTCATCAATTTATCTTCATATTTGAATGTCTCAACAGTATCTTCCAGCACTGTTTCTGTATCTGATCTTGTTGGGAATAGGAGCTTTTAATGAAAAATCTAGCTTTTATGCATGGCTGGATCTGTTACTCCACAATTTTATGTTTGCAAGTTTCAAAGGATGAGTGTCAATGAATTGATCAGGGTGCTTCTGTAGCTATCTATTTTTAATTCCATCACAGAGGCTTAGTGTTAAACATGTGATGGAAGAAATATTAGTCAGAGGAAAGCAGATGGGATAGCTATTTTTTCTTTCAAAGTATCTACACATTGCTGAAATTTTATTAACTCTCACAGCGTAAAAATAAGAATACCCTGCTTAGACAGAGCAGTATTCAGCAGCAGCTTTTGGAGAGGAAATTGCTAAGTTTTAATCTGTTTTCATCACTAGGTAGTCTGGTCACAGTATGTGCTGGTGAAGGCTTGTATCTGTAGCCAGTGCCAGCAGTTCATGCATTCAGCACCTGAGCTGCAGTCTGTGCGTACCCAGCGTGTTCATCTGGAGCCTCCTGCTCTCTGGGTTTAGCAGAACAAGGAGTGCAATCCTGTGACTTAGCCTTCACAAGCATAAGTAAAGACTAGGAGGCCAACAGAGGCCCAGCCCAAACAGTCCCAACCAGACAAGGACAGTGAGCAAGAGAAAAAATGGATTTTGAAGGAAACTGGAACCATTTCAAAATCCACAGTGCAAAGAGTTGAGTCTGTGGGTATGGCTACGCTGTGCAATAGCAGACCCCTGAATTAGTCCTGAATGATCTAACTCCAAATGGGGAAGCAGCACAGGCATACTGGTGTGGAGAAACAGGGCCCATTAGCCCAGGTGCAACAACACAGGAACTGTAACGCAGCTCTCAGAGGCTAAGCAGGCATCTCTGCACTGCTCAGTGCTCTGCACTGCTGAGGTGTCAGCTCCGTTGGAGCTGCAGTGAGCTGTATGGATGTGTGCCTTATGGGGCACTATAAGAGATGACAAGACAGTTCACACCTCATATTAATTGTTTCAAAGCACTTTGATGACTCCAATGGCTTTTATATCCTCATTGTATCCTTCAAAATTAAAAAGGTCAGAAACTTCCATTTGAAAAAAGGTAAGCAGAGATTCCTAAGAACAATCTTTCAAAACACATCAGTGCTGCTAACATAGTACACTTTGTCCTTTGCTGATAGATTTTAAGCATTTGCTTTATCAGGGTCTCAGAATTGCCTTTCATAGAGATTTATCATTCACTATATTATTACATATACTACAACTCATAGAATCATAGAGATTATAAGCATATATACTGCAGACTAATCCAATGAGAGATCAAATGCAATGGCACTTTTCACCTATATATATACGGGCTTATATTTATTGTTAAATACAGGGCTTCAGTTTTAACTACTTCCCTTTGATAAGGATGGTATTACCTGTTGCAAATGAATGTTCTATTTGCGCACACATGCTCTGGATAAGAATAATCCCACCAACTGTGGAAGAAGAACATTTCAATAAGAGAATCTACCGCTCTGAACAAGTTCTGCAGAACTTTGAAGCCACATGGAGAAGAGAGCTTCTCCAAATATGCTTGATTTAAAATGCAGGCAAAGCAATCAGGCCAACTACTTCAAAGTATGTGAATCGAGTACCTGAACTACAGTGAAGAAGAAGATGCAGACTGCAAGCTCTCAAAACCATGTTGCTTACTTATGAAGAGCTCCCTGTTACACTTTGAACTTACATCAAGAAACTGGCTTTAAGGCTTCCAAAACTTTCCTTTTAAGATTATCAGGTGAATCTTGAGAAACTGAAAGGAAAACTTGACCTAACTGGTTGGTCTGCTGTAGAAACAGAAATGTAAAATAGATGGAAAAACCATGAATGAAACTTACTCACTTTTCATACTCAAGATCAGCCAGAGCAAGCTCACCAGCTCTGGAGAAGTGAAACAAACTATAACTTCAGGATTATTATTAATGAACTATTATCAGAGCTCCTTCCTCAGATTTTTACTTACAGTACTTCCAATCAAATAGGGCACAAACCTGCCTTGTGTCCAATTTTTACTTCTTGGTAAATATGTTTAAAGATTACTCTTTTAAATGTGTTCTAAAACCTGATGTTCAGCTTTAAGTCAACATAAATGTTGATGTTCACAAGAATATTTAATGATGGGATCATTTTAAGAGAATTTCAGATAAAAAATATTTAACTCCTTGCCAAAATTTTCAAAATAAAGCTTTGTGAAACACATGAAATACCAGGCTGATTAAAAGAATAACCCTTAACATTTTAAGCTATCACAAACACAACATAGTTCTGGTCAACACAACATTGCATCTAAATGGAGGCAGAATAGACACATTCAATACTGCTATTCCATAAAGGCAAATGAAAACCTGTTGACAACTACCTTTCAACTTGTTGATTTCTGGTCTAATCATAGTCTTTTTTTGCCCAAGAGTTACTTAATAGACAGACATCTTATTATCAGAATAATCAAGCACTACCGCCATTTCACCTCTTAGAAAAAGAGAGACATGAGAATGTCATCCCAAGAACTGACACCAGATACAACCTTCAGTGGTATTATAATACACATAATCACTTCTAGATTTCCAAAACTTTCAAAGTTGTCCGCGGGAGGTGATTAAAAAACAATCAAACAAAAAAAACCCAAGTATTTCATTTGGATCTGATCCTTTTTCAAATCCACAAATATACTGTGCTTTAACCAGTACTTTAATGTTCCAAAACCACACTTAGGAGAAAGTGCTAGTTTAAAACAACAAAATCACTTTCTTAAAAACAAACTCAGACTGAAAAAAAATTAAGAACACATTCTGAAAATGACTTCTGCATGATATCCCTTCATGATATCTATTTATTTGCTTGAATACTGTTTCCATGTCACTTCTTGACACTAGGTGAAAGAACTCACATGGAAAAACCTACTTACTTTACAGATGGAGTGATGTCTAGATTTTAATGTTTGTTGGATGGGAATGAAACATCACACCTTCACGTGCTCATGTTTCATTATGTTTTTTGAATGTTCCACTTAAGACATTATTCTTTATTTTCTGAACTGAATGTTTCTGCAGTGCTGTCTAATAGAATTTTATCTTTCCTAAACTATTGCTTTTAGTGTAGAAGTATAGTTCCAGAAACAGAGCCATCCTTGGCCAATTAATGCAACTGTGAACCATGTAAAATGCCTTAAAAACCTGGAAGCTTTCAAACGTTATTTGCAGATACAATAAGCATTACATTGTTTCCTATTTTTATACCTGTGTTCCAGCCTTCCTTTAACTTGATGTGTCAAATTGTCACATTGTGAGAGCTCTTTGGAGCCAAGACTACGTGTCTACCCTGCCTGGAACAACAGGGCTTTATCCCTAATTAGGTTTTCTAACTAGTATTACTAATATTGAAGAATGCATATACTATATAGAGCTATATATACTCTATATATATATACTATATATAATAATCCCAATGTTAAAATGGATGCTGAATTTCTGAAAAGTGCAAATGCTATGTGTCATAATGATGAAAGTATAAGTTGTTCTTTACAAATATTATAGTTAGTTCTAGGTCTTCATAGGAAGTATAACCTTATAATAAAACCTTAAAAATGAAAGCAGGCAGGGTTGGATTAAGACAGGATCCTGTGGATTAATGCTCTGTAAAATCATGAGGCAGAAACAGAGTGGTAGGCAGCATGTCTGAACACTGCTGATTACTGTTGCCCAGATGCCCATTTTAGAAAGCTTCACTTCTGTATACCTGCAGGAATTAAAGAATTGGAAAGCCAAAGAATGTGCCTGGACAGGTGCTAAAAAAGGAAAAGTCCATTGTATGAGTGTCCAGCTTGGAAATAAGAGTGTCTGCCACTAAAAATCAAAATATATTGATCCGTAGCCTTTGGACAGCAAGGATAAACATGAAAACATATACCAAATGGTGTCATTCTACTTCAAAGCACACACACACAAAAAAAGATTTAAATGAAAAAATGTTGTGAGAGGCATGGGTTCTAATAGTATTCCTCTATTTCTCAAGTATATAACTAAAAATGTATACTATGTTATATACTCATTACACTTATACGATACCTGGTATATCCCGTAGCTTCTCTGGGCTCACACTGAAAGCCCCAACATAACTCAAACTAAACTAAAAACTTGTATTCTACCTTGTCTTATAACTTAAACCCAAAATATTAAGTCCAGAATTCCACTGCATCAGGTTTATAAACATGAATAGAGAGATTACCATTAAAATGATAATTGTATTTAGAGAGGGTAACAGTTTCTTAGCTATGCCTTATTTCCACAAGCTCTTGACAAAACAATACTACTATCATTTACCTCATTTTTAATCTGCCAGAAGTTGCTGCCCTGTCACATACCAGTCCAGCTTTTCCTCAAGTACTGTAAGTCATTCTGCCCTGGTACAGCTTAACTATATGAGAAGTCTCCCACTCAGATTCAGAGGGTACCATCCTATGCCTAATGAGTACCACATGCACTGGTACACAACCCATTCCAGAGTCTCTTGTAACGTCTAAAAGTCATTTCCCAATGGTCTGGCAGATCATGCACCCTGCCCACTTCCCATTACACTATCCTTACTGCCCGTTACCTTTCCCAAACTTTTTGCTGTATCTACCTCACAGTAAGATGTCTAACCTATACTGTATATGTAATATGCTCTGGGGCAGTCTTCTCACAGAGTCTGTGGACAGCACCCAGACGCAGCACAACCAACTACTTGACTGGGGCCCACAACACCACCTAAGGTAAAAGTCAAGGGGAGTCAAAACACAAACATCGCGTGCCCTCTGACCACTTCTCTACATCGCTTTCTCCACATTACAAACTTCCAGAACGGCACCTTGTTTAACAACTTTAAGCTATAAAAGGTATACGTATTTCAGTAGTTTTTAAAAGACCCAACACTTGCTATTTAGATATTTTGCAGTGCAGGACTGGGAAACATACGTTGGCCAGCACTGTGCTGAATTAATAAGAGAGCATTCATAGTACTTATCCACAGCCTGTGTTTGGTCCAGGGATATCTGTCTATCTACCCATAAATACAAAGAAAAAGCTATCTCTGACATAGTCTTCACTGTGAAGGGCTGACGTTTTCTTATTTGAAAACATCCAGCAAAACAAAAATTGCATGTGCAGCAAAATGGTGGCCACTAATAATGCACTGAATAAACCCTCATGCAGATCCCAGCTGTAAAGAGAGGCTAAGTCTTTATATTATTAAAAGGGTATTTCCTTAAGTACATATTAGAATTCTGCATGCATCTGCTTGACTAACATAAAACCCTGTCCATATGTTCTGTTAAAAATTCTTGTAACAACAATTTTATTGTGGAATTAAGTCAAACGGACAGACTTTAATAGCAGAACTACAGGATATAAGCCATTTTTAATTGAACGGTGCTACTGGCAGCCTACTTAACACTCTTATGCTTAGAGAAAAATGACATAGATTTAGCTTTGATATTTAATAACAATCTATTTTGCAGCCATCCTCCTTTTGTAACCACTTCAGTCTTTCAATTCCATCAGATTTCCAAGAGATAAGCTATTAATAAATACAGTTTTATATCTCTACTTCATTTAAACACAGAAATAAGTAAGTAAATAGGAATATAGTTACAGGTTTTCCCAAGGAAAATCTTCCTTAGATTTAAATTTTTGTAACCCATTTTTATTTTGGTATTAATGCAGTCAACAACCAAAGCATCAAAACAAGAAACAGGCTGCACATGCAATTCTCTTTCAGCTTTTCTATAAAATCAGTATGCAGTTGAAAAAGTAAATCTAAAACTTACATTTTCAGGTTGCTGTTTGCTTTAGATTTTTTGTGTTTGACAGTGAAACTTCTGTAATGGTGAAACTTCTGCAAGAGCAACCTTTCTAAAGACTTCTGAAAGTCTAACAATATGGAACCATAACAGCACTACACAAATAATATAATTCCAGTTTAAAAGCCTGTAAATACCGATAATCACTCATATCATTTAAGGTCTGCAGAGCAGAATATATACATATGTGTAACTATACAGCCTTAAATGTATGCAGTTTTCATAAGTATGATATTGCCATTTAAAAGGAAAAAATGCTTTAAGCTACTTAAAATTCTGCAGTCTTCAAAATAAAGGCTGGATTGGGCCCTTTTCGCAGAACTGATTTCTGAAAAACATACACAGAATAGAAGAAAAAAAAAAAACTATCCACAAAAGGTACAAGAGTTGATACCATGATTATCATTAAAAATTACTTAAAATTAACTCTAGTATGAAAAAATGCAGTAAAAGGCATTGCACTTTGTACCTGCTCCATTTCCTTAGGCAGGTTGAAAGTAGACTCTGAAGGCCAGAAATGGTTATTTTTGTCTTGGTCACTACCAGCAACTAACATTTTGGAATGAGAATGGAGTTAATGATAATTATATGCCAGCTGGAATATATCCCACCTGCCTTCCCTAGAGTCCTGGTTATATTAGAACGCCACAAAAGAGTGAAAAATGCAGAAAAAAGTGCTGTCCCTGAAACCTGTGGATATGACTCAATGTATACAAGAGGCAGAACAACAGCGTAAGAAGGTGCCATTTATACACAACTCCTGTTAAGAGCAGAGATGCTTCAAAATTATTTTAAATTATAATTGTAAAAATAATTCCACTGCAAAATTGTGAGGGTGGTAGTCTAAACTTAGTTTCCTCCCTCAGGAACATGCAGTAACACTCCCCTCTTCCTCGGTGTAATAAATGTTCAAGCACCCAGCGAAATTTGTATGTTGAAACAAGTCTTTTGTCAAATCTCTGGGTCTTTCTCTAGCAGGTGCCTGAGAGCATAGTTTAAGAGTCATGATGGTAACATGGCATTATGAAGCTGAGTCTGTTTTTAGGACCCTCTTATTCCATCTGCATTAATATTCCCTCATGAAGGAGCTGTGTCATACTTCTCTTAACCCCATCTCCAGCTGAAGGATCCTAGACTTGGAGAACTAATGCTGTAGAAGTAGCTACTCCCATTTCTTTACTGTGCGTGGAATACCTTCTCAGACTGAACTTTTTCTCCTGTTTCAACAAGAGTATTAGTTATTCTTTAAATCAAGAACTGATTTTGGATGTCATCCATTCTAATAACTAGAAGATACAGGTAATTAAAAGTATTCACAGGGAATAAAAAACCCAAATCAATGACTATAAAATAATGTTCAAAAGGAGTTTGTGTTAAAAATGTTTATTTAATAGCAGATGTCATGGTACAACCAACTACCTTACAGTCCCGGACCATGTGGGTTTCATGTGACGTGAGGGAGGGGATGAGGGGGAGAAGGAGATTTACTGCATGACTCCACAACTTGTTTCAAAGACCAAAATTTACTACAGAAGCCACAATGGTACAAAGCAACAATTCTTATTAACAGAAACTCAGCTCAACTAGAATAGTTATTTCTAATTACATTAAAAGTTATGCTAACAGTAACTACTAAGTAAACAGAAAAGGATAGCTAATTTATACTAACTGTAAATACCCAAATGAATGAACTAGGCAAACCAATTCTGATCGATCTTATCCACGCATTGCCTCAGCGGCCAACGTACACTCAATCCCAGGGAAGTAACTGCGGGAGGACGTCCCTGTCCCGAGGGGCTCCGCAAGCTGGCACACCCGCTGTCACCCGGGAAGAGCCAAAGACGGCCTCCGGGGCCAACCTGTTTGTACCCTTCAGGGGAAGGTGGCGGTGGAGTCGCTAGGCCAGTCGCAGTTCCCTTCACGCAGGCGCAGTCCCTGGCTCTTGGCTGCTGCGGGGTTCAACTCTCCTCCCTCGTTGTTACGACCATCGCACCCACGGTCATGGGTTGGGGGGGGGGGTGGCCGAACACCCCCAAGGGCAGGCTAGCTGCCTCGTACGCTCTTCAGCACTGAAGAAAGGAGTTTGAGTGACTGCGAATGACTGCTTGACTCTTGCAGTGAGGGTCCCAAGGAGAGATCCCATAGCTGGGGTAAGGAGGAGTTAATTCCAGTCTGCAGTGGGGCCCCAGCTGTGAAAGCAGGTGTTATCTCTCAGGGTCCTGATGAGGAGGAGACAGTTCTGACCACAGCAATTAACATTGCCCCAGCAGTGAGAGGAGGCTTTTGTTTCTCAAGGTCCAGGCGTTAAGCAGGCCTTATCTCAAAGTCTTGACATCCTCCCTTTTGGAGTGTAAAACACAGGAATTCAGGCTACTTGTAACTGGCACCAAATGTATGGGGGGGGGGGGGAAGCTGGGAGCATCCCCCCACATTCGACCACAATCAATCATTTTGTTTTTATTGATATAACTTGCTTTTATTTCAGTGGTGTTCATCAGGATATGTTCTTCAATGTCTGTGGAATTCCCTTGTATCTGAACATTGAAGTTACAGACCACTTTATTTACTCTTACTGGTCTGAGGTTTTATAATGTTCCTCACAGGTGTTATATACCTTTTAGTTTTCTAAGTTTTCCTCATCTCAGCTGTGCCAAACAGATGCATCCTGAGCACTAAACAACATTTAAGCTGATATATTCAACATCGGATCCAATTTCAAACAGCATAATTCTGCCTCTGGAGCACTTACCCATTCCATGCTGACATCACCAGCAAGCCCATCACCAGCTACTGAAACACAAATGTGATTTGCACTGATTTTTCTGTCAGCTGTACTCTACAGAAGTATCCAGCTTTAAACTTTGCATGTGTGTCATCTGCACATTCATATTACCATGGAAAGTCAACTACTGC
This sequence comes from Apteryx rowi, assembly GCF_003343035.1. NCBI lineage: Eukaryota > Metazoa > Chordata > Aves > Apterygiformes > Apterygidae > Apteryx > Apteryx rowi. Next base: position 109,688 of record NW_020451192.1, read on the forward strand.
AGTAAGAGAGACTGTGGCACTGAAAGCGAGGTAGCTGTGCTTTGGAGTAAGGGCCATAGTCAAGATGTGCACAGGCTGCAGCATCTGTGCAGAAGTTTCTGCACAGTTACATGCATCAAGGCGTCAAGGAGGAGCAAAACTGGCCAAACAGGCACCTTGTTCCTTCCTATTCAAACCCAGATTAAGGTAACCTTAAAACCGCAGTAACGTCACATACTTTTGGTCTTCTTGTGCTGCAACCCCAGGTCAATCTACAACAGTGAAGGGATTACAAGGTAGGCAGAACACTGTTCTTCTCTGGCACAAACTGTATTCAAATATGCAATAAGTGAATTTAGTATCAAGTTTATTTGGTATATAATTGGTTCATCATATAGAAGACACAAATTTGGCAACACCTGCCAGCTCAGGTGGGTCTTAAGGAAAATGAGGAATTGGGGTCTCAGAGAAATATGAAGGTTATTAGGGCGTTAGCAACCTATTAGAGACTACATTATATGAGGGAAGTAAACCCTATTGTTAGAAGGAGATGTAGCCTGGCACTTAGTTCTTCTATTCATTTTCTTTCTCTGTTGCTTGCTTTCTTATCATTGTTGCCCTTTGTACTGTTGCAAGCAAATTCCTAAGGCTGCTCTTTTACCTGCTTGTGTCTATCTTCTTTGAGAAGAAGGGAAGCAACTGATGTGTTCAAGAGATATTCCGTAAGTGTCCGGTGACAGCAAAGCCCACACCAAACACACAATATCTAAACCGGACTTCACCAACACATGAAAAAGCTGCCAAAAAGCATCACAGTTTTTTTTAATCTGTCTGTGACTTCCTCTGGACCACGTATTTCTTGTCTTTATACACGACCAAGTTAAAGTCCATTTCAGATTACAGATGACCCATGCTACAGTTATCAAGGAAATACTCCAGTTGAACCACAATGAGTTATTGGCAGTGATGAGTATTGGGATACCACTTGGCAGAGACCCTCCAGTGAAATTTAGGACATACCTAGATTAGTGGAATCATTCCTGTCCTCTTAGTTGTTACATCTTGCCATCTGGAAACACTATACTTTAAAGCATTCTTTGTTATTGTTAAAACTAAAACAACTTTCTCCTTACAAGGTTGATATCTGAATTCATCAGGGGATTCTGAAAGCCTGAGTCCTAAATATATTCCTACATAGCGTTTGGCAGAGGGAATTTTTAGGAGATGAATGATTCCTTCCCTAATACTGACACACAAATACACAATAGCAAAGCTATTCAGTTACACTGTTCAGTTACACTGAACACTAATTTCCTAAATTTATCCTTAAGCACATGCTGCACATGAAAGAGAAAGCATTTGTTCAGGAAATTTTGAGATGCTTCATCTAAGAAATGTGTCAAAGAAGAAATTCAGTCACTATTACAATATTTGTTAAATATCATGATACAGCCTAGTACTCAGAAGGTTTTATTGCAGTAACACAAATCAGATTATTTTACTGCAAGGGAAGCAGCATGGATAATAGAGTGAGTCCTCATACATCCCCCTTCCCTCGGCATTATTTGCCTGTTTGCTGAAAAAGCAGTAGAAGATACGTAACATATTTCAGCGGTGGATTTAACAGGACATTTTGCAAGTTACCTGGTCAAGCAGACAGATGAAGTAGCTTGGAGAGATGGTGCTTTCTTCAGATATGCTTATGTTCTTATTTGCAACTGGAAGGGCATATTTTGATAGACTACCACCCTTTGATGCTATTTCTACATCCTCAGTTGAGGCACAGCAAGGAGTGATGTGAGCACCACTAATCCACAATAATGCAAAGAAAATACCTTTGCATAGAAGTCACTACCATAGTCCCTTTATATTATTCCAGTAAAACAATTTTACTGATGAAGCAGCATATCTTTATATATACAATATAAAAATATAAATATATATTTTTATATATATAATATAAAGGTATTAACAACAGTATCTAAACATAATGGGAAGAATTGTTTAATTTTTTACTCTCAGTACAAAATCCTTGAATTTGGTAGCTGATGCTAAGCCTACAATATTATACAAACTGCTTTTGCTATTGATCTAGATTAGAGAACCTTCAGACCTTAAAGAACAGAAAAACCTGTCTGTGGAGAGAAAAGTTTATTTCTGAATTATATCACCTTTAACACTTCACATGTATTCTGAATAGTATGAACAAAGGGTTATATTATTCTCTAATCATTCTGTAGCCAGTGTACAAAGCTGCAGCAGGAGTCACTGATTTTGTGTAGTGCTTTTAACCTCATTTAACATAAAACTCTTAATACCCAGTTACATCTACCGCTATGAATGTATTTGAACAATAGTCTGCATTTATCTATGACAAATGCTTAACAATAAAAGTGTAAAAATGACTTTCTGAAAAATAACTATATGTCACAGATAGCAATTGGAAGTATGTTGACATGAAAAATAACTTTTTTCTAAGAGGAAGCAAGAATAACAGCAGAGCCAAATTCTGGCTGCTTAATGCCTCTCTCCATACAGCTGGTACGGAGTGCCCACTCTCCCATCTGACTCAAGCCAGATATATCCATCTGGGAGATGTGATCTATATATACACCAACACCCCTCTAACAGGAGAGGAGGTGTCATAACAGTTCTATTAATATTCTCATGGATACACTGTTCTAGTCCAGTCTTAATATCCAAGGGTCCTTCTCCCTCCTTTTATTTGCAGCCAGAGTCATTTGTGTAATTTAAATAAATTCTAATTCTGGTAAATCTGAACAAAGTAGTAACAATGTAAGAAGGAACTTGATGACCAAACTGTGCTTACTAAGGATAATAATGACAGCTATGAGCCCAGTTAGCACTAAGCTTAAATTACAAGCTTGCACATAACTTAGGAAGCAAATAAATACCCTCCCTTTTACACAGCTCAGGCAGACCGTTGACCCAGCCACAAATTATTAGCCTACATTTTACCTTAAACCTATGAAGAAGTAGTAGATACCTTTAGTTTGTTCACACGGTATCACCAAATAAAAGAAAAGAATGCTCACACTACTACGAAAAGATCATTTTTGTGCTTTCATATACTATTTTAATAAACACATTGCACACACACTTGTTCTTTCCTATTGCTTTCATATTAGAATATATGCAAATAGTAGCAAGGCCAATAGTATATTAATGTTACAGAGAATGAAATAGGGGGAATATTAAAATTATTAGTCTAATGCTTGATAATGGTATCAAGATGAAAGAGATGATGTAAATTCATATCTGTCTTCCCATTGTCTTGACAGTTCAGCTACAGCAACACATACTTCATTCCAGTTAATTTTAGCAATACATCATAAATAAAACATAATTTGAAGAAGTTTGGCAGTAAGGTTGGGGCTTATTATTGGGAAAGAAGGCTGTGTTCGATGATCAAGTATTAAAAATATCCTAAATACAATTTCGTATTAGGAGAAAATGGAATCACTGTAAATAGACCTAAAAATTAAATGTTCAGCATGCAAGCACTGCACTGTTGTAGAGCAGGATTTACAAAAGCGTCACTTAATCAGGTAAATGAGGCCCATGTAGTATATAAGCAACTAACTTGAATTTCAATACACAGGTACAGTTGCACCCATTCAGATTTCTCCAAGATAGACAAGGTCAAAACCACTAAGACCAAGGAATACAAGAAAGCTTGCTGGGGAGCAGCTTGCACTGTAGCTACACAACCTCTCACCGGCTCTGAGTAATAGCAGTTTAGTGGAACTGTGTCAATCATCTGCTACACAAGTATAGTGAGTGCACTCTGTCTCATAAAAACTCACAGTACACAGCCAGAAAAAAAGCAACAAAATTATAATCACTTCATGCACAGGCAGAGAAAGGTCTGCTCTTCACCTCTCTACTGAAGCATAATTTGACCTATAATTTAACTGTACAAATCTCTTAGAACTATGACCTTATCTCAGAATATATTAAAAAATAAAATTTCAGGCAGTTTAGATTATAATGTAATTGGCATAAATGCTCCATGTATTAATAGATTAGGACAGAATTTACTGTGCAAGAGGAAATCAAGTCTGACTTTGTGCTTACCATTTACAAATTTCCCTTGAAGTGACTATGGTGGAGTTTATTATTCCAAACCCAATTTTACAGAAATGCACAGAATAAACATAATACAGTAAGAGTTTCACATTAAAAAAATAGTTTTTATTCTGGCATTTAAAAAATATTGCTTGGATCATTGGAAAGTTTGCCTGTGATTCCAAAGTATCAACATAACCAATATTTACAATGTTTTAGGTTTATAAAAATGGTATAAAATTTGTTTATGATTTTACAGAATTAATGAGATTCTATACATAGGTGTGATTAAGAAACTATTAGGGTAATATTCTATTATTTTAATGTTCAAAACAAACAACACCTCCAATATTGTAAAATAAACATGAGCATGTATACGCATGCATATTTGGGCTTGTATGGATTTGCTTTGATCTTGTTACAAACAGATTACTAACAGAAGATGATAGTATATAATTAATGAAAGCTTTTCCTTAAGTCTTTTATTTTTCTATTTTTCTTTATTGTTTAGAAACAAGAATTTTCTGAATTGTTTATTTTCTATCTCTAATGGATTGCAAATTTCCAAAGCTAATTTTAATCTATGAGGAAGCACTCATGATTTTGCTTGATATCAAAGTATACCTATTCAAATTAAGTATAAAACTAGAAAAGTTTTAGCAGCTCATCTTACACCAGAAGATATTGATATTCTTATATAGGAACAAAGAAATAATCTATTATATGAGGAAAACCAACAGAATGATTACATTATCATATTAATTATAGACCTCTAAGTCTGAGTTAGGCAGGGAGATTATTTCATTATTTACTAAGAGTTGCCTAAAAGACTCTTCTCTTTTTAATCTTTAGCCTCTAAGGAGATGTGACAAGAAAAAACCTCCACAGAATTCAATGATCTAAGAGTTAACAGAGAGTATAAAAGCTATTAAAAACTCTCTATCAGTGTACCATAACTGAAAAAAAGCTTCAGGTCAAGTAAATGTATTATTCATTCACTATTATGAGCTATGTGCTCTTTCTAAATGTAAATTATGCTCTGTAATTATTTTAAAGATTTAAAGAGTATCATTCATAAAGCTAATTATAAAGATGTTATGATTAAAATAATCAAAATTCCTGTACAACATCCCAGAGGGCAACTGCAACAATATGATAAATTACAGAAGTTTAAAGGTTCAAGAATCTATGTAGGTTGGAAAGAGGTCATAAACTTCAGAGAGTGACAGCATGCAAGACTGTCAAAGATAAAATCAAAGCAACATGTTCAGTGATTAACTTGGGGGGATACTAATGCTGCCTAAGTGAGGCATGAAGTTTGGAAGCCTAACTGCTCCCAGCAGAGAGTGGACAGGGCAGGTTTCTCCTACGAGTAATTCAGAGTACAGTTTCAGAAGATGCAACAAGCTGACATAAGAGTTTCTGGGTTGTGAAGGGGTAGGTCCCACTTCCACATCTACCTACAAGGTGCTGACTGTATGCACCTCTGGTGCTTACTGGACTCTTCTGTGAGATGATCTAACTCACTAAAAGGACAGAAATTGTGTCTCGGGGGTGGGGAGCAGAAGCAGTATTTTCTGCCACGGCAGTGATTTAAATCAGTCCAGCAAATGTCCTGGCAAGTGCTAAGAAGAAAACAGAGCCTTGAGGCCAAAATCTGGAAATGGAAGGAGAGAAAAGGGAGACCACAACTTCCCCATGCATGGCAGGCAGCTATTACAGCAGTTAGGGGCCTGCCTAATCACAGTCTCAGGGCAGGTGAGCCCTAACTTTGATCTCGTGAAAGAGCCTGTCTGTCTCTGTTATCAGAAAACCTAACTGAGGCACCCAGCGTGAACAGCATGAAGGTCTCCTCCCCATTACCTCATTAAAACAGCAGCAACATGAAGCATTGAGAGAATTAAACCTGAACTCTATCACCACCAAAACTGAAGACACTCATAGTTTTCTGGTGTCCATGGAAATCTTCTTGGTACCTAACCTTCACAGAAAAAAATTATTCCTAATGAGCTCTGAAATTTCACTTCTCAGCTCTAAGTGTCCTTTACAGACCAACAGGCAAATAGTGCTTCCAGGTACTCAAATGTAGTCCTTATTCTGGCCATATTCTTGTAAAACAGCTTTTCCAGTGATAAATACATTTCAGGTTATGATCTTTCAAGGTGCTCACTGTTGTGGCCTTGTTCCAGCAGAGTAGTTGAATTCTATGCAATTAAGCATTTATGTACAGAAATGTCTTACTATAGTAGGGATAGGTGTGCTATGCAGCTTTCAGACTGACCTTCGAAGAATTTTAAGCCACTGTACAGACAAATATCTTGACAGGCAATCTTCAAAAAAAATTTACTAAATACCTTGCTTTTTGCTGGGAGTTTCTTTAAGATTTAAAGTACAATTCAAACATATTGGAATATATTGCTATCACTAAGGAAAATTATGGGAGGAGAAGGCGTATCTGGCACTCTGTTATGGTAACCATAATAGATAGCTTCTTTTTATTTTTTCTTTTTATTCAATTTTATTTTAAAAGAATAGAATCAAGTTTTATTTTAACATAATTGTTAGTTTCTTTTTAACTTCTATTACCGTGTGTGTCCAACTGGTGGGACATCAGTTAGAAGTTTACCTATTTTCCACTTTAAAAGAAATATCAGTTTGAAAGAAGCTTCTACACTGAAAACAGGAAACGTCCCTTGAAAAAATTCTACCTTTCAAAATGGATTGATTGGAGAACACAGGAAAATGAAGAGATCCAAAAGAATAGCTGTCGCCACAGCACACATCAGCACAATTTCTGTTCTTCTCTCTCTCTCTCTCTCTCTCTCTCTCTCTCTCTCTCTCTTCCTGTTTGCAATACTTAGGTCATATTATTCTCATACAGGAAAAAGTTTATGAGTGAATTAATCATAGTTTATGATATAAAGTTCAGGGAGTTTGCAATTTTTGTCCTCCTAATAATTACAAGGCTTATAATCTCCCAGAAGCTGCATGAGAAAAGTATGACATCCCTGCACAGGATAGGAAAGGTTCTTTTAAGCGTACAAAATTAAAGGGTAACTCATGAGAGGGTCTCTATTTTTGAGTGATTCTTTGTGTCATCTTACTGCTTCTGCAGTAGGCATAAGCATAAACACAGCTCTTACCACCCCATTACCGTGTGCCCTTGGTTCCTCTGAAAGAAAGGAAAAGTGAATTAACTAAATTCCAGTGCAGCTTTGCATGAGAAATACCGCCAGGTTGATGAGGGAGCATGAGACACTTTGCAGCTGCTCCTGAATTTGAGCTTCAGCTTAGTCTGGCATGGCTCCTCTGGACCCATAAACTGCTTCTGTGAGGTTTAACATACTTTGGACTTTCACTGGGTAATGTTGAAAGGTCTACAAATTAAAAAGCAGATGTTACTGGCCAGCATCAGCACGGAATTTTTTAAAGCAATATTTGGTCAATTGAATGTACTTTGCAAAAACGCAGTCACTGGAAATCACAGGAATGTGTTTGATTGAATTTATTCTAATAACAGAAACCATCTTTCACTGTCAACCAGTAATATCTTTTGCCCCACAACATGAAAAGCTGTAGCCAATTCATTTTTTTCACGGCCTATTAAAACAATAATATCATTCTATGAAGGTTTCACAAACCAAGATCTATATTTAGGTTTTAGATGAAGAAAGATTGCTCAGTAAAAAGATGAAAATAAATAAATAAATGGAGCACTGATAGCTATATGTTACTTTTTGTTATTCTACATAAATGTACTATGATAATTCAATTATCCAGTAGCACAGAACAATACTCCCTGTTTTATTTGCATGAACTAGCCAAGACATTATACATCGTTACTTTATATATATATATATATATATATATATAAAATCTATTATACCTTTATTTTGGTACTCAAAAGCAATGGGAATGAATAGCTCTGTACAGGCACCCCCCCTGGTTTTTGTCTAATGATGCAAAATAAGAGTGTTTTGCTCATTTTAAAGCAGAATAGAGCCCTCTGTTATTTCATATTGTGAAGACATTTCCTATTAAAAAGGTGATTTTTTTTCAAAAAGCTTAAAATAAAAAATCAATTACAGTGAATTAGGTTGTCTTTTGTTTTCTGAACCCTTCATAAACTACACACCCAGCAAAGAGGTGCATCAGATCACAGTAGCATGTTTGGTGTCTTTCCAGAACATGTTGTTTCCCTAATTTGGGGATGATATCCAGCTGATAGAAGTTAATACCTCTAACATGCATCAAGAAACAGAAGAAGCACAGAGGCATAATCATTCTCCTGATGTTCCCTAATTGCAGTGCACTGATTAGAAATTAATCTCAGCAAAGAACGGAGCTCTCGGGTTGCTTTGGTGCATTGCTTCATAAATTAAATACCTTTGCCATTTTTTTTACTGATGCGATTTGCGAAGAGTGAAAACCATTCTCCCCTCCATCAACACTATAAAATACTAAAATTGCCACAGACATGTTCAACGTTTTTTTCATTCTTACAGAAGTTTTGTGCAAATATAGAAGAACCATAAGCACTAGAAATGGCTTGTGTAACCTACAGTATAGTAATTACCAGGCAGTTTTGGTTAGCTGTACGTTCACTGGATAACTGCAGAAAGTGCCGTTAGAGGGCAGCCTTGGGTTTCCCCTGCCAATTTAAGTCTATACGCCAAATAAATCTCAGGTAAGTTCTGGAGGCTGATAAAAGGGTTTCTCATGGTTTGTAACAAAAATTTCTAGCTCTTTTCAACTCCTTAAAACACCATAAAAACTCTCCAGTATATATTTTTCCTGTGAGGAATAAAAGTCCCTTCAGAATTGAGAACTAGAGATGTTTCTGAAAAAGTGATAATATCTTTTTAGATATATATTAATAATGGTATATTATAAATGTCTTGTAATAATACCTGAAATCAGATTACAATAAATTGCCTATAAATATATTACAAAGAGAGGGGTAAATTAGGATTTTATAATACCAATCTTCCTAAAATCTGAGATTCGTTTTATGATATGAACCCAGAGCATTATCTTGGTATTTATTCTAAATAATTCAGCACCATTTTTTTAAATTACAGTTTAGTCAAATTATCCAACAGGTAGTATTTTTATATTATTTATAATTAAATAGTGGCATTCCAAAGACATTAAGAAAAAGGTTGTTTAACATGACAACTAGGTTCATATTAGTACATAAAATTTCAGCTAAAATTCTGAAAAAATACTATGGATTTTTTGCTAGAATTTTCTTCATGATATTTTGTAACTCTTGTACTCCGCATTGCTTCCAAATTAGTCAGCCGAAGTATATTTGTCTGAAGCATATGTCTGACCTTTTCAGCTATTTGAGGGTTGTTCAGTATAGTAATCTCCATCAGTTTAGTCAACTTAAAAATCCCAACTGATCCCACCACATAAAAGGTTTACAGACTTGGCGCTTTGAATCCTCCTCACTGGTAGCAGCAAAAGGCTCATTCCAGGCCTTCTTTTACACTAGGGGAAGAAAAGCCCTTGTCAGAGGGGAAACATGGAGTTTTCTGTTTCAGACACCAAACACAAATGCACAGAAGCATACTAGAACACAACAAAACAAACCAAAGCCAACGGTCCCAAAAGACTTCAGGCAGATTTCAGTTGAACAACAGGGACTCCGAAAACGCTGAACTGGCCTAGACGCACAAGGAAGCATGACACAAACACAGGGCAAGGCTTAAACAGCAGGCCACAACTTTCCTGAATACACATACGAAATAATAATAACCAGGCACAAGGTGCGGATACCTAGGGCTTGGGAATAAAAAGCACCATTTGTATTCCATAGCCATGTTAGCAAAAATCTGTCAATCACTTAAGGATCCTGTTGCAGGTAAGGCATCCCATGTACTGAATCTGAAAATCCCTGGGTCTCCTTCCCTAAGATCAAGGTCTACCAGTCAACCTTTACTTTGTGCGCTGGTGCTTATTCATGTGATTGCACATGAACATGGCAACTTCTGGGACTTTCTGGGATTCTGGGACAGACAGGCTGCTCCTGAGGCGATAGCCTGGCTGCAGCACTACCAGTTTTGGTGTGCTCTGATTATCTGTGATCAGCAAGAATGAAACCACCACCTTTGATGCCCAGTCAGGTTTTACAAGAAAATCCACTGCAGGTAGGAGCTGTCACAGGAACTGGTTATTCCATACCATGACTGAAGCCTTCCACTCTGACCTAAAAGCAGATGGGGTCACTAGTGACCCCTGTAGCTCTGGAACAACACACAGACCCTCCAGAAGCCATGAATCTCACTCCTCTCCCCTATACAAGAGAGCTGGGGCAGCAGCTGCTTAATCTGAAACCAGTCAAATCTCACACTTGGCCAACAGATGGGAGCACTTCAATTTTCAGGAGAGTGATTTCTACTGTTGACATTTTTGTTGAGAGGTATCTAAAGATCTTGGCATAAAGCTGGCCAAACAGACATTTTTGAAGGAAGGAAGTGGCATGAGTTATTGATTTGTATTTAAACATGGGGAAGAAAAAACTGACTGGTAACCCGTACCATCTATATCACCCAAGAAAGAGAAGTACCTGTCCATTCCCCAAAACATAAATATGGCACAACACTCACAGAATGAGTCAGTATGGAGGAGCTGGTCTTTTCTTCAAGCAGCAGAATGCCTTTCCTGGGTAAAGGGGAGAGCTAGCTAAAAAAACCCAGGGCCCATCTCTTCCTAACCACATGGCAACCGATTGCACATGAGGAAAGAAAGGTATCTGAGCTCGTGCTTTAAAGCACATCTTTTCTCTTTGACTGAGACCACTTGTCTTCAATGCTGGGCATTCTTGCAGTCTATAGCACTGTGGTGTGAACTATGTAGGTGTTCAATGAAGAATAACATGCGGCAGCTACTGAGTAATTCATTTCTTTCAGAAATCTGAGAGAAAAATACTTGCAAGAATAGGACACATAAGAAAAAGTGAATTTCAACTATGGATTTTACTTTTATTTTATTTTAATTTTTCCCAACTGTAAGACATTTTTATTTCCTTTATCTTTGGTATTTTATTAAAGCAAGAAATAGAATGCTACGCTATTTGGATTTAAAATATCTGATTTTAGTTATCTTATTTATTTAATATTTATTACTTTGTAAAAGTTTTTCATTTTCCACCAGATCATTTCTTTTTAATATTTGTTCAAGATGTCTCATGTTTACTTCTGCCTTACTTTTCATATACAGAATCTCTATTCTTTTACTGATTTTTTGTGCACTGATAGTGACTTTAACTTGGATAGTCTTTCCGTAAATTATGTGAGGTCAATTAGATGAATATCTCAGCTGCGTTTAGGATATTCTGTGTTTATCAAAAGCATTCTTGCTCAAAATGGCATACTTCTAATAGCTTCTAGATAGGCTAGACTTAATCCCTTTTTACCATTTTTTATAGGCTCCAACCTTCAAGTCTCTGACCTTGCAAATTACTAGACCATATGCTTAATTTTAAGTACAAGGAATCTCATCAGCTTCAGAAGGGCATCACATTCAAGTAAGTTAAGGATGTCTAATGCACTCTGAGGAACCTAGAGCTACAACCTTTACGCTCTTCAACAAAACACTGCCTTCATCTGCCCAATGAAAAGCAGTTATTGGTCAATAAACAGTAAATGTGGACTTCACTGTTATTATCCCGAGAAACACTTACGCATTCTTTACAGTACTATTTCAGGAGGATTGAAAACCACCAATATAACACAGACATGAAAATAATATTAATGTAGCTCACATATAATTGTCTTCTCCCAATCTTGCATTTTTTCTTTTTTTGCTATTTTCCCTGGTCTTCATCTGCCTTTCAGTCCTCTTCATTAGCATATTCAGATTGAATAAAACACTACATGATAAAACCAGATTACTAAAGCCATAAGGAATGTTCAAATTAAATTAAGCAGCAGTGGGTTAGTAAATTGCTTTACTGTTATATTTCTCTTAACCACAGCTGTAGCTGCTTAAAGAGGTGGTTGAGTAGGAACAGACACTTGTATTAGGAGAGATATCTCAGAGTAAGCGAGTCTTACAGACCCTGTGGACTATCAGATAGTGGTGTCTAGACTAAACAAAATTTTTTAAATCTGCCTGTGTACAGAAAATCAGTCAAGCCTCTGTTGAGGTCTTTGGTAGCATAAAATTTTAGCTCTATCTATTGATAGAGTTGAATTTTACCCACAAGAATAAATATTACCTTCGTAATGTTTGACTGCCCAGCTGACTTCAAGAAAGCTTGCAAGGCCTCAGTGACAGGTTACTGTGTGCTGGTAGCGTGTATTACTCAGATTTCAGACTAAGCTCCCAGACTTAAGTCCTCTAGTACGAGTGATCACTGTTATTTCCTTTTAAATGGCACAAAAAGTCACCACGTTACATTTGAAAATGAATCAAGACAGACATCCTGAAATACAAACAATATCAGTTCAAATAAAAAATAAAGGGCAGAATGAGATAACACGGGGTGGCACCAATTCAGGGAAGCAGCCCTATTCCCTGGACACATGGGATGGTATTGCCTCCTGTAGGCCTGCCAGCAGAGACCTTCAGGCACAGCTGATAGCGATTCTACCAATAGAATAAAATAAAAAATGTTACTGAGCTTATGGTATGGATATACAAAAAGGGTGAACTAAATACAGAAAGGAAAGATGAGTCTGGTGGCTTGCAAGGTGAAAGTTTCTGATTTTTTGTTTTCCTGAGAAGGTACTGGTGTGGCCCAGAAGCTGACCTCCATTATCTGTGAGCAGCTGACCAAAGGGACTTCAGGCTAAGGAAGGAAAAGACTTGATTCACTGGCAGTATGGAAAGCCCATCTTTTATCAGCTATGCCAAGCATTTGTTTACATGCTACAGTGTTTTCCTGAAGCAGTCAGGCCAGAGAGAAGATATGAAGATGACAAAAACAGAGGTGGACAAAAATGAAAATGCTTTTGCTGAGCTGCCCTGCTCCCTTGCGCGGTGGTTGGACAGGCCCTGGCTCTGCTGCCACCGGGAGCCCCCACTGCCATCGGTGCCCCACACACAGGGAGTCGCCAGCCTGGGCTGCACTCTGCTATGATTTACAAATTTGGTTTCGTCAGGTGACAGATTTTACTAATATTTTTGCTAATTTTCAACATCCTCATTTAGATATTGAACAAATTCTATATATTTAACTTTTATGGGAGAGTAACACCTGAAAGTGAAATAAAGTAACCATCTAATGAAATACCTATTTCAGCTTAAAACATGTTTTATCTCTCTTTTTTAACTTCCTTTTTGGCAAAAAGAAGGTAAGAGCAATTTTTCAGTCTTGCCCTAAGTTGAACGCTTTCATCTTTATGGTTCAGTAAGCTACTAAGCTAACCAAAACCTCGTGGGTATCAGGTTGCATTGGATATCAAGAAGTCTGACAGACCTGGCAGCCGTGTTCTAGCACCTCTCCCTCCTCTTCCAAAATGAGCTGCTCCCCTGACAGCCAGTCCACGGGTTTGAACTTACGCAGATTTTAATTGGTGGTGAAATTTCATTTGATTTCTAAGCTACAAGCTTGAGACCTATGCGATATATTTAACATTCTTTTCCACAGCCCTCTTTTCTCTCTCCTCCTGGACCTTTCTCTTTATGCGCGTGATACTTTTGCCTACGTAGCAGATCTTCCTGGTTATTTCAAATGTTAAGAACGCTAGGATAAGTGGTTTGGGGACTGTGTGTGTGTGTGTGTGTATGCACCAGACCACTTAACTGAATTATGTTGGTATATTGTGACTCAAAAGTATAAAAAGCCAGGTATAAGGGACAAAAATTGACCCTCAAAGGAAAAGTGACCTTCAAAGGCTTCAAAGGTTTTTACAGATGTTGAATTCCTAAAGCATGCCATTTATCTGATTTCCTCGAAGTCCTGTGACAGTTTGGCTCTGTCAAAGTACAATTTAATAATTCTAACTGATTTTTTTAGGGGGTCCATCACAGGCTGCAAGCCTCATTTTAATGTGGGGCCTTACCGGTTTCCTTTTTTATTTCTCTATAAAACAATGATGATGAGATAGTAATATAATGAAACTATAAATGGACAATCCTCTGAGTTTAATGAGTTTTTCAAAACTCAGTTTCAGAGAAATGGGAGCCAGGCCACTGATTACCTGCAGAGGATGCTGTCACTTAGTGAAATAAATCAAGAGAGTGTCTGAAAAAGGTTGACGCTATAAAGGAAGAGACTCTCAGTTGTTTAGAGTAAGAGAAGAAGAAATTAGTTGCTGAGAAGAGAATTTGGATAATACGGAAACAACCCATATTGTAAAGGAAACCATCAAGAGATGCTGTGGGAAGAACAGGGAGAAAGATGTTGGATTTTTAAATCCTAAGCCTCCAAGTCCAAAGCAGTAACTGATGTGAGAGAACACATGCAATTCTTGTGTGGTTTAGGTTAAATTAGTATTTTCTTGTGCTAGCAAAAGTCAGAGATGATCAGTCTGAAATCTGAGCATTACTCCTGAGCCAGTGTGCTCGGAGGGATGGGCTGCCAACCTGGAGCTGGGGCGCTGAAGAATAAACCTTTACAGCCGCAGAGGCCGCGGGGCTGCTTTGGTACGGACCTCAGGGAGGCTGGGCCGCGGGGAAAGCACACATCTAGCAAGGCAAAGAGCGCGAGCGAGCTGCTGCCCGCTCAGCCTAAGGGAGGCTGAATCAACTCTAGGAGAAAAATCAGAGAGTCAAACCCAGCAGCAGCTGCTGGGTGAATGTCCAGGTCATTCCACTTCACTGAAACACCTTGCTTTTAAAATTTATGCACAGAGATGGTTTATTGCAGCTATGTGAGCTCAAAACTAGAAAGCTCAATTATATTTTTGTTATATAAGCAGATGTGTTTGTTATACCATGACAGCCCTATTTACTGTATGTGTAATATCACAGCAGTTGTAGAAATGATAAAATTATTAACAGTGAAGAGGACAAGAGGGAAGTCTGATCATGAAAGAGAAGGTATTAACTAATTTACAAATGTCTCATATATTTTTGCAATAAACAAAGAATCAAAACAAAACTAAGTAAATCATGTGTTTTAATAGACTCTCTCCTTGAGAGCATGAACTAGAGATTTGTTTTGTGAAACATGAAGGCTCTTCGATGTTCTGATTTTGTAATCTAGATGTACCTTTCCATTATACAATAAAGTATGATCTGTCATCCACGCACAGAGCGTCACAAGACTGAGATTTAATTGTTCCTGCATAGGAAGAGAATTTATTTATAGGGTTTGCCTCTGGACACATTAAAAACTACTGATGGCTTTGATATAAATTTCCCCTGAATAAGGAGGGAAAATTTGGGTCAAAAAAGACTTTAACTGAATCCAGTAGTACTTGTAAGTATATTACAGATATATAAGTACTTATCTTTTCTTGCCAGTACTATATTTCAATAACTAAAACATGCTGTATAAAGCTATAAAGATTAATTAAGCTTTTACTACTTTTAATTGGATAAGCTCACTATAAAGAGAAACATTTCAAGATCAAATTTTAGTTTTTTTCTTAATTGTTGTAATGGATCATCTGAGTAATGTACAATAGAAAGTGAAGCAGTCTAGAAGACTAAATGAATTTAAAAATGAAATTCAGGAGCAGTAAGCTATTTCTCACATCTGCTTGAAGGAAGGAAGAAAGAAGAAAGCGTTACAATGAGAGTTATTTTATAGCATCAGGAGATATGCCACAAATCTTTGCTAATGAGTACACACTGTATGCAAGCATAGCAACACATAACAAACTATTATAACTGATCAACAAACCCACCTGTGGAGTCACCTGATTTAAGCAAGTGGCTGGCCAGGTCACACAATGAAGTCATCCTAGTTTTAGTTCACCCTGTCCTGGTTTTATATCAAAAGCAGTTTCATTTCAATAAGCTGCTAATACTTCCTAAAAATCCTATACAGCTGTAAAAGGTTTCCCCACAGCTGCAGTTGTCAGCAAGAACAAGCATTTAGCAGTTTAAGCTTCACAAGAGTAAGTGGTAACAAAGTCTGTGAGTTGCACTATACCAAGCTGTGGGTCTGTGTTGACCTACGTAGGCCTGTAGCAAGGCTTTGGCAGTGTTATAACTAGTTATGGCAGTGATTTTAGCTCGAGTATCAGAAGAAAGGTGAATGTGTATATACTAGTCCCTTATTTAATTTATATTATTTCCCAAAAGAAAATAATAAAAATTGATCCTTTTTACTTTTAGCCCCAATCCTGAAATTTGCTATGCATGAGTCCACTACTAAATTCATGCCCAGTAAATTCATGATCAGAATTATAATGTGCAATTTTTCATTTCTAATCTTGTTATTTCTAGTTATCCATGGTAATTATGTTTCTGGCTGTGTTAGCCATTTAATATTAGACATGCTTTTCGTGTAATTGGACACTACCAGCTCCCTTAGGCCTACAGCAGACTTTGAATTCAATTCCTGTAGTAACAATACGACTGATTTGTGTAATTCTGCCACTTAAAACAATCGCCCACCTTAATTATGATAAACTTAGAAGACATGATCTGCATGCAGGAGATACCAAGCAAGTCTGACATCCCTCGGTTTATCCAGCTGTTTGGTTATATACGTGCACATGAACGTGATGCTCAAACACATCCACTTCATATGCTAAGAACTACAAATGGAAATGGACACAGTAGAATCATCATATTTCAAAATCAGCATGGATACCTTTTTTTTCTTATAGAACTTTGTTAAAAAAGAATGAGTGTTTTTTTCACAAGGTGTGTATCTGAAAATTTTATCTAAATTTATCTAAAGAAAATAAATGCTTATGTTTCAAATACCTCTTTTTGGGATTTTTTAACTAATAATGGATTAAAACACAGCAATGAAAGTTTGGAATGAAACAATAAATGTATAGGCAATCCGCTCATGCAAATAGCTCTGGAAACAGGATCATTTGCTGTTCATGTGCATAGCATTCAGTCTGGCCTTACCTACCTGAAATTAAATTTCCTCTCAATTTGTTACTGTATTTTTTAAAAAATGTTAGATATTATGTTAGATGATTTTTACCTCAACAAACTCTCAGTCCCAAATCATCCTGTAGCATTGTGTTCCATGTTCCTAGATTTAAAAACATATACTTTCTCCCCAATGTACCTTAGAATTGACTGTTCCCTAGGTACTTGTCTCTTATATCACATCTTTAAAGCTCAAGCTATAGAGGCTAGGTATTTTCCCCAGTACCTATTGATACTGAAGGCAATATGAGCTACACCTGCCAGTCCATCCAGAGAGGCAGGACATTTTATTTGATATGTCTTTGTGTGTCTCACTCTGCAAATCATCAACAAAAAACATCCCTTCTTACCAGAAAGAAAGTGATTTCAAAAAAAAAAAAAAATCACTGTAGTTCTTTTGCTGTGCTGGGTTTTGCTATTCTGTCTCATGTCCCCAGAAAGAGCCTACATAGAAAAGCATTTTGTCTCAGACCTCTTTCTCTATGCTTTGCTGCAGAAAAACGGCCTGTCTAACCAAGGAGTCACAAAAAAACTAAGGTTCCAGCGCAGCATTTCCTAAGCAATCTGTCACAGCACTTATTATCTACACAGTTTGAGCAAAGGTAGTCAGTCCCTTTAATCAGGATTAGTTTCACCAAAAATTTGAAAAGCAGAAACAAGGTATCAGTGCTGAATGTAACACAGAATGAGGATCACATTTTCTAAAATGGTTTCATAGACTGAAAGGATTGATAGTGTCCTTTGACAGTCTTAATTACACTGGCTTATTTATATCCTTGACTTTACAACCTGTCCATTAATAACAAACGGCACCAGTGTTGTAACTCACTATGTGAATTCCAGCATGCACATTGCTGTTATCCTGCTTACATAATAATTGCCCCAATAACATAAAATGCTACGTAAAGAAAAAACACTTTAAATGAGGTACAAATTCAATACAAGCTTCTATTTTAAATAGAATATAATATGTTGCTATTAATAGGGGAATAACGTAAAAATGCTCCCTTAGGGATTAATGACAGCAGAGTAATCCATGCTTCCTCTGTTGAGCCCATTCTGGATTCTTAAATCTGACACTCAGCACACCTACCACACAAATAACTTATATGAATCCAGAGATAATAAATTGAAATTTTAAAAATCAATCTATCTTGTTGGATCATAGCTCTCCCACTTTGTTGCACCTCAAATTTGTTGGTAAAAAAATCACAAAAAAACCTCCCTTTAAATTTTATTGGTCCAAACCTGCTAAGATGCTGCATGATGTGACATGTTGGCAATAAAATGCATTGGATGAACTGAGCATCATTATGGTAAAAGACGACAAGATGTCACATAACGAGGAGCAGCAACATGATCTGCACTTGCCCCTGAATTTGCTTTATCATTTTGTATGAGGCTTGCTTTTTAAAATAAATAACTGCATTTGAGATCCAAAATAGAAAGTGTCCTTAGGCAGTCTCCATTCCAGGGGATTTGATCAAACCAGATGATCTGATGTTTCCTCATCCAGAGTCACACCTGCCCTACAGTTTATCTGTGAAGTAGGTTTGATGAGCATCTTAGGCACTTGACAAGCTTTGCCTTCCAAGAAGAAACTTGACAAATTACTGCAGTTAATTATCCTCAAAACCATCAAGTGTCCCAGCTATGAGTTTTAGTAGAGTGATCCTACTGACAATTTCTCAACTTGGAGAAGACATAAGAGAAATACTGCTTCATATATCAAATCGCCTGTGATTAAATGCTATAAAGACACTTTTTAGTTTGTGTTTTTATTTATTATGTTTCAAAAGAAAGACAAACTATTTCAGAAAACACAAAATACTAATAATATTGCTAATGAAGTCATTTGTCTCATGCACATAGAATATGGTGTCATATTAGAAAATGGTGTTGAAAGAAGAAGAAGGAGAATTTCTTAAACCAGTAGCATTTCAAAGCCCCAAAGTGGCTTTTTAGGATGACTTTAATTCAAAGGAAAGCTTTTTTTCTCAAAACTATAACAGAGGACAAGTCCATAGCTTCTTTTTAGACTGGAGTAAACAATACAACATTCAGGTTCTGGACAGATGAGAAGACCTGCTCTTGCGTAACAGCTGCCTTTTTCTGGTCAGACTGTGGAAGCGTACTCAAAAATCCAAGTAGCCAACGGTGATTTTTCCATAAACTTAACCAAGTTTTAGATGTAGTAATAAGTGTTGTCTTAGTAAATGTTGATACAAGCTCTGAAAAGTGGCAAAAGTGATAGGAAGTTTATTCATGGACAACTAGATGTTTCTAAGGTAACATAACTATTGTGTCTCGAAGGGCATTCTTCAGGTCTAACAGTGCAAAGCAGCATGAACTGAAATCGTTGCTGGTAGAGTTCAGCAGGACTCAGTATATCGCTTGATACTTAACATGTTTAGTCTATTTAGGCTGTATATTTCTCACACCATGCAGCTTCCTTCCTGCAAGTCTTGCATTTCAGTCAGAGCACATTTAATACAGAGGTCTGCACTGCACGCTGGCCTGTATATCTATCTTTCCTAAAGGTCTCACCAGTTTTTTTGTAGGTCCTTTATTCAAATTGCAGCAGAGGGGCAAACAAGCAGCAGAATTTCCTCCACCTCCTAGCCTGCTGGCAACACAAATGAGTCAGCCCATGCACAGGAGGGATGCATAAAAGGATAGTAATTTGTGTGTAGCAGATCGCTGTTTCTAAAAGGGGAGGATGCAGGAGTAGGGAGGAAAAGATGGCAGCACTGGTACAACTCTGCATCTGCAATTCTTTCTTTCAAAGAAGATTGTACAGTTAAAATTTAGAACAAAAGCAATAAAGGCAAAATTGCATCATCTGATTCGAATTAGGAAAAAGAAGTGACAAAAAAGTAGGAAATGATTTTAAAAATTGCTTTCATCTTTTGAATCTACTACAAGGAAAGGCATCCTGTGTAGAGCTGAGAGTCCAAATTTGGAGTAATTCCAGCTTCTTTAAAACATCAGCTTTGTCTCATCCATCTTATGCCAGCTTAATTTTAATTTAGCTATAACATCAATGTCTGACAATAAAACTTTCTGCTAAGCGAACAGTACCAAAATATACCACGGGCTAAAAACTTCCTTGACTTTCCGTATCAAGACCCCATTTCAAACATTTCATTAGGTAAGTCTGAAGATAATGTCTTTTGCAAAATATCTTTATTCTGGAGAGCATATAGTGTAGTGGGGAAAATTAGTAACATGAATAGAGAAAGAGGAGATGAGAATTGCTTTTTGCTATTCCCATGATACAATCTTTATTGAAATTAGTGTTGTGAAAAGGTCTAGATGAAGAGCAACTGGTAAATTGGTTTTCCTTCCAAGAAAGATTTAAAGTACTCTCATAGACCAAAGTGCTTATTTTTCTGGTAGATTTTTTAATTATTATTTTTGAATAAGTTGTCTGATAATACACAAGGAATTATTATTTTCAAGTTCAAATTAAAATATAAGAGAATGATTAAAATTCAGACAAAATTTTTACTCATTATTCTAGGTAGCCTCATTGCATATCCTGAGTTATGTGAAAAATCACAGTTGGTACTGTGTTTTCAAATATTCCATGTAAATGTTTGAGACTTTAATCAAGCTTTTTTCTGTTTAAATCAAAGTACTTATTCAGACAGTCCACAATCCAAAACAAGCTACCGAAAAATGTTTAAAACATATTTTTAAAGAAATACCTCATTTTTTCAGTCAGAGATATTACTGCATAACAAAGACACACTTTCTGTATGCAATTACAAGTGTATATTTTAATATAATTTAATGAAAACTATGACTCCTTAACTCTACAGTTAAGGAAAATAATTTTGAACACTCACCAGAATAAAGAAAACTTTCAATTGTAGATAAAATATGCACCAATCAATTGCATATAGGGAAGAAAAAAAAATGGTCTCTCTAGGTCATTCAATCTAAATACTTTTCATAATGCAGCCAAATAAGAGCTGAAGAAAACTGGTCAAATTTTGAGTAGGAAAGATACATAATAACCAAAAAATCTCATAGACTTGTTCTGTAGTCCTAGTTTGTTCTTAAGTGTATTATGAAAAAAAAATGAGATTTTGGATTTTGCTTTCTGCGATACCAGAGATAAAAAAACCCAGAACACGTAGTTTAATGTTTTGTTCTGCATTTATGGCATACAAAACAACGAAAAACCTGTCATTAATCCTGGATCACAAAGGCCCCCTAAGGAAAAGTTACTTAGTCTGTTGTTAAGACAGGCTTCAAAAAGGGAAAAAAATGACAGCTGGAATCACTGCAAAAGATTTCAAATTCCTAATAAAAGATGACAGAGGTTTTTAAATTCTTCATCTTGTTGTGTGTACTGTCCTTTATGCAATAGCAGCTGAGGCAGTCATTAGCTCTCATATATGAACATGATTTTACTTTTTATTTCTTTTTCTATCCAAAGGACGCTGTCTATTGGCGGCATGGAAGTGAAGGTAGCTGGGAATGTCAATGAACCATGCAGCCATGCAGACTACCTGTTCTTCCTTATTTCCTGACACTAGCCTGCATTTGTTCTCTCTTCCTTGAAAATAAAAACTCCAGCTATTTTATTTAACAATTGTAGCAATCTTCAATTACCAGTACATTCCCGACAATAGTGAAAATGAAGTGCAGAACATAGCTACTTGTTTATTGTAATTGCTTAATAAACAGGAAGTATATTATCTTTCCTATCTGTATATTCATGTTGTAGTAAAACATGTCTCTAGATTGAATTGCTGACAATTTATTAAATGCCAAGTTAGAATGGAATAAAACTCATCAGTGCTTATAACAGATCTAGCCTATTTCCTGAAAATTTTAGCAAAAATATTCAATATTTTTGTTTAATAATGACCTGGTAGTAGTTACAGTTATGTTCAATAGCTACATCTGTGCTCACCAGCACAGAGCTGGCTTTTTATTTCACTAAACAAAGATCATTCTGAATTGTTAATCCTTGGAAATAATGATCCACATGCTCTTTTTCATCACCAACGGTATATGCCACTCAGTTTAGCAAAAGGCAGAAAAACTACTATATTTTTCTGTCTAGGTAACATCTGAAAATATTTTGTTCCAACTACATGAAAGAAAAAAGAATTATGGGAAGCTCCAATTTTCTTTATTTTTCTCTCTGGATCAAGTATGAACTTGTTAATGTCATTACTTACATTCTAATGCTGACCCAGTCGGTATTAATCCTCAAAACTAATGTTGCCTTTTTATTTATATATACACGTGAATTATACCATACTGTATATGTGCTGGGTTCAACTAGAGGCTTCTGGCAAGTGTCTGATGGCAGAGGTAAGGCCTTGTCCAACCCACTGGCCAGTGTCAGGCATTTGGGTGTTCTTCACAAAGGAAACGCACCACGTACCCCACCACAAAGTGCTGCCTCCATTTCTCTAGCAGAAATGCTTATAAAAACTTGGCACGATTAGTAAATATTATGTACGATATCCTACAAAAGACTTAGTTTTATTGCTGTATATGAATATTTCCAAAACATATTTTGAGACATGAAGCTTTTTTTGAAAGATAGTCATTCCAAATACAATTTTGATAAAACTACGTTTCTGTTATACATCCTAGGAAAAAAACGGAATGTCTTTGATAAAAGGCACTATACAAATAAACATAAATATGTAGAACAAAATCTGTGAAAATTACATTCCTTAGCATTTTCACATCCTATGAAACAGTAACAGGGAAACTAAATAAAATGTAGCTTTGTTAGCTTATTACCATTTTGTCATATTTTCTTAAAATAGCATGATTAAAGACAGCCTGAAAAAAATGCCTATTTTGCAGCTCTTGGACAACCACTTAAATCAGTTGCAGTTTTCCAACTAGGAAGACTAAAGATAAGGTATTTAATTTGATACTCAAAACATTGTGCCATGGCAAGGGCAAATAATAGGGAACATTTCTAATACCTCCAACCAAGTATATGTTTAGTGTTGTAGAAATATTCCATAATTATGGGGACAAGTTATGAGTTAAGTTAGAGAACCACTATTTGTTTTTAATATTGCTAATTTCTAACAACTACAAAGTATGTCAAGAAATACCTGGACAATGGAATTTTTTAAAATGAAACAGACTATGGAAATGAATTAACAGTGCGATATATTTGCAGACATTGGCAGCTATGTTCTATGACAGTTGAGATATTTCATACATTTTAAAATATAGCTCATTGGATACCATACTGCTATCTAATTCCAGCATTTCTAGGAGTGAAGTTAACACAAGTTTTATAACTTAAAGATAGAAAGATAATGACATCAGAATATAACTTTTTTCCATAATAAGCATAAAAATATTATATACTTTAATGCATATCTGATGAAAACCCAGTAACGAATATTTCAGATGGTACTGAATCATGGAAGATATTGATATGGTTTCATATCAAAATGTATATTAAAAATATTCAGAAGCAGTTGTAAGGAAGTAATTCATCTTATATATTTCTTTCAACATTTCTATAGGGAAGTATTTCCTTGTATAGTATTTCTGATTCCTTACACAGGGAACAAGCTGCCTGGAAGGGGCAAAGCTTTGTGGGGGGGAGGAGGTTCATCGTCTTTGAAAACACTGACAATCCAAACATGACGTGCCAGCCTTTATCATTAATCTTCCTTCCAGAGATGGAGAAGAGAATCACGGATTGTTCATCCTATGCAGTTGTGGAGGAGCTACCCTTGCTCTGTAGGTGGGAAAACTCTATTATTATTATTATTATTATTATTATTATTATTATTACCACAGCAGGACTTGAAATGGAAATGTTCTTTCTATCCCACAAAACTCAAGAATGTCAAACATTTTCAGCCTGTGAATGAACCTCAGATTTCTTAGAGTATTTTACCCTTTCATCTCTTAAAAAAGAAAAAAAAGATCATATTGAAAATTTTAGCTTTTTTTAAAGGAAATCAGTGCACAGGGTGGGCAGAAGCCAGAAAAGAGGAGGGGGAAAGTAAACAGAATTATATGCCTTCTTGTCACCTCTCTGAACAATGAAAGAGAAAGACAAACAATAGCTGATGGGAAACAAGATTTCATTTGTGTTTAATTAGCAAGCTGACATGTATAGATTTCCATCTGTTTTGCTAGAGGCTGCAATAAATACTGTTTGTTGAATTTGCAATCCTACAACAAAAATCCTTCTACTTCAGTACTTGCTTTGCAAGTAAAGATGATGATTTTGTTTAGGAGCCCAATTCTCTAGTGTTACTGTTTTCCACAAAACAACTTCCTTAAATGTTTTCAAAACTACATTAAAGAACGAGATGCACCCTGCAAGTTTGGAAAAAAATCTAGGTAATGACACTGATCAATCGATACCTGTGTTATGTAATGGGATGCTTAGAACAAACCTTTCAGCTACAGCTCTAATGCACTAAACGCAGTTGATACGGTGACAGATCCTGTTCAGTTTCTAGCCATTTTCAAGATGCTTGATTTGCACAGGAGAGTAAACTGTATTTGTGAACTAAGGAGTGTCACAGCTACAGATCTCGCTACATGTCTGATTAACCCCTCAAGTCAGTCCTCAAGTGCTGCCACTCCACGCTGAAGGCAAAGATCATTTCTTCACCTACCAAGAAAGCCCACAGTTCCTTCTATCTTATAGAAGGTTTCAGAAAGTGCTGGCTTTAATCAAGGGAGGTCTGGAGCCAACTGATATTCGGAAAGATAAATTACGCAGACCCTTCGACAGTCAGTTGCATTTACTGTCCCTCTGGACACCTCCCTTGGCTCACGTATTGTAATACCCTCTGCATCAAACACTCAACCAGCACAGTCCAAACAATTCCATTCAGAGCAACTTACTTAAAAAACAGGACTTCTTAAAAATCTGAATATATGGCAAAAAGAGAGGAAGAATGGATTTTCTTACCTAAAGGATTACTAAACCAGTGTTACCGCAGACTTTGAAAATCTGGAGTCAAAGTAGTTTACTCTGTGACAGTCACTCACTAATTCTTCTCTTTCTAGACAGTAGCTCCTTAATTTCTTTACTATGTAGTAGTTCCTAGACTCAGCAGAAGTCCTTAGGCTCTGCATAAATATTTTCTTTACAAAATAGTCACTTTAACAGTCCCTTTTTTAATTTATAATTTAATAATAGAGATAATGCTCATTTCCCATAATCAAATAACTCCTTATATATTGTTTGTTTAATAGATCATTCTGCAGAAATACCTTTCTGTCTCAGCCATAAAACTGAAAAAGTCCATTGTATATCATATTGTATATGTCTAAATTTTTCTCTTACAAACCTGAGGTCTACTCCTCAAACCAAGCAGAATTATTCCTTTTTACTGGTAGTCAATGTCTGATGTCAAGATTAGGTAAAATGTACAAAAATTGAATGTGTTTTCCCATGAATTCTCTAAATTATTAAAACTGACCTCTCTGACTCCTGTGTTCTTATACATGGTTCTTATAAAGCATATCATACTATTATTTATCATGCCAAGACTGACCTTTTGACATGTAAACTTTGACTATAATTCAGTCTATTTTGCTCTGGCTCTCAATATTTGTCAGATAGGGATACATCAAAATTATTTTGAATATTAAACAAACAGAAATATCCTTCAGCAATGTAAAAAACAGAATTATAGAAAAGTAAACATATCACAGAGGCAGTAGTCAAATTTGAAAGCATGGCCAACTACAATACAAATATAAGAAGAGCAACAGTATTTTCAGATGTGTTCTTTAAAAACAATTGCTCTAAACACCCAAATTACATCTGTTCTTTACTGGCCATCCCAGTCTTATCATGATTATATACATAACATTTGATATCAAAATCAGGGAATGTTGTTTATCTGAGTAGCACAAAGTTATTTTTCCACATCACAGTCTATACCACACCCTATAAAATGATGTTAGGCAAAAAAGGATCAGACTACCACATCAAACCTTGCTATGAGTATATCTTTACTCTTTTTTTCATCAGATGACTGGAATATACATTTTTCATATTCAGACTCACTCTCTTCCAAGTAAGTGTACAGTGAACACACACCCTAAGTGTTCATCAGGAATAATCTACTCCTTAACTTTTCAAAATGTAAAACAATGAGGTAGGTTTAAAAACAGAACAAAAATTTATTCAAATCCTCTTAAGCTTTGCAACTTGCAGGTAAATTTGATTTGACCAAAAATCAGCACCTACAAAATCTCATCTAATTATCATTAGCTGCCTTCAGAATCTTAGAAACAGATACTTTTAGAGTAGTTTATCTCTTTACATAGTACACACAGAAAAGAGGTTGGAGGAATTGCAAGTATGGTTAGAAGTCCAGTTAGGACTTCACAATACAGCTTTAAATATTAAGTGAGATGAACCTTACAGTGAAAGTGAAGATAGAACATTTGTACTGGAAAGATGAAAGCTCAGAGGACCACCAAAACACTGACAAAATGGGGGAATCTATATTTTCCTTTTACTTCTAGTCCACATTTGTTTCTGAAAAGAGAAAAAGTGGACGTGTACCTTCTCTTAGCAAAAAACAGGTCTTAGATGCGCTAGTTAGTATGTAAAATTTTTACAGACAGTTAAAATTATTATAACTCTCACGCATCACACACAAAGACACATGTACCCTATAAATAAAACAATGAAGACAACAATCCTGCTAGTTTTCTTTCGGTCAGATAAGTTCACAGTTGCGTCTTCTGAAGAACCTCAAACCTTAATTTAGAAAAAATCTCCAAAGGCTTTAATTAAACCCTGTCAGGAAGTAATATAACACTGTTATTTGTAAGAAATTAAGTGGAAGAAAATAATGGGTTTGACTTTCCACTCTTACACTGGTTTCATGCAAATGTGAGGTGAAAAATCAGAGCTAACATGCCTAGTTTTCCCAAATAAGTAAAATGTATGGAATTTCTATTATTCCTTTAGTACCATCTAGTCATACCATACCATACAATCAGCTGCTATCTGAATGTATTTTTCATGTTCAATGAGCTGTTAAAAGAACTGCAACTATATCAGAACTGTGAGCGGAATATAAGAAGACTAAATGGAGATAAAGCAGCTGGTATACTAAATGAGTGGGACTTAAATTTGAAAATATCCATATCCTTTTTGTGTGTGTGAGAGAAATGCAATGCAATTTGTGATTTCGATCTCACATGCTGCAGCTGCCATAGGAAAGCTTCCAGCATATTCTTCTACCACACTATGACTGTTTCTCACTTAAGGTCCTCTAGATCAAAATGAATGCTCATTGCCTCCTTGGCAGAACTCCTCTCTTTAGTAGAAACAATTAATGTCTCTGAAGTTTTCCTGTCAGAAGTCTTGGTGATCTTCAAAAGACCTAACTCCAGCCCTTCTCTCAACTGCAAAGAGCTAGGAGATTTGCTGAGATTTGTTTGCTGAACAAGGAATTACCAGTGATGATTTCATATATGCTGACTTGCCAAAAGCAAATGCATTTGGTCTTGACTTACTCATAGAGGGAATTGTGTTGGTCAACATACTTTATTCCCTTGTTCTGGCTATCTTTGGGGAAAAAAGATAGGCTAAATCTGATTTTTCAGGTCTTAGAAGTGGAAATATGTGCTTGATTCTAATTTTCTCTCCACTTTTTAATTGAGGATCAAGACTTAGATTCATACCGTTTTCAGTTCCTAGTGAAAGCTGTGAGGGCCAGAATGAGGGTCATGCCAATACGTCCTTGTGCATCCTGCTCCTAAAGGGGACCTTTCACCTCACAGCTCTGATATCACTCTTCGTTGAGGGTGATCAAATAACAGTTTTTTTCTGAAACTGAAATCAAGAGTTCAGAAGCAGTTCTCTGAAGTCCAGCATTCTGCAAAGAATTGCAGAGAGGAAAAAAGCAAACGTGCAAACTACCAGCTGCTACTACATGCTAACCTAACCTAGCTTCCTCTAGACCAAGAGCCTCCAAGAGGAAAATGTCTTAAGGACCACATTACCAAGCGAAGCAGATGGTAAGTGGGAACAATCAGAAGCCACTGTCTGGACAGCTCATTCTTTTCTGGAGAAACAGAAGGTAAAACAAAGTGTCTCTGTCCCCAGTTTTCTATACAGCCACAATCAGCAATATACTGAAACGTCATAAAGCTGAGGAACAAAAAGGGTTCATTTATAGAGTCCCCAATTAGTGACACAGTGTGGAAAAGCATATCCTGAATTGTACAAGCATTTCACATATTCCAGTGTCATCAACCCTGGCCTGGTCTCACCTTCAGGAGTTCTAATTCCATAACCCCTAACACCATGTTGTTCACGATGGTGTCTCCTGCTGGGTCTGAGATGCTGATATTGATCGTGCAAGAGTAAACACAAAATGGAGCCAAAAATAGGAACTTATCATTGTCAGGAGAAAACAAATATTCATTTATTTTAAATAATGCTGCACTTATTTATTACAGAAAAACTGAATGTGAACTCTGTTACTGGATC
The DNA here is from genome assembly GCF_003343035.1 of Apteryx rowi. Classification (NCBI taxonomy): domain Eukaryota; kingdom Metazoa; phylum Chordata; class Aves; order Apterygiformes; family Apterygidae; genus Apteryx; species Apteryx rowi. The sequence goes on from NW_020451192.1 coordinate 138,261, forward strand.
AAGGCAGATTTTTGTGTCAGTTTGCATCAATATGCTTTAGAGAACCACTGAAAGGTCACAGTTTTAAAGTTCCTTTTTCTCAGACACTGGAATTAGCTCCCTAGTGAATAGTGATAAAGCTGAGTCTCATTACTGACTTCAGATATCTCCTCAGTGGCAGAGCTGTGCAAAAGTGAGGGTTCCCCTGGGATACTAACAAACAGGAAACAGGCTTTCATATTAGTTAAGGTAACTACTATCTTTCTTCCATTAAGGTAACTATTGTCTTTCTTCCAGTCACCGAAGATGTGCTGTGCTGTGGCAGAGCGCAGTATTAGAAATAAAGACATTCAGTTCTACTACATTTGGTATCTAAGCTATATTCTGCATGTTATTCTCTGTGCCACCCTTAAAAAAATGAAACACAATAGAAAACATCTCAACATAGACTTATATCTCATTTTCTTCCTATACACAGGATGCAATGATAAATAATGATTTCTGAGAGAGAATAAAAAAGATGCTATACTGAGTACTAAATGTAATTATGCAAAATGCAAAATTCAATTCAACTTTAAATAAAAACCGTGACTGATGCTTCCAAAATTACTTTAATTAAGAGGCTAGCTATTCAAATACTCGCCAGTAATCCAACTCCAAGAAGCAATTCAAAGCATTACTGCTCCATAATGAACCCATTACAGCTTCCAATCATACCTCTAGGAATTCACATAAATCTCTTACAAATTACTCTACATCTATAAAGAAACTTTGTATGTGTTTGGAAAGACATTATGATTAAAAATAGAAGTCAAAATAATGTTTCTTAAGGGGGGATTGATGTATAATTGACAGATTTTTGTGTTTAACAGCTAACAACTTTGGGTTCGGGCTTCCCACTGACCTCAGTTTTTCCTTTGGTCTTTGATTAACTGCTTGATCAAATGAGGTTTAACAAAATAAACTATTTCTGATCATCTTTCTGAGATTGTTCCAAACCTGCTCATCCCTTTTTCATTCCTTTATATCATATGTGAGCTGTGTTAGTCTTATGGATGCAAGAAACGTGATGGTGACTGTCATATCTGTTGGAAGGATAAATGGTCATTTTTTCTTGTACTAAATTGAAAGCTGGTGGAGATTGGAACATTCTGTGTTAATATCAACCCTTTGGCTTATTCAGCCTAAAACAATCTTTGGTCTCTATTTCTGACCAGCTGAAAATTCATGGGTCACCTCCAGCAAACTAGAATATTCCCACACGGAAAATATGAACATATGCCCTACTGTGATCAGATCTTTAGCCAAAACACAAAAGCTGATGTTGGCAGCTTTACTTCAAGCAATAGGTGCATGTATGTGTGTGTTTAGAGTAAGCCACGAATCATATTTTCTTTGCTGACCACAGTTCAGCAGATATTTATCTGTATGTCCTCACTGTTCATTACAGTGCCTGTAAAGATATCCAAGGCTTCAGGCCAAAGGATGCAGTATATGCTTGCATAGCTAATGAGATAAATCCAGTCTGCCCACTGAGCCAATTTGAAATACAGGTCCCCAGCTATGTGAAACAGAGACTCAACTACTAATCTGAAATAATTTTCTGTCTGCCTACCAGTAAGGTGAGACCCTGTGGTGCAGAAAACAGATTTCCATGACTTAATGTAACCTTTTTCCTTCCTTTATCAAAACTGTACCAAAACTTCATCAAAACTTTTTATTTGATCAGAAAATATAACATCTTAATGTTATTTTTCTCTACATAGTATTTCTTTCTTTTTATTTCTTTTAGAGTCCTATGAAAATAATAAAACACACTGCACAGAATCCTAAGAAAATAATAAAACACAAGGCACAGAGCCTTGAAAAGATTAATCTGCAATGACCGTATGACGTTAGGGAGTCAATATAGTTTTTATCCATATACTTATATTGACAAAGGTTGAACACCGGGGGAATCATCTTCCTGAACTCTCTCAGGCCAACACATACCCCCATAAACTGATTCTCACAGAACTAGGCCCTTGCTCTGAAATGCTGTTTATCAGAGCCTGTAATCACAGAAATCATGTCTACATTAGTGTTTTAGTTCACTTTAGGAGGTTTGAAGCAAATCTCCCCGTTGTTCCCATTTGTTTTGGCTTGCATGGAGAAAAGGTTTCAGAGTATGTGAACTGGATCCCACCTGGATGAAATGACACCTATCTGTTAGAGTGCGTCTAAGGCTTTCCATCCATTTACGGATGTTCAGCCAGTGAGCCCAGACTAGAATTAATCCAAAATAACCCACTTGGCCCCCAAAGTGGATGATACAGACCAGAGATCCTTATTACTGCTGTTTTGCTCTAGAGATTAACTTTTATTGTGCCACATCACTTAGTAATGTAAACATAAGCAGAGTAATCTGGATAAAGTAACTTCCCCTGCACCTAGGTTAGTCTTTGTGAATACCTCATGATACCTTGACTTAATATCTAATAGCATAAGTGTATCTCTACATGTAACCGCACCGTCAATGCATTTTCAGTGCCACGGACATCTCACCACCACTCTGGCTTTGCTCAGCACCAACACTGTAAGAGCTGAAGGTGTAGATAGTCATTCTTTATATTGTGCTGTCACCATACACACCATATTAAAATACTTTATTTTAAAAGAAACAAAAATCAAGTCTGTCATCCTTGGTTAGGACCTATCACTAGAAGTAACAAATTTCATGGAACAAGCATTCTTGGTCATTTGAAACTGTATAATTCCTCTTAGTGAATAAATATAAACAGATCACTTAAATGAGTCTACTTCTTTGAAGTGGAAATACTGAATCCACATTTTTCCCATTTGTTTACATATTTGAGTGAATCGCAATACCAACTGAATTATGTCAGCTGTCATTTCAAAACAATCCTGGTCTCATAATCCTTTATAAATATTGCTAAGCCTAAGTGCCAACCTAATATTGATCTAGACAGGAGAAGGAATATATATATATTTTTTTTTACTAAAACCATTACTAAGAAATCTTATATTAAAAATCTGTGAATATTACTAAGTATCACATTCAAAAGGCAAATACAGCCTAAAAGCAAAACTGGAATATTTGTATTTTCTTTAATGTTTCTATCACACAGTTTACCAAACATAGACATATTTACATGCTAACAAGCTCCTCAGCACTTTTATTCAAATCTCAACTTATTTAAAACCATTCAAACCATGCATTATATGGCTTGCCACTGATCATAGGACTGCCGAACATGCCAAGTATTTTGTGTTGTCTGTCTTCACCAGTTTTATTCGTTGCCTTAAGACAGATGAATGAAAAAGAAGAAATTTTTCTGATACATCATCCATCTCTCAACATCATTAGTGTCAAAACCACACGAGGCTAAGTGCTACATGAGTAACAGGCAAGCAACAGCTGCTCTAGCCTTAGAATTTTATAATCTGTGTACAAAAAGATTGCAAGAACAAAATGCTCTGTATAAAATAAAGTGAATACTGTGCTAGTTAGTTGTTATATTAATTTCATTTATTATTTTTTTCCATGTTTGATGAGTTTTTCTAGGTAAACTATATCCTCAGTACTTCCTAACCCAAAACTTTTTTTTTTACCTCATATTTCCAGCTCATAAAGGATACCTGATGATCATAGGCTTATCAGTTCATGTCTAGGGCTCTATTTATGTTGCTATGGTTGATTAATTCAGATTTCCAGACAGTAAAAGCTATAGTGAGATAAGATTTGAAGTTGAAGAATCATACATGGTACTAAAAGCTAGTCAAGACTAAAATCTTCCAGACAGAATGCCCTCTTTTATTAAAACCCCAAACCTGGGATGTCCTTTGCTTGGCCCAGTGTGAAGTAAATTAATGAGTAGGAGATAACATAATCTAGACCTGAGAAAACTACTAGGGACATATTTGAAATGTACAATGTAATCAGCAAATTATTTACACTCCAGACAGGGAAGGGAAAGCTTCAGTGGTATTACATAGCAAGACTGATAATATCCATCAAGGGAAGAATGCACCATTCCAATAGATTATCACGACAACATATACAGGATATTCAGTACACATCTATAGAGACACAATCTGTGCTCTCACAGCAGGCTATGCCTGCTCTATTTTCTCTACTTTCCCTATAAGCTAACCTATTACCCATAGCTTCTTACCTAAATGTTCTGCTATGAACTCTCTCACCCTATACAGCTTGTGTGCAGTTAAGAATGGATCAACCAGTATCAAATCAACACAAACCATTACCCACAGCATTCTTAGTATTCTGGAAAATACTAGTACATTTCTTCCTCAAGTTTTATTTTCTGTATGAATTCTGGTAAAAGAATTCCAGGTTCAGAATCCAGCACTGAAGGCACTTTGGAAACTGAGCCAGAAACATGGTTTCTAGCTATGAGTCAGAAATCCAACCATGATCCTATTTATGGAACGGGAGGAAAGAACTCCTCTTGCTATTCCTCCTACTGGTCCGCTGCTTGTATCAGTCACATCTATACAGCTGCAATAGAAATGGCAGCTCTGTTTTAGTCCTAGTGCTTCCGGCACACAGAGGAAAGGTGCTTTCGGACTCCTTACACCATCTGCATTGCAAAGTAGACTGGGCCACGCTCTGTTTGAATGATAGCAGTTCTACATGGAAAAGGTGCATGGACTGCTCTACTTGGTTACTGTTCAGTTTCAACACATGAAAAAATGCTCTTCTGTGGACAAAACAGGATACGCATGATAGGCAAAAATTTACATGAATATTGAACTGAGACTCAAAGCCATTCAGCTCTTTCTGTTTCCTTTTATGTATATATTTTAAGGTTCTGTATTCTTTGTCTAGTCTAATAAAGTATCTGATTTTTGGATAAAACAATATAATTTACTAAGTCTCTACAACTGAAAAATACCATAGACAGGATCCTTCTATGCTAGTTTTTCCTAGTTGTTTTGTGGGAAGGGTATGTGTCTGTGTGCATGTGTTTTGTTTTGTCTTGTCTTCTGACTTTTGAGGGGAAGGATTGGTTTCCCTAATTTCCATTACCAAATTCGCGGTAATCAGGCTTACCTTAGAACCATAATGTTTCTCATTTCTTCCTCAAGCAATGTATGTTTCCACCCAGAGGAGGATGCAAATACATCTATAGGTCAAAACAGTCAGCTAATATTCAGTCACTCTTCCCAGTTTGCTGCATGCAGAGCAGCAGCTTCATAAAGTGTATCAGACCATTTTATTGACTGGCTGAGAAAAAATTATACTGAAAATGTGTGGCCATACAGTGCCATTGATTTTGAAGCAGAAAGAGGGTATTGGGGCAGGGCAGCTCTCAGCACCATGATTCCACCTAAAAATCAGAAGCTAAGCAGAAACCTAATAGCTTTTCAAAGATATTCTCCATGCCGTGGGTGTGTACAGGGCTGTGGGCAGTGAGGACATTGCCATGTCTTTGATGAGCTCTGATGGCTGCAAATCATAATTCTCTGGTGCAAGAGAACCATGCAAAACACTTGTGCAGACAAAAATATTCTCTGGATACTTAACACATAGTATATTAAATGGTACACTCAGCCTATTGCAGTAACACACCTTTAGGGTTTTTTAGCAGAATAGTTAGACTACGTCCTGATTTTCCTACCAGCCTGAATAATTCTGTTCCATTACTGGAGGCAGAGGGTGAAATTCTCACCAACTGGGTAAAATGGTGCAACCTACTAGTTGTTGGTATAAGCAGACCAATTAAAAATGCTCAGAGTCCTCTCCATTACACAAAAAAATTAACAGCACTAGCAAATGAAACTTACTGAAAGTTTCTTTGATATAATATGTTTTAAGGTATAAAAATGTTTAAATATTTATCCTGCAAAATTTTATATTTGTTCTAATACAGAGAATATGTTAATCTGTTTTTAGATACATTCAAATTAACACTGCATTAACATGTCTTTGAGCAGAAGTGCTTTGAGCTTGTTCTTCACAAAACAAGCAATGAAAGTACATATCACAAAATAGAAATCCTAAATCAGAATAAATAACACTTGCTATGAGCTGTAATGTAAGACTTGCTATGAGCTGTAATGTAAGATTAGTCTTTATTGCCACTTGTCATTTACTTCTCAGTAAATAAGCCTGCAAGCACTAAATTCCAAAATTATATAAAACCCACTTATATTGCTATAAATATTTCCATCTTATTTGCAAGGCAAATCACTTTATTATTGTCACTTGCCTGTGACTCTGGCCTGATTTTTTAATGATTTTTCTACAGTTGGCTACAGGGTAAAGCACTAGTCCAGCATTGCTATTCTCTGACTGTTGAGAGGTCAGAAGTCTCTGGCAACACCTCACTGTCAGCCTTGCAGCCACTGTCATTATTTATATTCACTAACAGGGTTTTCAAACCTTCTGAAGCCTACAACAACCCACACAATCTGTACCACAAGCTTTTGCACACAGAAACAATTATTCAGTTGACTCCTGCTACAGTTGGCCTTTTATTTCGGGTTTATCATCTCTAATGATATAAATTACCAGTTTGCTATGGACTTGCAGCTTTCACAGAGAACATCCCTCTAGCACTTTTACTTGATGGTTGTAAAAGAAATTTATTGTGCCAGTGCATTAAGTATGGAGAGAAAATGTTTATTTAGGTAAAACTACAGGAGAAATCCCCCGCCTGGCAGAGGACGCCTGGCAGGAGCTGCCCACACGCTCAGCCAGCTGAGGAGGAGAAGACGAAGGGTGCAAGAAAGATCAGGTCCTATCGCACTTCTGTGACCAGACCACGCAGGTCTGAAAGTACACACAAACATTTTTGACCCTGTTCTGCATGTTATATAAATCATGGTACATTTTATACACGTACAATTCAGTCTACCTAGAGTAAGAATAAAACAGAGCCATCATATACATATTTTAGCAGCACTTTGTAGCAGTATGCATGATCATACGCAAATTAATGTTTACATGTATTAGTGTAGACAACCAATTTAATAAAATAAAATTTATCTCATGACAAACATCAACATCAACTTAAATTGCTTTTACGAGAAACTTGAAATTTTAAAGTTCCTTTGTGCTGTGCTTTCATAAAAGAACCAAGCACCCTCAATTTGTCTATAAACATAAAAACTTGGTTAAGAATTATTTTTTCAGTGCATTCATGTTTCCCATTTCATAACAAACAACATAGTTATAAATATCTCCTTTCTAAGCCAGACTGTTCCACCTGCATCATTATGTTATGCAAATAATCACTGAATACAGTAAAATACAAGACCAACCAAAGAGCAAGGAAATCTTACTATATTTGGACTTCAATGTTTATAACTTTGATGAAAGATATATGCTCACTGAGGGACTGCTGACAAACTATATTCACATAAAATAGTAAAAATACTAACTTTTTATCAAGCCTAAAAGCAAAAAGAAAGAAAACCACTGCTTTCTTTTGTATAGTTGCACAAAAGTCTGCTAAGGTTGAGTGAAAAGTACAAGCAAATTGAGATGAACCAAAGAGATATTGATATACAGAGCACTAAATTTTGGCTTTGCCTGGGTTCCTACACAAGTCAACCTTGTTCATTAAAGTGCTACAAGTCCTTCCTTTCCTACAGTATATAACATCTTCATATAACCTCCTCTCATACAGTTTTCTATTTTAATTGCTTTGTTCAAATATATTCCAGGGATCAAAGCTTAAGCTTGTTTTAATTATAACAGGTGGTTCAGCAAATATACTAACCTAAATCAGGCTTTTAACATTTATAGAACTTCAGAACAGATTTCCCGAGCAGAATAAAGACACTAGCAACTTCATCGTCTCTAGAGAGTGGCGGACATCTATGTAATTTTCAAACTCAATACTTTTCCTGAACACTAGGCATCCAGGAGATCAAATAAATGCTTTGATAATAACCCACAACAAACTGGGAAGGAAAGGGAAGCAAAATAACATTTATTCATCCCATATCATGTTGCAGGTGAAAATGTCATTTTAACTGTTGTAATTAGTTGTTGAGAAAATCCTTGTTAATTTAATCTGCTAGAAATAAAGCATATCAGGCAAAAAAAAGCTCTGAACTTGCAAATTTATGGAAGACTTCTGATGTTTTAATTTATGCTCATTTATTAAACAAATCAAAGTTGATTATAAAGCATACCATTGATAGCATTTGATTAAGAGCTTAATAAATGCTTTCTGCAAAAACTTCTACACGGGTATCCGCTAATTAGGATTCTTCCCAATGCAAGGGCTCTCTGCTGGATGCACTCCTATATGGCCATTCTGACTCCTTGGCCTGCAGAGGGTTCATTTTAAGTCTTATTTCCTAAGAACATCAGTGAAATGTCAAGAATAAACATACGGCTTGTGTGTATGCTTTATCTTTCTTTCTGCACCACTTTTGTTGCCCAGAGAATTAATATGTTGTGGTTTTGAACCAATAAACAATTAATTCAGCAGCTTAATTGTTATCCTCCATCAGTCAGTTCAGGCTCTCATCTCATAATTTGGTGTAACAGTTTAGTTTTAAATATTTTAGGCAACAGATTGACTAAGATTTTCACATACTTAGATTAAGTACCAGCATATAGATTTCAAATTAAGGGTGATTAGACTGTTCCAAAACTTTGCAAACTATTTAAATGAAAGAGATTCTCTGTCTCAAAGCAATTACAATTTAACATACAGAAACAGTAGAATAAGTAGGCAAGAAAGAAAAAGGTGAAAGTAGATTTAAAACACATCAAAACAATTAACAAGAGTCACAGGAAGCCTTTCTCAGCATTTATTACATTTGTAAACAAAGACTGAAGTAAGTAAAGAGGGGACAAGAAGATACTACAGGAATGGAGGGAGGAGTCAAAAGCTAGAAAATAAGGAAGCACACAGGAGGCCAAAGCAAAAACTGAGAAGTTGCTTTACATATCTTTCTTTGCACTGCCCAGATGTAAACAAATAAATAGAAAAAAGAATAAAAAGAAATGAAAGGCCATCATGGGAAAATATAATCTTTCTCTGGTTGATTTTTAAAAAATTTTAAGGGATAGTTTTAGCACTAAAAACACCAAGCTGCTCTGGTACACAAACACAGATTGTCCTTAAATAGCAACTTTACTTTCAAATGTCATTCAACTCTACATTGCTCACTTAAGCATCCAGAATGCAACAAGAAATTAGGCTATATTCCCCTTTTGATTATGTCCTCTCAGCTTAAAAATCTGTGGAAGAAGTATTTTTAGAAGAGAATTTTTTGCATGTGGGATAATGTCTACAATAAACACAGAGATTGCTTGTAACAACAATACATACTGTAAAAGATTATATATTTTACTCTTGGTGTTTACTTTCATAAAGTATCACATAATAAAATAGTCAATTTGGTATCACAACCAAACACCCTCATTTTACTAACTTTTTAAACTCGGCACACTCAGAAAGAATACCTGATGTCAAGAACTGTGTTTAAGAGCACAGCTACCGTAGGCTGCGCAGCATATTTAATGTCAGTGTGTGAGAAAAGGCGCTGGGCTGTGGAGGAAGAGGCCTGGGGCACTCCTGTCTCTGAGTCACTGCCAGGAGCGGCAGACCAGCACTGTTAGCAGGATGTCACTCTTTCTGCGCAGCCCTCAACTACCATTTGACATCACTGTTTGAAGGGCAAGACGGCACAATTGAAAACAATAGATTAAAAGAAGACAAAAATGAATTGCATTCATTGGACCCACTCAATGAGATACCTGTATTTTGTGAAAAAAGTTTGCCAAGTATTTTATGGTCAACTTTAAATTCCCTCCTATTATTTGTTCCAGAAGCATACACAGAATTTACTATATATTAAAGATGTCATTCTACAACAGCATACAGTAACCAAAAGGACAAAAATGATAGATACGATCAGGAATGGGAAGATTATTTAAATCCTAACTGTGTAAGAGGCTGAGCTGAAAGAGCCATTGCCACTTTCAGGAGTGGAGTGTTTGAATGGCCCTGCAGGGCCAGAGTGTAAGAAGAAGAGCAACTGTGGGGGTGGCAGAGAGGCGGGGGGGGGGCTGTTTTTTTTTTATGTTAAATCTTAATGTGGGATAACATATTTTTCCAGAGCCAAGGCACTGAAGATTTCATTTAATTCAATACTCCTGAAAAATGGTTATAATTATAATGGCTTTGCACATGAGATTTAGACCCTATAATAAATTTTTACCTTTAGCTAAGCACAAAAGATTATTTACTTGAATGAGGTGAAACTTGGCTTAAAACTAAAAATGTTAATAATCCCACCAATAGATTCTGCTTTTCTGTCAATTGCACATATATGATTACTACCTAATCAATCAAATTAAGCGCTGGCTAGAGTGAAACTATATTCAGAATTAATATAAAAAATCCAGACAGGTACAACATAAAAAGTTTCAAAAATATTTTTAATATAATATAAACCTGGAATTTCTGATAATGCCAAGATAGTGCTTATCTAAACTAAATGGGAAGACTCAGTGTGGGTCCAGCTAAAAACTACAGAGCTAATGAAACTCCATGATCATATTACCAGGAAAGAGAATCAACAGTATAATCTTTGTCAATGTAATTTTATATTCATTTATGAGCAATTTTCATGCTGATTTTGTTAAGGCAACAAAGTTACGGTGATAATACTGATTTCTTGCATATTTTCTCCTTGATTTCTTGCATATTTCCTCCAATAAAAACCATTTAATATATAAGCTTCTTACCTATTAGCTACTCTTCCTCAAAGTTTATCTTTATTTTGAGTACCAAGCAAAATCCCTGCAGTTGTACTGAAGTTTTCACTTACCTGAAAAGTATAAAACCGGGTTCCATTAGGAGGATGCACTTTAGGAGAGGCAGAGACAGTGTTCATATCTGAGAATATCATTTCTGGTCACACACACAGTACAATCCACAGAGAGCTACAGATGCCGAGCAGAGCGCTAAGCTCAGAGACAAATCCTTTTGCACATTCAGGGAGGCGACTGTACGAGACGCAGCCTGCCCCATCCATGCAGGTGCAGGGTGCCAATTCCCCACTCCTACACCTGCGAGCTGAACTGGCAGGTCATTGGTCGCCGACCTTTAGCTCAGCTAGCCCTTCAAAATACACCCGGGGGAGTAAAAAAGAAACGTGCTGAAGAAACGAGAGCTCTGAGCTACAGCACAGCACGGGGAGCTGGTGCAGCATGTGGCAGCGCTGGCCCTGCCCATCTGCTCCCCGTGCTGATGAGCTCCTCCACCGCCGCCTCGCCAAGGGGTTCTGCCGAGCATCCCCGCTAACCAATAACGCACGCCGTCACTGCCAGCCAGCACGCACGCGGAACAACAGGGGGCCTGAGGCCCGTCTTGGATTCAGTTCATAGATATACTGGATAACAGCGAGGATTTTATCATTTCAGCTGCCAACAGCTGTATTGACACATGCTAACTTGCTTTAAATAACAAAAGGGTTTTTTGTTTTGACTCTCTTACCCGGACTGTCTTGCTCTCCAAATTCAAGTCAATTTTTTAATACATTTCTTAAATTTTGGTGCTACTTCAGACTGTGAAAATAGGGGAAAATAAGGATTTGTGAGGTGGTTTACAGAGTTACAGTCAGTTCAAATATAATCCATATTACAAGCCTCCCTTTTCTCATTCTTTTCTCATTCTTTTTTCTTGTCTCCTTTCTCATTCTCTCTTTAGCAAAGATTTACCAAACACTACTAGGTATAAGGCTGAAATCTTACTCAAAGCCTCATCGTGCTTCTTAAAGCTACGGACCTATAGGTTAGCTCACTAGCTGTATACAATTTCTTTAAAAAAAACACATTTTGTGAGGTCAAGGATAATATTTGCAAGCACCTGTATCAAACATCCAAATAGCAATCACTACATTTTTTCTTCACACACAGATCATTTGAACCACCTGAAGGCATTAAACAATGTAATATTCAAAGAACTTGATACCTCTCAGCAACAAAAATATATGTTCCATTTATGCAAATTGAAATATAGAGTTTCAGTAAAGGTTAGAAAATATAAAGGGGGTTGAAAAATAAATATTCTATGAAGCAGCTTGTATTTTTTCATCAGGTTTAGAAGGCAGACAGAGAAAACACTTAAGAAACGTTGCTTTGAAAACGAACCTTGTCACAAACCTAAAAGCCTGATGAGTTGCCACGCTCCTTCTGTTTTTATTCTGCATTATCTTCCTGCTTTTAGCAACCAAAGATAAGACAGTTTCTAAAGTGAAATGACTGTGAAAGGGGTTGGGACAGACACAGAGATGTCTTTTGTGGAAATGTGTATGCCGATCAGTATGAACCATTCAGTGAGGAGTGCAGCACAATAATCATATTCTGCAAGCTAAAGAGAAAAAATCCTCTTAGCTCCAAGTCATTTCTAACAATTTCTTTCAGCCATTCCAAAAGAATTATACATACATATATATCTATATATATATAATTACTAGGATATTGCTTCTATAACATTTACTGAAGCTAAGAAAACCTATTGCCTCTAACATTTTCTTGAGACCTAGATTTTAGATTACAGATTATGCTCCCCTTTTTGATTTCTCTTGCAGAATATCTAGATGCTGATATTAGCAAAGGGGTCCCTCAGCTGGTCAAAGCAAAGATACAAGATCTCTGGTAACCCAAGTACAGAACTTTTTATTCTGGGCTGCTATTTCCCACTTTATGATCCACCTACCAAACATCTGCTATTTCGCTGTAGTGCAATGAATAAACAAGTTTTTTTCATGGACGCTTAAGATCATTTGTCCTGAAAGACCATAGAAATGTACCTATTTGCTCTCTCATCAAGTCCATAATTTGATTACAATCTTTGATTTGAAGAGCTGATGTGCAAAATTCCTTGCACATTTATCCAATGGACAATTACTGTCACTACTAATAACTGTACCTATCAGTTTGAACTTCTCTAGCTTCAACTTCCAAAACTTTATCCTTATTTCTAGCAATAATATCAGAAACTCAGTTTGGTGTTCACCAGAATTTGCTATACCTTGTTCTAGTTAGGTCTCAAAAAAACTTGCCAACATCTTTAAGAAATAGTCAATATCAAATACTCTAGTGATAGCGTTCCATGATCATAATACTATTGCTATCCTTTGGCTTGCTACTTCCCCTATTTATTCATCAAAGATTACAAGTGTTCTTCTAGCTAGCTCATATTCAGGTCATTGTCCAACATGACTTATCTATTATTTTCTACTAATTACTGTTTTTCAAAATACTGTCCCCTATATTTATCTGTCTCTTGGGCTTTCCTTCTTACGTGAAGGAATTTGCACTTTAAAAAGAAATAATTTTTAATGTTCAAATAAACACATCTAGCTAATCTGTACAGATCTGGGGAAGAGATATATCAGTATTACTGTTGTTCTGTCTCTCCACTAAATTTTATTTTTTGTGAAAATGTTACCAGTAATGACTATACATTTTCCTTCAGCTCACCACGAATCAGGCCAACAACAGATTCTTGCAGGACCCTCCTGGAATCATAACATAATTTGAATGCAACATTCAAACAGCTTGAAAAGATTCGTGTAAAAGTACTTCTCTAAAAAAAACACTGATTAAATGAAATCAGTCTCCTTATTGAAATGGGTCAGAATTTATGTAAATTCAGAAAGTATGACCTGATAACACAGAGCAGAATGGGTGCTCACAATTACAGGAAAAGCAAGCGGTTCATGTTTCAGAGGAGCCAGCAGCCTCACGGTTAGGATGCAGCTACCTCCTCAGAACAACAAGCTGAAATCAGTTCTGCCACGACTAACTGAATGCCATGACCGCTAAGCTAAGTATCAAGCAACCTGGCTTCAAAGCGAGCACAAAGTTGAATACACTGTAAGAAACTGAACAGATCTAATAGGACAAACTGAGAACCAGACCTACAGACCATGACTGCAGCTCAGTGGCACAAGTGCTCACACAAGGATGTGGGTGATCCCAATTCAAACATTTGTTCCAATGAGGCTTCCCATGAATAATTTAAATATTCCATTATTATCCAGTTGTTTTAGAGGAGGAGAAAAATGTCCTGTATGAAAACAGCTGATAGGCTGGTAGTTACAGCTTTTACGTCTTTTGCATTCTTACTTTTCAGGTGTCATACTCACATTGATGAGGCATAGGAAAAGAAACCCTATATCCCTAAATAATATGTGATGTGGCAATTCATTTTCCCCAGATGGCCCTAGTTCGTTTATTTTTGAATTTATTAGTTACCAAGCTCTGAATCTATATTATATGTGCTATATTGACTTTGCATTTTAATTAGATACCCATCTCCAAACCCTTCAGGGTGGTACATTTTTTTTTAAACTACCAAACTATTTTCATGTCAGCTACTATTTATACATACACACACACATACACACATATATCTATCAGACCATTATGTGAAGCACTTAGGAAATTCAGGGAGACTAATATAAAAACTTTTATCTCTGACTACCGAAACAAGATGCACTTCTTGACTGCCAAACACAGTTAGCTTTTTAATGTGCCAGGGCTTGTGTGATATAGTTCCTCTTCAGAATATGTAAAGCAATAGAAAAACAGATGTTTTGAGTTAAGATATAAATCACCAGTTCTTATTAAATTAGATGAGTAATTATCCAGAAACACGGGCTTTATGTCACATGTTGTTCTCATTTCTATCCTTATCACAGAAAACCATGTTAAAGAAACGCCTTTCTCTGGGAGCAGCGAGAGTGGGTGATTCTCAGCACATCAGAGAGCTTTCACATTTAACTCAGACCACATCACTTTTACTTCACAGAGTCACAGAAACCCTACTAAGGTTTCCAAAATCTACAATACTGTACTTGAATTCATGTTTCTTTAAGATCTGCTTACCAATGTAGACATTAATATAAAGGGAGCATCATATGATATATTATTCATCTGGCTAACATTCTCTGAATTACTTTGAACTGAAAACTGATAATGTTTAGAGTTCTGGTCTCCAGCTATAAGTGACTGAAAAGATGTTACACCTTACCACAGTTCAGACAAAAGATATTCAAACTGCGTATTAAATTGCATCAAATATGTTCATAAAGCCAGACGTCTCATCTAACTGTGCTCCAAGCCCAAATTAATTTCCAACTTCTTTTATCTCCTTTAAAGAAATTCTACACCAGAAGTATTTATATATTTCCATCAAAAGACAACACAAAAACATAGTATCTGACAACTGAATATACTTTAAAGACTGTATAAAAGCATATACATCAAGCTTCTGCTCCCAGCTTGTATAGCTCCCACATGATGAACTGAGAGGGAGAATTAAGGAAAATGAAGTACAGTACCAGGAAGTTTTTGCTTCCTTTCAGCTTTTTGGTACAAAGAGAAAATCCTTTTAGAATGGAAGACTTATAGAATAGATCAGCTTATCTTACTGATAAGTAAAGCCCATTTTTCATCCTGCAACTGTAATTTAGAATTGATTATCAACATTTTCCATCATTGTTATGTGTTGCTTTGTATCTTGAATATACAAACACAAATGCTTGTACAGGGAATCATGTCTTACACGGAAGTGCTTGTACCAAGTCAGTATGCACTTATGAGCCCTATTTTAACCTCAAATATAAAGATTTCTGTAACTTATGAAGACAAATACACTGCAGAACAAAATCTCTTCTGTTAGATGTACAAACAACACAATATGTCAGCGACAGTAAAGGGCAGAACGGGCACATAACAGGTGTCTGTATTCTATACAGTGGCTGCCCTTCCAGGTACAAGAACAGTGACTGAAGCTTTCAGGGAAAACACAAATATAAATGAGACTCCTTTTTGAAGTATCATTGCTTTGTTCTATTTACAGGGACATTTTGCCAAGTACTGCAATTATTTTGAAAAGTCACACCGTCAGCACCTTCCTCAATCCATCAACTTCAAACTTGCATAAACATTTCATTTATGTTATAAATGGCAAACTTCAGAATTCATTTTTCTAACACTAGTCATATCTCTGCCATAAAAGGTCAATCAAATTAAAATCATGGATTCAAATAGCTAAGCGAGTTTATGAATAAAGGAGCTAATCCACAGTCCATTTTCTACAACCTACCAAGTGTGCAGTCCATAATCAACAACAATCAAATGCAAACAAGTCCAAAATACAACTTGCTTGGTTTTGCAAACTGTTTGCTTGGGCGGAAGCAAGGCTTTCTTTCCCTATGTACACACTGGACAGGCAATTGCTGACCTCAGCTAGGATTCCTCTGAGTCAGTGGCCTACGATAGTCTGACCATAAAAAGTGGGAGAAATTAATACATTAAATAGTTCTTTATCTCATTCCCTTTCCACACGGTTCAGGAAAGCTGCATTGAAATGTCCCAAGTTCCACTCCATTTTCCTTAAAACACAGCAAGCCCTCACCACTGCACCTGTGCTTCCTCAATAGAACTTGACCATCAGTACATCAAGATTGTCTACAGAAACCTATTAGGTAACCAAAATGAACCTGATATAAACACTGTTGTTATCCGGTGTTAAGGCACGGACTGGTGCCAGTGTCTCACTGAGTGAATGTAAAGAGGAATCTGAATGAAAACCTAATGCTTGGATACAGAGGAGAGTGTTCTGGACACAGAGAGTAATGCGAGAGTGGAAGGAAGAAAGGATGGTAAAATTGGGAGAATGTGTAACGAAATAATACAATGAAAAATGAGCAGAGCTGTATCCCTGTTTCACTAAGTAGCATCCTACCTGATGTGAAAAGATATGTAGCTTTGTTTTCTCCATGACTCTTGGCTTCAACTGCCAAGAGCACAGATACTAAGCTGAGGAGAGATACTATATTTAGTACGTATCCTGTGTCCCCTGCCATTCACTCTTGATGCCAGGATTTCTGTTTTATAGCATAATTAGATATTTCCTGAAAAAGTCCAGAGGCTCTTTAGATGAAAGACACCTTGTAATGTAGAATCCTACCTCTGATTACATTTATGAGCATTTTTAATAAAATTCCAGTCAAATCTACAATTAACTCTTGGTGAATCAAGACCAAAAAACTCCAAAATATTGTCATCCCAGATGGTAGCAAAGAAGTAACGAAAACAGTCAGCTTGTTATTTCACCCTGCGTCATATCACTTAGTTATCACTTCCACTATTTACATCCCTTAAGTTGTTTATACTGCAACATTATACACAGTGGTATCAGTGTGCTTGGCAAAATTAGAGTCATTTCTTAACAGTAAATGTAGAAGCTAAATCACATATATTTCTGCAAAGGATCACGGTATCTTAAGGATGAGAGAAAGAGTGAAAGAACATAAGAGAAGATAATCATTGCCTATGTATCATCCTCAGTAAACAGGCTTTTCGGTTTTAAGTGAACATCTTATATTATGTGCCTATCATGAGTTTAAAAATAGAATGAGAGCCTATGTTGGAAAAATAAAACAAGATACAAATCCGAGGTAAGGCATTAAGCTCTGTGACTTAGCACAGCTCACCATGAGTAGATATCCTTTCTGTCCTGCCTTTCCTTCTTTTAAAACATAATCTTACATTCTTCATCCTAGAAGTATTACTTTATTCAAAACAAAACACTGCTGTGAAAAAAAGCACTGATTCTGCCATCTTTACATACACTGAGATGTATCCTGTTCCATAAGTATAAAAACTGCCCAGAGAGTAAACTACTAATGAAAATGAGTAGCAGAGTTATATCTACAAGATAAAAGCTGTCAGGAAAGCTTGTGCAAAGGCAATTGTCTTTGTCGTTTATTTCTATTTCTGCTCCATCTGGAAAATATCTGCTGTTTTAATAAGTGAGTGATGCAAGTTGCTAAACTGGTCCTTTGAGTAAGGACTTATGGAAATCAAAAACTAAAATTCACAACCAATTAGTCTCATTTAAATAATCTGAGAATATTCATTTGAGTAAGGATTGTGACTCTCAATAAGCCTGAGAAAGAAAGTCTGCTTGTCTTCTTACTCAATTAAAATTTCAAAAAACTTTCCATAGTGTCAGTGATCATATATCTGTGGAAGTGAACATAATCTGGAGAAACATGAATTTTCAGAGCAACCATAAAACAGCATAATTGTGCTTTCCTTCATATTGTGCAAGAAGTAGGATATTACTAATGTTCTAAGAAAATACCCCAAAGTAGATTTACCTTAGTAGCTTCTCTGGCCTGAAGCCAACTGTGTAGCTAATTAGAGCAACAATTCTGAATTTGATTACAACTATTGGAATCTGATAAAGGGCTGTTAAAGAGAAAAATATTTACAGTCTCACTTCCGAGAGCAGCAATTAATTCGGGTGTTTAATTGAAGACATCATTCACCTAATTTTCAAGGATGCTCAGCCCTTGAATAGCCACTGCAAGTCGCTTCAGCCCTGCTCACGCTGTTATATGCCATTTTGAAAATCAGATCTCACTGCTGAACACATCACTCAGATACCCAGAATGTCTGAGCAGATTTGAAAATGTCAGACCTGTTGTTCCAAGCATATCTACAAAATGTGGTCTTTTACAGATAATGCAAAATTCACATTTACAGTTAGAGTAAGACAAGCAATCAAATCTTCCAATATATTTTTTATTTAAGTACATATCACAAACCAGTAAAAACATATTAGCTTGAAAAGACTTCACTTTGCTGCGCATTGCTTTATTGTTTTACAGCCTAAAAAGATAAGTGGCTGTGGAATAAAGGTGAAAGAATGAACTTTCTAAAAAGTCTATTTCTTCCATGCTTGTCCTTAACCAATTGGTATCATTTTCCCTTTCAAAAGTGCAGTGACAGTCTTTGTGTACTAATACTTTCTAAAATCATTTTTTCCTTCAACGCAGAAAAGATATGGGATTATAAGACAAGCACAGGCATTACTGTCCTGAGGGCAAATGGCTGTTCCCACTCTTGACTCAGCAGACTTTCCTTTCTCCTTACAAGCTGTTATAAAAATATAGAATGATCCAGCAAATGCATAGCTATTAAGTAGCAACAAATATTGCATTTTTCTGAGGAGGAAATTATGGTATATAAATACAGTTGAAAGATACTTTCCTAGTGCTAGGAAGTGTGAATTCATAAACATTTTCAAGTTTTTACTTCCTTTGTAATTCAGACTTGGGCAATCACAGAATATTGCTCTGCCACTTTTTAATGCTGATTTTTAATTATCCTATCTATTTTTCAGGCAACTGTGAAAGAAGAGCTGAAAGGCAACAATAAGAAAAAATCATTTTCCTAACTTTGGGGCAGAATTACTTTGAAACATAATAAGCATGCAAATATACCCCAAAAAGGATTTGTTAGCCTTTCTGAGACTTAGTCTTCATGACAGTCACCTTTGTTCTTTATTAATCATGTTACAAAAGTAATTATAGGGCATTTATAGGACATGGGAAAAATAAAAGTCATTTTTATTTCCTTTCTGCATTCAGTCTGGAGGATACAAAAAGGGAAGAATTTTGCCCTTCAACATTCATCATGCGAGTGACTAAGTAGCATTATTCACGATTTATCTTGCCATGCATCAAGAAATGCCACACACTTACAAGCAGTGTTATATATATGTTTTTAATATTATTATGGCTTAATCAATATCTCTAGCTAGAAAGCGGGAAAGAACATGGATCGGTAATTAACAAATATGCGTGCTAATATTAACCAAAGAAAGAACTATTGCTATTAAAGACCAAGGCCTAAAAACATCAGGAAAAACAGCTACTTGACGAAAACATAAAAAGGTAGGCAAAACTAAACACTGTAATACTGATACAATACTACTTTCCTCCTTGAACCAAATCTCGTCCCTTCTGTACGGTGGTGGATGACTAGTTCCTCATGTTCTGCACTGCTCCAACTCATTCTGAAAATGCTAAAAATGGGAGAAGACTAAGACACGTGGCAGGAATGGGCAAGCTCGGTTCCACAGAGATGGCAGATCAAAGACGGGAGAGCTTTATGAACTGACAAAGACCCTCAGGAAGAGAGATACCAAGCGAGCACCTGCGAAATTTGTGGCTGCTGTTGAGCCAGCACTACACCCCCACGCTGACCCTCCTTGCCTATGTATGTAAGACAGCTTTCCCACCGCCTTCTCTCCAGGAAGCAATGGCAGGAATCAACAGCACCTTCTCAAGGTAACATTTATCTTCCTCAACAAGCAACATCTGCAATGTAGATGGCAGTGTCTCTGTCAGCTACCCTTTAAAATCAATAAATATAGGCACTTTCAAGGGGCACTGCTTCTGACCTATTTTAGTTGTCTATTTTAGTTTGAGATGAATCACACGACAGAAGTGGGAGGGAGTAAAGAAAGAAATGCCTACACTGTGGATGTCTGAAGTTGGGTGCAGTGAATCCCGCCCTAGGAGTCTGAACTGCATGTTAAACAAGTCATCAAAATATGACATGAAAATATTATAATCAAGGAGAAAAAACTGATTAAGTACCCCTGAGAGAAATTTACTATTAAAAATAACTATTCCTACAACTATGTGAAACAAAAATATGCACTACATTATTTCTGTAAGGAAAACAGAACCAAACAAACCTGAAAATGACTTTTCATACTTTCCTGTAAAAAGTGATGTGCAAAGCAACATCCACAGCAACAAATTCACAGTCACATCCAGACACAGTCTGCTGTTACAATATCACATGCACGATTAACAGCCCAGACTAAAACTAAGACACAGATCATTATGGAACACAGCAAAACTAATTGCAAAATTACTGACATTGTACAAACAGAGACATTGTGACATGTTAAGTCATTTCTACAGGGTTAAATAATATATCTACCTCAGGCCAGACAGTTCCTAATTCTAAGTACTATCTCTGCACTGATTCCATGCTCTTTGCAGCATGAACACGATGGATGTAACATATGTTTGCGATATACAGCTTAGAATTTTGCTTTAGAATTTATATTCTTTAAGCTTTAAATTCTGATCAGAGCCAAGTAGTGGTAATGTTAATTACTATGTTCATACAGTGGCATGGGAAACCCTTAAAGAATTGTAGAGCACCAGATATATAATGAAATGAAGATGTATCATGAAATATATGCATCTATGCCCAATGGAATAATAAAATCACTGTGTTTGTCCTGAGTAGAAAATTTTCCTAACTGAACTGCATTAGGAAGATTTTTCATTCCCAAAAAAAGGCACAAGCCAACCACAAATTTAACTCACATTATCCATATAAAAGTTTAGTCCTTTTCCAAATCTAACATAGTACTTATAATAAGGAAACCTTATGGGAAAGATACCCACAGAAAAATTATACATAGAATATAATTTGGTTTACTTCATCAGTTTCAAATTTCTTCATTTTTCAACTTCACCCACTGGCTTCTTAAGAGATTAAATAGATAGGTTTGGTGTAGCTTCTCCAAAGCATTTATATTTTAAATAAATATGCCATGGTTTATTTCTCCTGTAACTGAACAGCACTAATCCGTACTGCCTCTCTTCACTTAAAAACTCGTTCTTGCCACTAATCATTTGCATTATCCATCTCTAAATCTCTTGATAGCAGCTTACCATGAGAGAATAAATCTTGCTCCTTTTCAGCACATCCAGATGGAAATCAAAAGGAAACATTTTATCTTACTCCTACTCCCATCCATTTACCAAGACACCAACCTTCTAGTTGGCGGGTAGAAATGGGTCCTGAAAATGCAGTGAGCTGAGGTTTGCTAAGAATGAACAACATTATACTTCAGAATAAACAGGTGGCATATGAACCAATTTAGACAAACACAAACATAAATTGTTCCTCCAAGATTTCGGACGCTGACCAAGAGAGAAATTTTATTAAAAAGGAGAACAGTTTTCTATATTTGTTCTCTTTGTTTAATTGGAAAAAACTACAATGACCATGGAAGTAGTTTGACAGACAAGAAAGAACAGTTGGGCAAATAATCATAGATGAGTCAACAATTTAAATAAAACTTGTGATTTTATTTTTTAAAAATTGCAAATGAGTCATTTATGAATCCATAATTTTCCATTACTCCATAATTTTCCATTACTTACACTCTGCCTCATAATATCTGAACAGATGAACTTGGTTTCTATTCAAGCTAAGCAAAATATTTTATTGCTTCATGTGTCTTTGAACTGTTCACATGTTAAATTAACCAGTGAACTCTTCCTTTGCTTTATAAAAACCTTGAAAAATTCTTCAAAATTTCTGTGATACAGTTTTTGCAATAAATGCCTCTAAAATATAAAATGGTAAATAGTTATTAGAGAAAAAAATGTGAGTTGTGAAATGCTGAATGCTTTAGTTTGATTAAAAATGACATGTTAGATCAAGACCCAGGGTTGAAAATTATCTCTTTTTATGAGGACTAAAAATAAGCTTTTAATGTTATCAATAATGTTATCAATAAGCTTTTAATGTTATCAATAACTTTTAACAAGCACTGACCTGTTTCACGAATCTCCTTTCACAGATTCTTTCTCAGCAGTGTTATGTGCCCCTTTCCCTAGACCAAGATCACCCTCTTGGGCAATCCATCCCTACGGCTACTGCATTTCACTGCTGCCGTCCATCTCGGGACTAGCTACCTGAGTCACTGAGGGCTAATAATAGGAAAGGAAAGAGGTGGGCAAGAAGAAGGCAGGGCAGGTTAACAGAAAAGGCTACACAGCTGGCAGGGGCTGGGATGTCAGTAGAGGGGAAAGGGAGGCTATATTTTTAGGAGTAAACTAAATGTGCTTGGGAAGGTTCCCAACTGTTGCAGCCAACCAGCACAGAAGAGTACCTAAGTAGGCTAGGAAGTGCTGGAACGTCTAAAACAGGCTGCACACAAATGGCTTATTGGGAATAGTCTCTGGAATAGGCCTATTCCCACAACATACTTAGAATTGACTGGAAAAATGCTAATTAGTGTGTGTGAGAAGTGTGCCAGAGTCTGAGCCAACAGATTACTACTACAGATGATTGCATTTGACTGTCCAGGAACATTTCCTGGCTCTGTTTAATTTCAATTAATAATTAATAAACATTTCAAGTCTCTTCAGAAGGTTTAAAGTTATGGTACATAATACAAGACATTATGTATTGCCAGTCCTCTGTTGAAACTTATCTGGTGCTTAGGATAAGATTCAAAGATAGGATATGAATTATCAGTATTTATCAACTGTTTCTAAACCTTCAGTTAAGACAGAGCGTACTGAATACAGTGTAGTACTGCATTTTTAACTGAAGGATACAGCATTATAATCAGAGATGCACATTAGTACCACAGAGACAGTTAACTTCGTTTCATTCACTTACCCCTGACTGTAGACATATGACAGCATGTGCTCTGCATGTATTGTCTATAGAAGATCATCACTTTTTGGCAGTTGTGCTGCCAAGTCTTCAAGGCTATGCAAGTCATCTAGAACAAACTTGGCACAAGTATATTGTCTAAACATATTGCAATTGTATCTGCTGAGCACCGGGTGCATATAGCCTGAGCTAAAGCCTGAGAGAATGGGGAGACCTAAGTTATCAAATACACTCTTATGACATTCGTATAAATGAATAGTATTTGGAAGATTCTCCACAGTTCGTTCTGAAACAACACGGGAAAGATGACTCAGAGATTCAGGTATGAGTTTATGACAAGCAGCAAACACAGAAACACACAGAGTGTTCTTAAACTAAGGCACAGCTAAACATGGGAAACATAATGTAAAATACAAAAATGCAAAGGGAGAACACCCAGCAGAAAAGAACAAAACAATGTGTTATATGGGAACTGGCAAGAGCACAGAAAATATCTTGTGTTAAAGCAAATATCTAGAAAATCATACATCCTACTAATCTTCAAAAATAGAAGACAAAGTGGTAAAGGATACAAAATAAAGACACTAGAAGATTTTTTTAGTAAAAGGGAAGACCTATTTGCAAAGAACACATAAGAAAATCCAAGCATAAAAGCATACAAACAAAACATTGCACAAGGTTTACACACTGCACAAGTGTCTTGTAATCAGACATCAGAACTCAGGTGAATACAGAAACAGACTCGGTCAAAGGAAGTATATAGCTTAAAAATATCTTGAAGTTAGATCAAAGTTTCAGTACTAGAATAGGAGAAAAGTAAAAGATTTCACAGTAGTTCACTTGGACAAAACTCAATTTTTGTAATGTAAATTACATGTAATTTATACAATAATACACCTGGTATAGCCAAGAAGGATCATGTAATAAGCACAAATTCATAGCAAAGGGATAAGTCTTAGTACTATTAAATACGGAGATTAAATAGAGCTGTTGAAACATAAGAACAAAGTAAAAAATAAAAAAGATGTTGAAACATGAGAACTACATAAGGTATCAAAAGAAATGGCTGAAAAAATGTGAAAAAAATGTGACAGTGGAAGACGATAGATAGCTGGATCACAGGAGAGTAAAAGTCGTCTCAACTTGCAGGAGGGGTTGGCACGAGGAAACAAACATACATATGAAACACAAGATGAACATCTGAATTCCAAGTTTTGCCATCCTCTTCCAAAAAAAAATTCTGTATGTTTTCTTTCTGATAATTTTAATCTTTTTCTGCATTCTATTCTAAGCTCTGTTGATTAATTCTGTGGTGGTATGGAAATGTTTTTTATCCATGAAGAAAAGAAAGCAGGAGTTGCATAATTGTTTTAGGTTGGTTTGTTTTCTAGTGCAATCTATCAGAAACTCTAATGACAATGTAATTAGATCCTTGATTTGGTAGGACAGATCTTCATGAAAAGTTTCTAAACTGAATATATTTTCATACTTTCTAACATTCCCTAGAATTCAGTAGAATGAACTAGTCTGAACAATTACAGAGTTCCTTGTGGTCTGAAATGTTCTATTTTCTTTCCACAGGATTTGAAAAATATTCTCAGCATTATTACAGTGCTCTCTGAATAAGCTATTTAACTGCTTAACACCTGGCTTTACACCTAATTTAACCTTGCTGAATGCCCACCCAAAAAATCTTTATTTCTCTATATTGGCATAGCATCTCAGTGATTCAAAGTCTCAGTTCATTTGCACAATGTGAGATGAGATTGTTTTGTTCTTTCCAATATATAACAGTAATTCTGACTCAGAGACATTGCCAAATTAAGGCCAAAAGTGTCAGTCAGTTTTGCATCCAACCTGAGATATCTAACACAGAATTCTTCAGCTAATGCCATTTTGTCATTCTGACTGGCAGTACTTAACAGTTCCGCAAAATTCAGAAGGTCTAAAGAATGAAGAATGAAAACCACGTGTCAAGACCAGCTCATGACCATCTGTCAAGATTTGTGTTTATGTGACTTGACCAAAATCACGCAACTCGGCTGTAGCAGAGACAGCATCACCATGGCTTCAGAGCAGCATCCAAGTGCTTTGGCAAGAAATCAAGTGTTCCCTTTTTCTGCTTTCTTGCCACATTCCATCATCCTAATAGTTGTAACCAACAGCACAGCAGAGTCCAAAAGACAGCATCCTCCCTCACTAAGTGTTCTTGATTTAATCACCAGAGTACAGATCATATTGAATCTTCCAGATAGGAGTCCTACATAAAACTGCAAGCACCTTTGCTTGCAATTTTTTTTTAACTTAAATAGTTTTTTTCATTCCACTTGTTTTCCAAATGATTTCACCCTTCAGCAATATGCAGCTACAAGCAGCTGACTCTGAAGAAGCAATTTTTAATTAAAACTTGGGGTTTTTTTCCACTTTGGTTTCAGTTCATGACTGTTTGGAGGTGCTCCTAACCACAGGCCTTTTCCAACATGCTGAGGATCATCATTTGCTATCACCTTCCACAGGAACAATGGGTTCTCAGCACCTATGATAAGACAGAGCACAAAGATATTTCCTGGCAGCCAGGCTGTGTGAAATGAAAAGTGTTCACTTACGAGTTCTTACTTTGTCATCAGTTCTTTATTAAAAAGCATTACTTCCAGTTAGTGAACAATATTGCCATAAAAATCTATACTAGAGGTAGAGAACACAAACTGTTGTGACACAATGGTAAAGAACTTTTGACAGGACGTTCATGATTTTACAGTTTTCAGTGTTTCTTAAATCAGTTTTTAAAGCTGGAAAATAGATGTATTTATAATAATGTAGTTCATAGTTCTTTGGAGGTTTAGAACCTAACTTTGAATAGCATCATGTGGCTGAATTCAGAGCACTGAATGTTTTTGCCCATTTATTCATTTAAGGAAAGAGTGATTAACCACTTCTTTAAAAATGCTACTGTCAGAGCTACATTGGACCTCTTCCATCAGAAGAGCTTGTTCTAGTATTAGTGTTTTTGTTTTATGGATTTGGTGGATTACACAAGGAGAGTCTTCTGGTGTAGGCATTGATAAACATGGTTATTTCCCGCTTTCTTCGTGCCTTTTTCAGGATTTTGGTGAACTAGCTTTTATTGAAAGAATTAACAAAATTTTGCTTAATTAAAAGCTAGTTGGGTGAGACCCCATTTGAGGTTGTGTTCTGAATATGGTAGAACACAGGAGCTGTGTCTATGGCTACTCAGCCATGCTACTATCCATAGAAAAATCCATGGTGGTACAGTTTGATGCAGCCCCTTCTGCTCTAGATTATGAAGCATCAGTCCTGGAAACAACCACAGAGAAAAGCAGGTACTTTTACTTCCTTCCTCCACCTGATACAGAAAATCCCACTGACCTAAACCCTGCAACACAGACATATGAACTTCATAACTACCAAATGCATCTCCTAATTACTCACAGTAAACTACTAGACTCATTAAAACACATGCTGTACTATGTAAGTAGGTTGCAAAACTGCTGTGAAGCTAAGACTGCCTCACAGAACAATGTTTCAGTTGATGCATGATATAACTAAATAGACATTGCTTTATTTGCAAAGCTATTTTAGGAAAAAACAGCTAAGACTGGAGGAGCAGGAGATTTACTGTGAAACTAGACTACATAATGAGCAAGAAGTGGGTATACGAGACAGGTTACACAATTACCACCAAAAAGAAGACTGCGTCTACCTTCCAAGTGAAGACTAATTACTCTTGCATTGGGTTTTCCCTGCAATTTGGTATGCAGGCATATTAAGGTACATGTAAATGTTCAAAAGAATTGTCTAGCACAACAAAGTGCTAACCATATGTATCTTTTTCTGCATCAGCTGGTAAAAAAAACTGGTAGCCGAGCCAGTCTTTTTCTGTACTATTCAATCTGCACAAGGAGGGGTCTGTGCGCAGCACATGGGTGTGACAGTGCTGGACCTTCTGAACAGTACCTGCTCCCAAGACACAGACCAGAAACCAGAACATTTTTTGGTCTCTTGTTACTGAAAGATGACACCAATGGAAGAGCAAGCTTTAACTTTCTACTTCCATGCTGATTTAAATTTGGTATCACAGTCTCACAAATATTTAAATATCATTCTGTGTCCCCTATGCTGGCAACGGGTTTCTATCACTTGAGGCATTTTAAAATCATTCTTCTCTGATGCAAATGCAATGCTGAGGCTGTCTTCGAAATTCTTCAGAAAGTAAAAGAAAACAAAACCAAAACCAAGTAAATAGGAAGATCCTTGAAAGGAATTCACTTTATGTGAAAGATACAGCCTTCCCACTGCCTTGTGGATGCTTCTAAAACAAAGCTAATTGTCCCCACAGGACTTGCAATTGCAGGTGCAAAGACAACAAATCTGGGTACCCAGCTATTCATGCAAAAATAATCTGTGAATCATGCTACCAAAGGTCACATCAGAGTGTGCATACTGGCTTTTAGATAGAAGTTTTAAAAAAATGTTTAGGGAAGCTGTACAATATACTTCAAAAAGAAGAAAGAAACTGCATGGTTCAAGAGCTGATTTTAAAATACTTATAAGTAATTTATTGCAGAACGCACAGGTTTAATGTCACACTAATCTCTGTTTAGTATCATGGTTTTCCATATATAGTAAATAGGCAGAGCATACTATGTACGTGAGATTAGAAAGCGGCCCCTCAGTCCCTAAGTAGGCTTTTCTTTAAGTATATACACATCCTATTTAAAACATTAGGGCCCACTTTCTAATCTCAGTCAAGCAGGATGCAGTTAATGGACATCTACAAACATTCAGTACTACATTGCATGCGAATTAGGTGATTTCTAAGATACGCAGTTATATATGTCAGAAATCTAACACAGACTTAGGTACTAAATCTTGAAAGTAAGAATGGCTGAGTTGACACTGACGCTCTAGAGGCCTATTTCATTTTAAAGAACATGGAAGTGAAGATTTATGTGTGCAATTCATTTAATTCCTAGCAAGAGTTATTCATTGAATGTCATGAGGAAAACAGACGCCTTCATATCAAAATAAAACATCTTAGGCAGGATTTAAACCTAAAGCTACCATCAATGAACTGTAAGATATACAGGCACTGTTTTCTAGTTAAAGTTACTAAATTGAATCACTAAAATAAACCTATTAGTTTTCAGGTCTCAGTAACTGTAAGGCTGGGTTTCTGCAGCCAGCTGCCCTCTCGCTGCATGTCCGTGTTTACGGTTCGTGTGACACCCCCAAATACCTGGAAAACAAATGGCGACAGCTTAGCCCTTCGTGCTAACCTTTTCCACTGACTGCCATCTAGTGACAAAAATGTAAAAGTAGCACAGAAACTGTGCTTCTGCCACCTGCAAATGCGTCCCGGGGATGCACTGTTCGCCCACTGCAAGCACAAGCTGGTGTAGCTGCTGGATTTCTGCAACTTCAGAATGGAGTTTCCCCACTACAATGTTTCATAGTAGGTGAAGAGCCTTAAGGAAGCACTTTCAGGTCATCACTAAATGAAAAGGAATACTTAACAGATGAAGACAGACAATAATTCTGGGGACATGTAAGCCTGATTAGAGCACGGATAAAGTTGGAAAAACAGGCAGATGACCAGGCTGCTTCTTCATCATTCATTTGTTATTCCCCTACAAAGTACTTGCTTCTTGGCAAAGAAGCTTATGAACAACCTAAAATAGTGATGGACATTTGTTGTACAATGCAGAACATGCAATCCACAATAATTAGTAGGGAAAAAAGAAAAGCAGGAAAACAATTATGAAAATGTGTCCTAGGCTCATTGGAACCAGCACCACAGCTTTATATTGACTATTAAAGTTTTAACTCACTCACTGCTCTGCTACTGTTTAATGATTACTTCAATGAAGAAGTGATAAATACAAACTACATACAAACCCAAACTTTTCTGCAAGCCACAGAGATTATTAAAATCTTGGTTTCTTTTCATTATGAAGATTGGCCTACATTTAATGAATTTAAATTTTAGAATCATTCCCTGACAAAAAACTTGAATTCACATATTTTAAAGTTCGGACTAAAGGCCAGGCATTAACTCCTGATAATTCTCTAGAGTTTCAGTCCTGCAAACATACACACATAAGTAATTTTGTTCATCAGGGTTCTGTAATACATATTTCAGACAAAGCTGTAAGATGAGCCTTCAGAATCACTGATGATTAGGTGTACCAAGAATTTCTCATGTAATTTTTCTTAGTTTGCTGTTAAACTTCTGAATTCATTTAAACAGCAAATATAGAATTATAGACTTTTAGGAATGAGTTTTGAAGCTGACATGAGTGGGACAAGAATTCTTCTCCCTTGTGAAAAATTTCTACAGAACTATACACGCTTCTGTTTCATGTAAGATAGTACAAAAGGCATAATTATGTCTATTCTCTCGAGGTAATACTCTGTTACTTATATATGACATTCCTAACAACAACGCTATCAAATGCAATGAGGCGGAAATTTTCTCAGAATTGTCCCGCAGTAGGAGTATGTTTCAAAATAACCTGACTCTTTACAGACAAGTCAGGGCTAACATTTTTTGTTGAACTGAAATTGTTGAATCATGGAATATCAAAATATGCAGACTCCATTGTTTGCTGTCAACGATCTTGATTCAGGATACGTCCCTACAGTTGCCGTTACATCTTAGGCATACTCACTCAGATGGAAACACACCAAAATGATTGGCTGGCGGATCTGGGAGAAGTTTAATCCTTCTCTGCAAGTGGGTGGCAAAATACAAAGAAAGCGCACAAGGAAAGCAAACGCTGGTGGGAGTCACCTGTTATCTGGCATGTGGAACCGCAGCAATGCCGGGAGCGTGACGCAGGTGGGGGTCTGCTGCAGCAGCAGGGTCTACAGCACCCAACCACGGCAAACAGAAATGAGCAACCCTACGGCAAACAAACAAACAACAAACCCAGCAACAAACCCCCCAGCACCACTGACAAAAAATCCCTCAGGAATATTAGTAAAACTGAAGCAATAGCATTGCTGAAGCTGGGAAATTTGTGCCAGTTACATTGTTTTTGTAGATTTCTGGCTGTGTCGGAGCAAAAAGCCATCAACTCATACACAAAATTTGTGCGTGTTCTATTTTTTATCTTATACCTCTAAAATGTTAAACTGAAAATACTGACTGTCTACATAAGTTGAATCAAAGAAAAGGACTTGTGGATACAACTGAAAAGCCAATGGATGTCAGAACTAAGTATGACAAAAACTACTGGGCAATGATTCCTGTCTACAGAGGCAAACTGAGGCAACTGGAAGCCTCCTGGCTCACAGCCCTAACCACGAGAAGCAGCAGGCAGCACCGGGGGAGTGCTTGCCAGGGCTGCGATGAACTAGCCAGGGTAAGGCACAGTCTAGTAGGGAAACTATGGTTTGTAGGCCACACACAGACTATGACTTAATTTCAAATAGCTGATGACTACGTATTTTTGTTCGCCAAATAATAAGAAATAGGCAACACCTTGATGTCCACCTTGCCAAAACATGCCTGAAAGTTTTACCCAGCTCTTAGCAAGGAAGTGTTTCTTTATGAGCATATATAAAAAATAATTATTTCATGTAGAATGCTTAAACACAGATTTCCCATTAGCTTGCATGGAACTGTTTTAATCAGCTCTTTGGATGGGTACGAATCCCTATTAAATACATACTGTAAAGTCAGACTTTTGAAATGATTTTGATACATATAATGAAGTGACAGTTAACAACTATTCCTGGTATGAACACACATCCTGCATTCTCTTACAAGTTAGAGTCATTTTACAAAGCCAGGATTATTACAGAAAGTAGAATTTCTTATATTTGGGGAAGGGGCCAGAACAAGGGAGGGTTTTTTTCCAATTCTGTTTTAATAGGTTTTCTGTATACTCTGAAATCTCAGTATTATGCAGACACTGCAGAATATATAAAATAAAAATAGCACAACAAAACAAACCTTCAAGCAGTCTTCTAAATAAGAAATAATGAGGCACGGGAGAACAAGCCCTCAAGCAAAATAAAGATAAAATTACACCACCTCTCTTCCATCTCCCATCTGTAACTGTTCCACTCTAGGCAGATGTATGTAGATGGGTGATTTCAGAAAGAGGGACCCATCACATATACTACTGAGAGAGGAAAAGCTGTTTCTAACACTAAGAAACTTTTCACACATCTTAAACATGAACAGAAGTGAGTAAAGGCAATGATTTTCTTGAACTATGGAAAGTGGTATGTATACCCATCTACAGTATGCTACATTTTTCTCAAATGGATAATCACTTGCACACATACTTTGCAGCATTAGCTCAAACTGCTAATGAATACAGTTTGCACTACTACACTGGACTGTGATCTGCAATGGCTGAGATAAAAACACATCTTCATTCCTGGCCCCAAAATCATGAGATGACCCAGATCTATGGTAGGGATCTCTCACCAAGTAGAGAGGTGTTAACATCTGGAATTGCTGTAGGCATTTGTTTCAGTAGCTTGTGGCCAATAGTTTATATAGCTGGACTTACATGTGCTTGATAGCTTTTCAAGCAACAGAAAAGATACTATAGCCTCCACAAAATCTGCCAGCAGCAACAAGGAAAAGTAACAAATGTTAGACCCATTAGGAAAGTCATTTAATGCCAGAGAAGTTATAACAGAATGTGTAGAACCTCCTGCTGTGAGTTTTCACTAATAAAAACACTTACTAGGTTTTAAGTTAAACAGTGATCATTTACAGTCATCCAAAGAATATTTAGAATTCTAAGATAAAAAATAAACTGAAAAAACCCTATAGCTAACCCAAGTGCAAGAAGCTAATATATGTTTTTAGCCTATATACACACACGCCCCCCTACCAAAACGCAGACAAAAGGTACTACCACGACTGGCAATATTAGCCTACCCTTCACAATAGTAAGAACACACTGCTTTCTGAAAACAAAACTACAGCTTCATGAAATTTTTCAGGAAGCTGTCAGAAATAATCTGACTCCTTGAAACCTTAACAGGAAATTCTCAGGAAATTTTCTGCTTAAAGAGAGATTCACATATCAAAGTATGTGTTTTAGTTTGATTTAGAGGTTGCTTTAAACCCACATAAATTGATATGGAATACTGGCAATAATCAATAGCTTCACAGAATGGCTAGGAGATTTAATGGTAATATAAAAATGATTTTCATGGTTATAAAGTCCACTCTGGTAATGCAAAAGAGATTTACAAGTGTTGCAAATTATACAGCCATTAAGTTATACCCTCTTTAGACCACATTTCCATGAGCAAAACATTGACTGCAAGGTTGCTATGCACTGGAAACAGAGACATAAAGATTTCATTCATTTATTCATTGAATCAAGTTTGGGAATTATTGTATTATTTTATTCTCTCTCTATATATAGATATAGATAAAAATTTTTGGATATCTGTGCAATCAAATATTTGCCATAGGAGAATCCCTTCTGCTGTTAAGTGAAGGCAAAATAAATTCTATGTTTATTTTTGAAGCATGATATTTTTGTGCTCCTATACAAAGCCTTTATTGCTGATATACCAAATGATTGATGTCAGTGAGATGCAGTTGTCTGGTGGATGATGGTTCACTTGCTGGGGCAGCTTTTCAGACTTGATTATAGGCAGGTAATACCAGATCTGATTTAAACAACTACTCTACCTAAAGAGCTCTATGTTAAGAGCTATCATAACTGCACTGGAGGAACAGGGTGCCATATACCCATGAAAATAAAGTGCTGTAAAAATGTTCCTTTTAAGTGCTGATTTATTTTATGTAAATAAGTGATATTTTGAGTGACCTGATTAGCTGATATAGATTGATATCACAGTCAGCCTATCATCTTATTTCCATTTTATAAAATAACCATTCTATTTGACATGTTTATATTTAATGACTATGGAAAACAAAGTGTGCAACCAACCAGAAAGTACAGAGAGGTACAGAGATATATTGTATATAACAGAAGAGCTAAACGGACTACACCTCAACTACAGCATAACATCTATTACAGAAATGACTATGCTTTATAAAAATGCACTGTAGGCTTAAATTCACTCTTTACTAGCTGGCTTTGCTGCAAAGGACAGTATTGTGCCTTCCTTCTCAAGGCTATTGCCTTGTTGTAGGAAACAATTATATGTCTAGCCTACGTAGCGTATAGCCTAAACTTACAGCCTAAAATAATTTCTGTGCAGTAATCACAAATCTCAAGTGAAGAGTTCTTGTTCACTCAAGAATTAGCCTCAAATCTAGCTTTGTCACTTCGTCATCCTAGCATATGTATATGAGTACCTCCTTATCTAACCTGAAAGTTTGTCTACTCAAATAACCTCTGCAATTATTTTCATGGTTCCAAATTACAGTCTTAATGAAGGCTAATTATAATACAGAAGAATTTTTATCTCTTTTTTTAGTTTTTGCTGTTGTTGTTGTTTCATTAATTCTCAGCATTGGTGTTGAGACTTACTATGTCCAAGTTTATCTGCACAGATTTCAACAGCCTTTTGGCTGTTCAGCATTATAAGAAAATGTATTTCCACAAGATGGTGCTCTTTCTTTAAAAACCCTTACTTTAAGGTGAAAAAAGTGAAAAAGTGAAAAAGTCAAGAAACTAGAAGAGGTTCAACCCCATTTTATCTACAGGAGCAGTTTCAAATGATAAGAATATTAAGTCTGAAGAATCCAATCTTTTGACTAGTAAACTAGTCAAAAAAGAAAAACATTTCAAGGACACTACACTATTTGTGAAACCAGGATTTAAAGCACTATGGACCCTGGTCACTGAACTGTTAGCAATCAGCCTCAGGTAACCTAAAATGTTTCTGTCCCCTTTCCCAGAGTTGATGTTCCTCATAGCAAAGTGGGTGGAACCAGTGGGTGAGTGCCGGGATGCCACGACCTGGCAGTGGGGACGTGTGTGTGCCCAGAGCTGGGCTGGGGGCTGCTGGGCTGGGGGCTGCCTGGCTGTGGGCTGCAACGCTGCGCCGGTGGGGTGGAGAGGCGGAGGGGCAGTGCTGCATTACACCCCCACAGCCTTTGGCTTCAGGTCACGCAAGTCACAGCCCTAAGACTACTGTGTATCCCGGTACACTTTACCCCACACCTTTCAAGTGTGTTCAGCTAAAATGAGTCGCATACATAACTGTGTGACAAAAACAGATCATTTGGCATTGAAGTATCAGATAGCATGCTAGGAGCTTGCAGTTCATCTCCTACTACTGATTTTCAACACATCGCTGAGGAACTGACTCAAACTGATGGATTCCAGAAAGATTTAGATCATGCCCTTCAAGCCTGTAATAGCAATGATTTACTCCGAGAACAGCTTCAACTGACAGCAACAGTATTATTCCCAGAGTTAGGTACTCTAAAGGGTAAGCAGAATTGTCAAAAATGGATTTTTGATCTCTCTTCATTTTGTTTCCTCACTTGGGAAATGTAAGATGATTACACATCTGGATCTTGTAGGAATGAGGTTAACATAAATCCAATAAAGTCCCGAGTTACTCATAGGGACACACAAATAACACAAACACAGCAAAGTAAAACATTAATAATAGACAGCCAAAGTTCTGTTTTTTTATGAAAAAGACTGGCCTCAGTGGGAATTGTGCAAATGTCTCTGCAGACTGAACCCAATGTCCAATAAGGGATATGTCATATTATATTATTGATTTTAGCCCATTTTCATTAAATTAACATTTGCAGATGTTGACATTTGTTTCACTTGTCAACATAAAAAAAATCTTCCTCTTCTGACTTGAACTGCCCTTAGCTATATGAAAAATTCTTTTACCAACAAACAAACCTCTACTGTAATTGGTAACAAACTGAGAGAGATACTGTAGCAACAATGTCTTCTCGGCAGAAAGAGGAAAGTCTATCTGTTCATTAAGGAGCTACGGAAAAGCAGGTTAAGCAGGAAATTACATTCCAGGACAATGGAACTAGATACTGGGCAGAGCTCAAAGTTAATTTAAGATCTCTCAGCTATGCAAGTAAAAATATTGTTATGGTGGTGGGAAGTAGAAGTGTTCTAGACAGGCAGTGGGCAGAGGCTAGGGAGACTGGGAGACAAGTGAGGTTTCAGAGGCTCTCTTTCGCCTAAATACCCTGTCTCCTCCCCATGTTATCCTCTTCCCTTCTAACACTGGGTACCCAACTCCTCCCTTTGGGCTGACAGAGAAGTTTCAGCTCAGGATGGTCTCCTTCTTCTAGGGCTTAAGGGCAGGTGCAAGTACAGAGATCAGGAGTCATAATAACATCCAGAGAGTAACACTTTCTGCTTTCGATGCTGCTGAGGAGAGGCCTCACTTTCCCCAACAGCCTCTCCAGCAACAACCGTAGTAGAAATGTGTGCAAGCCTCCAGGGACAGGTGGGCTTTTCACCCTCTCTACTCAGGCTGTGTAAACAGAGTTGCTTCTGACCAGACTTGTACAGTTCTCTTTGGTCACTCCATACTCAGAAAAAATGAAGCTATAGAGACTCATTGATTGGTTAAGTAATCAATAGCAAAAATAAAACCCAGAAAAGTCACTCTCTCTGTCTGCTTTATTGTAATGGTGGTAACTTGCGCCAGCTCACACAGAACACCCAATCTGATCCTTCAGTGGACCCAGTCTAAGAAGAAGCATGGATTAAGCGCACTTTGCAGGAGACTGATCCAGGATGCTTCATCCATCCTACATATTATTTTTCTCTTCCTGTCCCCTCTCCTTCCAAAAAAGAATATCCAAAAGAAGATGCCAGCACATGAAAGGATTATCACATTTCTCCAGCCTTATAAATGCCCACATGAACACAGAGTGCAACCTCCCTGCCAGCATGAAAGCAGTTTTGTCCTAAAGCATCTTTGGCAGTTCCTGAGAGCTGTCAATTGCCTCTGATCCCACTAACCAGAGGGTGCTATTGACAGTTTTGCTGTCCCTCCTGCTGGTGAGGGAGTCGTGCTTAGGTGACTCAGCCTTTCTTTTTGGAAAAAGTCAGATGTCAGGTAAGCTTACTACAACATCCTTTCCTGATCAATAATGTTCAAGACGACTAATGAGTAGCAGTGTCTCAAATTTCAGCTAACTTAAAGTCTTCATTAGTACCAAGCTGGCTGGTTCGGTGAATTGAATGACACAATAATTATTTGAAATTATGGCATTGATGGAGGCCAGGAAGCTGAGAAAGTTTTCAGAGCAGATATAAATGTCACAATAATTAATACTGCAGGTGGTTGGTTTCTTGTGGCCCTCTCAATTCCAATACCAAGGGAGCTCAGCTGGTAGGAGAGTTTTCAACATTGTAGCTACAGAGTGCAGAAATATTGTGAGAAAAGAAAAAGGGACTTTTTGTCCCTGCCACCCCCATCAGTCCCCTGACAAAGCACAGACCCAGCAGGTGCTCTCCAGCTCCCTCACCCTGTATCCCAGATCTACTAAGATACAGAGAAACAAGAGTAAGACATGGGAATTAGGAGAGGAGCTAAAATCAAGCTGAAGTCTAATATTGAAGGGCTATCCCCACCACAAGAACTATGTTAATTCCTCCATTCACATCGGAGTTGTGTTCAATTCTATCTACAGACAATCAACATCAAAATACTTACTGAGATTGTCATTTCAATTAAATTTGATTCCTAGCAAGTGCAAGAAATAGAAAGGGAATCAAACTATGGGTAAATTATTAAATTTTCATGAAAATAAGAATTCAAAGTTCCAATCCAGAGTGGAGGGATCTTAGACTTCAGGAGGTTTAGTGCCAGGTCTTCACAGAAAAAAAAAAGGCTTCTTGTTACATGTGCAAACAGTAGCAAGTACAGTGGAGCTGAGACATTTTGCATTACTGAATTGCAGAGATTAATCATAGAAATAGTAATTAGTTGTCACTTCCTGCCTTAATCTATGACAGTTTATGTATTTAAATTTTTCTAATATGCTAGTAACAAGATTTTCTCCTAAGATTATTATACTGTCTAGAATGTCCATTGCTGATGTCTGAGAAATATGTTTGTTGATAAGCAAAAACCTGAAGTAGGAATGTGATTTTATGGACGGGGGTTTTTTTTTCATTTTAAATTAAATATACAAGAAATAAGAAAGCTTTACACAAGCACAGAGGAACATACTGCTACTCAATAAATCTAAACAAACATATTCTACAAAAGTAAATTAAGAAATTTCTCTAGAAATATACTGTCAATAAAAATATCACTAGTGAAAATAGCTTTGTCTAACATAAATACTACATTTTAAATGTAATTTCTTTCTAGCATGGATCATAGAATCTCCCAATAAGATTATAATTTTAATTTTCTTTTATAAACATGCTTTGGCTCAGCCAGGAAAAACCCTCTGGCAATGTGGATAGTCTCTCTGCAACTTTGTTGCAGATATGCAGCAGAAGTTGTTTTTATCAAGCAAATAGGAATTTATGGCAATCTTTTAAAGGAAATCACTGACAAGCTTTTGAGAAAAGCTCTTATCTCATTTATTTAGTTTCAGTACATTGCCACTGTCTGTCTCCTGATTTTGCTATGCTTTAGGCATATATAAACACAATATGTATCATCATTTAGACAGGACAGAGGGGGAAATAGAATAAACATCAACATGATATGCTTCCCTTCCTCCCCCTGCCTTGTTTTCTTGCTTTTCGACATGTACACACAGCAAGGGGAAAAACATAAATCCCATTTCCTACTGTTTTCTGAGATTTGTCCATGACACTTTGCTGTGGCTCACACATGAAGCAGAGCAGTGGAGAAGACAACTGCAGAGAGCAAATCAGGAGTGTGAAGCCACAGAGAGCCAAGCCACGGGACAGAATGATGGGTAGGCAGCTTGGGAGGAGAGCAGGAAACCAATTAACCAGGGACCAAGGAGAGGGACCATGAAGCAAGAGAGGGTAGCACAGGAAAAAAAAATCAGAAAAAGAAGTAACATTTAAAGGAAAAATGAAAAACACTGGGAGAGGAAAAATGGAAATATAAAAAAAGAAAAAATAGTCTAGATTTTCATGATATCAAGATTGTAAGTTCTATATAAAATATGCACCCTGGATCATATGGTACAGTCACAGTCCCTAAATGCACCTAGATTGAGAGCTGTCACCTCAACATCACAGTGTAAAGGTTATTCACACCTAATGGTAAATGAGGAAAAAGGGAACTGAACAGAAAATTCTACTTGACCTTGGGTACCTACCTGCTAATCATATCGGAAGCTCAGGTTTGCTAAAACTGGAACAATAAATGTAACAGAGCTGGGCTGAGACTTAGTTTATAAGCTGGTCTGCAGCTGTACCACAAAATGCAAACTTTTATTTATTAGCAAAGTGTACTCTTCAAATCTTCAAACTCGGGCCCATGTTTGAAGTTAAGGTTCCAATTTTATATATAGCTTTCTGGAGGCTTGGAAAAGATAAAAAAGTTTATAAGAGATTATTAGAAGGGGTTATTTGTTCTACTGCTTAAAGTTAAGCCCTTTCCATGAGCCATTTTCCCTCACACATACATGCATCTTCTCTCACTCCTTCCTCCTAGAACTGGAAGTGCCTTTTACAAAGAGAAAGTGATGGGACAGACCTATTCCACCACAGCTGGTGGGGGGACACATGGATTGCTCTATGCTATGAACAGGAAATGTTTAATGCTTAAACATCATACAGAATGGGACCCTTCCATGTCCCATACTACTAGTACCTATTTTATCCTGTGAAATATTGTGAACAGCTGTTTGGGACAAAAGCCAGGGAAGACAAGGAAAACCCTACACTTACCATACAATGACAATGATGATACGTCTCCTATGGCTTTGTGGTGAACCTCGCTCTTGAAGAGAGCTATGGATAGTAAAAAAATCTGTTTCATATCTCCACAAATGTCCTAGCTATGTTCAGCCAAAGGTTCTTAATGATTCTCCCCAAATCTTTGGCTAATTAAGGACCTTTATTTGATGAGCAGATGGAAAAGTTAATCCAAGCTCAGGGTCTAAGCAGTCTGAGAAAATTATTATTAGAAATAATAATTACTGCAGCAGGGTGACTAATACACGATGAACATTTATTCACTCATTTTATCTCTACTGCTGTTTTGAAGAGCTTGTAAACAGAACTTTTTTTTCAGTATTCAGTTATGATTGTGAAGGTTCTAACTATTTTTTATGAACAATTCCTGGTGTTTTCTTGCTCAGAAAATGGATGAAGTATTCTCATTTGAGATTTTGATTGTTTTAAATGGACACATTTACATCTTCTTGGAAAGATGAACATAACTTAGAAACAAATTTCTTATGCCATCATTCACAATTATAATTACAATATTCACTATGAACAACTCATACAAAATTCCCTGCATCACTGAACACCCCTGTTAATAAACTCACAGAATCACAGAATCACAGAATCACTGAGGTTGGAAGGGACCTCTGGAGATCATCTAGTCCAACCCCCCTGCTCAAGCAGGGTCACCTAGAGCACATTGCACAGGATTGCATCCAGGCGGGTTTTGAATATCTCCAGAGAAGGAGACTCCACCACCTCTCGGGGCAACCTGTTCCAGTGCTCTGTCACCCTCACAGTGAAAAAGTTTTTCCTCATGTTCAGATGGAAGTGTCTGTGTTTCAGTTTGTGCCCATTGCCTCGCGTCCTGTCGCTCGGCACCACTGAAAAGAGTCTGGCCCCATCCTCTCAACACCCTCCCTTCAGATACTTGTACACATTGATAAGATCTCCTCTCAGCCTTCTCTTCTCCAGGCTAAACAGGCCCAGCTCTCTCAGCCTTTCCTCATAAGAGAGATGCTCCAGTCCCCTAATCATCTTTGTGGCCCTTCGCTGGACTTGCTCCAGTAGTGCCACATCCCTCTTGTACTGGGGAGCCCAGAACTGGACGCAGTACTCCAGATGTGGCCTCACCAGGGCTGAGTAGAGGGGCAGGATCACCTCCCTCGACCTGCTGGCAACACTCTTTCTGATGCAGCCCAGGATACCATTGGCCTTCTTGGCCACAAGGGCACATTGCTGCCTCATACTTAACTTGGTGTCTTGGTGTACTTAACTCATTTACAAAAAGATCTGCAAAAACCAAACATAGCCCAGGAAATTTGTATAAATTCTGCAATAAAAAATCAAGGAAAACTAATTTCAGCACTACTTCCAGCTGCTAAAAATTGCATATCAAAAAGGGAAATATTACGCAAAGCTTTGAGTGTGCTTGTTACGAGCTTCTGGCAGCATGTGGCTGTTTCCTTTACTGAATTTCTGGATATCTGCCAGTAGCAGTCATAATTAATGCCTTTAAAAAGTCATGCATTTTCTTTTTTTTTCTATTTTACTGCAGATTTGCAACAGCTTTGTAAAAAAATGTTGACTTTTATATGGTAGATCCTTCACTTAATAAATGAAACGTTACAAAAACTTTATCTAAAATGAGATACTGGGAAAGCAATATTTTACGTATTTCTCAAAATGGGATGTTTTCACAAAGATGTCACTGCATTCTGTTCATGACCAAAACAGAACAGATTAGAGGATCCCCAAAAGTACCTCCATCAGAGCCGGGTAGGGCCTTCAAAAACACAGCTCTTTAAATTTAGCCAGGGAGTCAGGCAAAGACAGCTCAGACTCCCTTCTGTATCACAGGCAAGATACTCATATGTGAAGTGCCTCAGAGCTCTGCCCTGCTTCTGTCTTCTCTACCGTTTCCTACTGTTCATCACCTCTTCTGTAGCACTGTGCTTTGTTTTGCTTTATTTTTTCTGTGGAAGAAGCTTTGTGCCAAAAGCCTGTGAAATAATATGTGTTTGTGAACTCAAGCTTGGACAAATTTGGAAATGTCTATGAAATTTAACAAAGCACTTTTTATATTTGGGTTGGGCAAAAGAAAGGCAAAGTCTAAAGATTTTGGATATAAGATATAAATTGGTTTCATGCTTGCATCTGTTTGGCATTGTGGTTTACACAGATGAGGCTAAATTAAGATGCAAGGACACTTCTCTGTTTAGAAATTAACAAACAAAATAACTGACTACAGAATTCAATAGAGTTGGTCTGAGTCTTTAAAATCAAGAGATTTCAGTCACTTCATTTCAGTCACAATGTACTGCAGTGTTTAGGAGGAATGCTTTGAGGATATCTGAATAGTTGATCTTAGTGGCCTCTTTCTAGCCTTACTGTCCAACAATCTCCTGAATTTGTTATTTCAAAGCTTAAGATATCTTTCCTTCCTCCTTTACCCTAAACGATTTATCTGCTAAATCTGAGAATTAATCAGAAAAGGGATTATTGGCTTAGTTTTGCTTTTTTGCACAATGCAAGGAGACAAGATTTGATATATGGAAACAGACCCTTGTCAAGCCAGTGAATGGTACTGTTACTTTACAGTCCCTAACTGGTGCAAAATCACATCACATATATTTTCAAGCAGTCAGCTCATTCAGCAGAACAGCAGCCCGCAGA
Organism: Apteryx rowi; assembly: GCF_003343035.1. NCBI lineage: Eukaryota > Metazoa > Chordata > Aves > Apterygiformes > Apterygidae > Apteryx > Apteryx rowi. Next base: position 180,015 of record NW_020451192.1, read on the forward strand.
CAGCATTCCAAATTTAGATGTTTAGCTGAGATAAACAGCAAGATAAAAATACTCTGAAAATGGAATGTATGTAATAAAATAGCAATCAAAAATGCAACACAATGAGATTCACCTTATAATTTTTACTGCTTCCAGCAGAGAAGAAGAAAGGCAACAGAAGAAGCAGGGATAGTAGCACAAAGGCCAAATAACACATCTTAGTCCTGATTTAACCCACATTTTTTTAAGATGCTTTTGTTTATGTAGCTTCTTGCTGATATCCTCAACATGAAAATTCTTCACTTTATACAGCTACTGAATATCAACAACAAGAGTTGTTTTACTTGGTAGAACAATTTTCAGACCAGCTTATACTTTACCTTTTCTGTACAAAGCCATACAAAAATGTATTTGCTACCCAAATTTACAATCAGAGTCCTTTTGATTTTCTGTTCCAACAACCCGGTCTGAACAAACTTCATGAGACTAAATCACATTTTAGCAGGTTTATCAGATACCCAGTAAATTCAGGAATGATTAAGCATGACAGTGATAAACATCTCAGGAACCTGACTGATTTTCTTGAGTTATGAACAATAGTTCCTTTATTAGTTATCTACAATAATCTTTATTACTGATAGTGATTAATTTCAGATATTTCATGTGACGTTAACCAAAATCTATACAGCATATCTTCAAACTTCATATTTCTATGTTAAATTACAATATTCTGTGAAATACTTATAATTCAAAGGCAGTTGCTCTTGAATTCCAGCTTTTATTATCTGTTACTCCTATTAAATCTCTTTAGCAATGTATTTAAATTAAGGTCAACATATCCATTGGCCCTGGGTTAGTTTAACTTTTATTATTCTGAAATTTTTAATTAAAATAAATCCATCTATAGCTTTTATACTTCCTCATGTAAAATATTTCTTTTCTGAATTTATCTCTGATCATAAGTTTGGGGCTTCTTCACCCTATTGTTTCCTAACACACAGCTCCCTTGCTTCACTGGACATAATAACCTGAAGTTCAGTGGTGATTAACTCTCTGTTTTAATGGCTAGACATAAAAAAAAAGCATCTGATACAAGTAACTTGGAAGCACCTGGTCACTGGGGTGGAATCCAAAACCCTTGTTAGGCACCAAGGCTTCACAGAGTGCACAGGAAATTAGGTATCTCAGAATAGCATCCAGAAATACAGACCTGCTGACTGGAAGTTGCTAGATCTGTAAAAAGACTGGTTCCTACTTGGTACGAATAACAGGAGCACAAAAAGTAAACAAACCGTAACTGTCCCTTCCTATAATGCTGCCACTGAAATGATGAAATTTTGGAAGAAAAGAATAGAGGATTATTCACAATACCTAACCTTAACGTTTAGCCAGGTAGCTTTCCTAAGGCTTCCTCTACAGACTTTCCTCTGCAGACCTACCTCTAGACAACCTAACTGAAATAACTCGGATGCTTAAAGAAGGGTGATCTAAGGTTGTAGAGAGAGGAATCTACATAAAGCTATGATGACACTGGGAAGTCTTTTGCAGCCCATAATTTATCAGGACAATGGAAACAGAAAACAGCTCTCCCTTAGTTCTTCAAAATGGGCCATGTTACATTTTCCATTGTCCACCATAATAATTCTCTGTGCTATCATACTGACCATATACTGCTAAAGTAGTCTGAGACATCTATAGTAGGTATTCCTGAATTTTATTAAGAAAGATTTTGTCTGTCATTCTGAGCATAACTGGCACTATTTGGGCTTCTCTGTAAGATGCTTATTATTTCTGGAATATGACAACAGAAAGCAAGCAGAAGGGTACTCTTGTAAAGTCATGAACTGCTCTGAAGAATATCCAAGACCCGGCATATATCTCCAAGCTTGACAAGTTGTTTTTGATGCAAATCTGAAGAAGCAACATGGAAATTACTTACATCACTCTGGCTTGGTTTTGATCCTCTGACAGCCTGCTTTTTCATGGAGGTATATTGTGCTGCCTTCCAAAGACCTCTACCCTGCACTTCTCAGTCTTTATTTTAATTATTGGAAGACCAAATTGCATCTGTAGTTCCACGAACTGCTTTTGGAGTTAGCAAAAACTCCGTTCCTAAAGTTGCAACATATTACCAGCAACACAGTTGTCTAGCCCAATACAGACATGTTTAGATGTATCTGAGGTATATGGAGCAGCACAAACAATTCACTATCATAATGTGACTCTCCTGAATGGGAGTTATATTCTAATGATAAGAACACTTTCACAGCCTAGGAGTTTAGGAACCAGAGTTCCCAATTCAAGAAAAAAGCCTTAGCTTCCATGTGGATGGGTGTTCTGGATGAGCTCCTGCCATCCCTATTGCTGATCCTGGGCAACTGTGTGGCTGGCCAGGAAAAGGGTCAGGTCCAGGGTCGAGAAACAAGGCCGTCAAGAGGAACTTTGGTCCAAATCCAAATGTAGGTCTCATAGCTGAAAGAAGGTTAGGTCAGAGGTTCTGTCTTCTTAATGATTCCAGTATTGTTTACATATTTTATGTTAGTGTGGCATTAAATAGAAGAAGCAGTGCAAGGATCAGGCACTGGAACTGTCAAGGCTGTTCATTTCCAGCTGGCTGGTCTAGCTCTAACCAGATTTGTGTTGCACACTTGCTCACCCTTGTTCCAGCTGAGAGGTTCTTGCACTCTTGGCTGCAGAGTAACACAGCTTTCATGGGCAGGATGCTGAGGGGCCCTGCTGACAGCCAGGGGGCTAGATCTTTCATTTAGGAAGACAGAGCTGTGGATCCAAGCTGAGAAGAACCAAGACCCCAAATACCTTATTCTGACCTTTAGACTATTAAACAAGTCTTTCACCTCAGAAATAACTCATCCTTCTGAGTCCTGAATAATTCTGAGAATCAGTGAGTCACATGCTTGCAGAGAAATATCTGGTGCTTAATACTTCCAACTAGATGTCTTAAGCAGTTCCTGCTCAGCATGCAAATGCATTGAATCACCTTACGGAGCTACCAAGGCTGCTTGTGAAACTAATCTTGAGACAGGCATTCTGAACTGCCATCTAAAGACCTACAGAAATAAGTATGTATCCATTGTTCATACAGAGAAATTGGGCAATTTAACTTAAAGACCTGGATTACAGTTAAAAAGGAACAACTGACCAGTTTTAAAGTATATGTGAGAAAGCTTAGGTACATGGCTTGGTGATGTTAACTCTTCCCAAACTTTTGCCTGTTCTAGAAACAAGCAATGACACTGGGAACTTCAACTCAAGCTTTATGGCATGGGGCAGGTGGGGAGGGAGAAAGAACACAACAGATTGGCAGGAGCCACCAGGTCTGATGTTGTTCAAAGAAAGACTAACACTATTTCATAATGGGAAATGAGGTTTCTTTAGGACAGCATATGCCTAATATTGTTCTTGAGCTGTTACTCTCATTTTGTTTGATTTTTCCTGGTGGTGGGCCTGAATTTGTTTCTATAATAAATAAGACCAATGTGCTAGTGAAAAATAATTATCAATTACCAGCAAAATTAAATAAATTAATCTCTGTTCATGCCCTTTCTAGAGCAAAAATGGATTGGGAGATTATATATACTCTCATAATCAGTAAACAGGCATTGCTAAGCTTCGTACACAAGAGGGCACTTTGCTTATTGCTTTATAATCATTGGAAATAGTGAAGTATAACCGGTGTGGAGTTTTCTGCAGTATCTGAACTCTAGTAATTTTTAATCTTTTTTTTAAGATTTTGCAATAAGTACATTAATGTGAATATCAATTTCTATCAGTATATGCCTATCAGAGATAACCCTACAGATGCTGAATTGTAGAAAAAAAATTAGGATGGCTCCCCAGTCTAAATCTTATCATTGACTTTCAGGGTACTGAAACAGTTGAAACTGACCCATAATTTTTACTATTTTTGTGCTTAAATTGCTATGCTAGTATAAATTAGTTGGAAGTAAAAAAAAATTTACAGCATCTCAAATATTTTGAAATAGAACATTTAAATCATTATTTAATATGAGCTAAGGCTGCTTAGCTTACATTTTGCAGAGTACAACAGTGATGGGTCTCAGAAGATCTGCTGTCTAACCTACTGAGAAGGGACCAAGATCTACAAAGACATACAAGACATTTTACTGGTCTTACTGTCTTCTACAGATTGTCTGTTATGTATTTTTACATTTTTCTTAAAAAATGTATGGTGCTCTCTGCAGTGTAACTATTCATATCATTAGCAACCTACACCTCACAGCAATCAGATTATTACCATTTTGTATGTTGCATTTTTACCTATTAGCTATAAACAAGGCTGGTACTAAGATTAGACTAATTAAAATTATGTACACATCCTCATCCACTTCTTCAATGAGAATCATCTGAAAGCAGTTCCCTCTCTATGTGGTAAGTGGTCTTCCGCAGAAAAGAAACAGATGAGCACTGACCAATCTTTCTGTATTTTTTCAGGCTCAGGGGTCTTCTCTCGGGGGCTTGAATATTTGGAGAAGCAGAGAGAGAAACTTAAAACAAAAGACACCACACCAGATTCTTCCCTTGGCCTTGCAGATTCCACATTTTAAAACACTGATACTATACTGTTCATCTCAGAGCCCATATGAGACAAAACAAATAAAAGACCCTTTCTAGGGCCTAGTTTACATCATATTAGGCCATCCTCTCCTTTTTCTCTCTACTGCTTTGCAGTATCTGAAGATAAGTATAAAAACCTGAGGAACTAATGATTCAATTCAGTTCAAGGAAGTACTTCCCTCAGAAGTGAAGACACTTTCAGAGTTATGCAGTCTTCCATCTAAAGCCATTGTTGCCTGGCATACATGCCCTATGGCAAGGTTTTGACCTACTTGAGAACAGGCATTATGCCATCCAAACAGATGGGCAAAAGCGTAGATAGTCAGGAGACCATGTTTGTATATCAAGCATGGATGATGAGGGCATGATTCTCAGCTGAGAACATTTAAATAATTGTTCATTCAGAGCTTATGCTCCTGTCATAGAAAGTAATGTGTCACCATTAATCAAGCTCGAAGTTCAATGCCCTTTAGGAAAGGCATTGTAATGTGAGGCAGATATAGTCACCTGGATAGTATTTTGGGGATGGATGGTCTGCAGGACAATTACAAAAGTGTTTGGGTTCTAGTCCCACCTCAGCTACTAACTTCATGTAAGTGACCTTGAGCAGTTCAGCTATGGTGCTTCTTTTCCTCTCCTCTTGTTTTACCAATACAAACTTGCATACTATATAAGCAATACTGTGGATATAAATCAATGTTTGCAAAGCATCTAAAATACAAACTGACATATATCATTATAGCTGCCATATTGTTTAAACTCCATATGTGAAATTTCTGCAAACAGGTACAAATCTCCAATTGCGGTCATTCACATGGCTAGACCTCATATCATTGGCCTACAGTATTATGGGGATTTTATTTTTTTTAAGATTAAAACAGTTAACCGTTGAGCAGAAGTGGATAGAATTGCAAATGATTCCACTTTGTCATTTACAATTTCACGTGCTTCATTGATTTTCAACATGATCAGCATTCAAAATATAGATGAGTGGGTATAACAAATGATTCCAGACTAATGCCAACATTAATAATAGTCACTATTTATGCACTATTCTGTGCTAAAACTGTTTCGGACAAGAAACAAATAGAAATTATATATGTTGCACATATATTTGCAAACCAGACACACATTGAGCATGATATAAAAAAATAGGTACTGTAACAAAAAAATTGGATTAACATTGGTCCTAAATGTTAACAGCAAATGTCTACTTTTAGAAATAATGTCTGGGTTATTATTAGAATATAAAGCTTACATTTCTTTGCTGGTACATACGGATATGCAACTAAGTCAAGATGTAGCCATTTACAAAGTAAGACCTACGTCTGAATTTCAAAAAAATACCTACAGATTTTGGACACCCAGCCTGACAACCTTTTCTTATGTGACTTTCAGAAGGTGGCTTGTTAGCAGTTTCTGAAAGTCAGACTTCCTTGGTTCACTAGTCTTAGTAGCTTAGTAGCTCTATTTACAGTGTAGGTGCTGTTCAGCATAAAAGGGTATTATAACATGCTGCAGAGTTCTTCAAGCATTTTATCACACTTACAAGCAAACAACTTTTAGAATAATCCCATGGGTATTGTTAATCTAGTTTTCTGTCAATTAGGTCCCGATGGAAAGGATATTATCCAACTCCATTTCAAGTTGTTCTGAAATCCATTTAAATTGTATTAGGAAAAAATCAGTTCCAAAACAGATTCCCCAGGAATGCTGCAAGTAATGTGTTCAATTGGTTATCATAGTAATTACCTATTCAAATAAACTGTCCATTAGCAGTTAAGTTTCAAGAAAATACAAAATACTGATTTTAAAATAAGTGCAGTGTGACATTTTAAAACAAGTGTGTTATATTGTCAAAGAACTGTTCTAAGAAACCAACCTACTGGCCAACTGATTAGTAGCGGTGTCAACACTTAGCAAAGCTTAACTAATTTAATTACCACTTGAATACAGGGAAAAAAAGTCATCCTTCAAATGTATGACATGTATTTATTATCCAATTCACAGAGGTTTCAGTGCAACAAAACAGCAGTGAGCCTTTATGATAATTAAAACGTCAAAAGAAAACCCAATCAGTCACACTGAGAATTTCCCCCAAATTGTAAAAGCCACTGCTTTACAATTCACTGTTGATAACAGAGGAGGTCCAATATGGATGGCACATTGTGAACCTCAGTGTGTAATTCATCCTGTTAGTGGTCATGCTTAGGACATCGTTAAAAGTAAGGTACACAGGGAGAAGCACAGCTGCAGCTCTCAGACTGGAGCTCTTAGAAGGATCGCTCAGTTGTAGCACAAATAGGACTCTAGCCTTCCAAATACTGCAAGTTTGAAGAGGCAGCAAACGATTCCTCACCCCCATCACCTTCAGCAGTGGATGACATCCTTCTAAGGGCATTGCTCTCAGCACATTTCCCGTTGAATGAGTTGTTCTTTTGGTCTCTCTGTCCCTTAGGCACACACTGCCCCCCCTGCATTTCTCCTGGAAGTAATGTGGCTGTACTTCCCACAGTCTGGGTTTGTGTCTTACAGGCAAAGCCTTGCTTTCTTTTTGCATCTACATAAAATTAAGTAGTAGGAGTGCAAAACTAATTGAATTTTACCATTTTTAATATCTACATTCTCCTGGGATGATCAGTTATACAAACAGGACTTTTGATTTAGGAAGCAATGAATAGTAGCACGAGTCCTTTACAAGACAAAAAGCAAAGATCAGGAGTGTGTAAATTCATAAAAATTTTCTTCAAGCTGGGCATAACATTTTCTATCTTCTATTTATTGTTTCTAACATTGCCTTATTCTGTACTTATGTATTGCAATTACTTTAATAATGACATATATCAGGAGGCTTCAAGCTGTTTGTAAATTTTTGGTTTAGAAATTGTATTTGAAAAAATATATAAATCTAATAATTTCAAATTTTTTATAATAAATGATGTGCCTCTGTGACTACTATATGGCTTCCCCTTGTAAGTATATATTTATAAACATATCCAGATTCAGTAAGATCGTACATCAGTAGGAATATTCTTTAATTTCTGTTCTGAAAGAATATATACCCAGCTCTTGCTGGGAAGTGAGATGACTGGAAAAGTGAAGATTATTGAAACTGTTCCTAATGCATAAAATATAAAGTTTTCACTTTCCTTTCTAAATGTACATTTAAAATGAATTTATTTTAAGAGACATGTCAGTGAAGTCACTAGCTTGAAGCAAGCATAACATTTTTACCAGGCATCATTAGCAACTTCATAGGGAGTCTGGCTTTGGCTCACCACTTTTGAGAATAAACCTCTCTCTAAGAAATGAAAACATCAAAATAAACCAGATATAAATCTTTTTTAATGATTAAGAATCATAGCTACAGCAGATGAACTCAAACTCTCATGTTGACTGAGAAACACCTGAAGTTCTAGTATACCCAGAAAAACTTGGCAAGGATCTGCAAAGGATCTGCTCCTCCCACCCCATTCTCTGGGGCTAATACGTGCTGGGCTGACTTCTAGTTTCTCTAAAGGCTGCCAGCATGTGGCTGCTGCAGTCCAGAGCTAGTATCCTAAACCCACTGCAGGAACAATTATAGTCTATGCCTTTAGAAGAACTCCTGCACTGAGTATCTTCCACTGGCCTCCTGCATCTGCTTTAGGACTACTGTTTAAATGGGAGAAATCAAAGTAATACACAGAATATTCTAGTCAGTAAGTATAATCACTGAAATAATCCCACCTTTCCAGATACTGTGCATGATTTAGCTGACAGATGTTACTGTGCAGGAAGCTGGCCTGAGATGATTACAGAAAATTATTATCAATTATAAAACGAATCCAACCTTTGGAGGACCTGCGCAAACCTCTGGAGCTTCATAAGCGTTAATGTTTCCTGTGTGACACATTAAACTTAGCTATTAATGTTTGTGTGTATTACGTTCTCATGCAAATACATTCACTCCCTTAAACTCCTTCATCTACTGTACACTGTAGGTAAACCGAGTACTAAATCTGTTGGGTGTTGATGTTTATTCTTTTTAATTAGTTATTTTCAGATGAAAGCTCTTGACCAACATGTTTATAAAAACTGCTTTCTTTTTAACTGAATGGTATCTTAGGGTGTTAAACTTTTAAACAGAATGTTCAACTTTGTCTTGATAAGCTATTCAAAATGTTATCTTCACCAAAGATTCAGTAAAATCAGCAACAGTTTCTACTCTAATGTGGCTGAAGAGTATGAAAACAAAAAATATTTCTGAAAAAAGACAAAAATCCATAAGCGTTTACAAAAGTTCTGGTTAGAATAAAACTATTGTACTAGAAAAGGAGAAGATTTAGTACTGAAAAGACTTCCTGTTTTCCATCAGGAGGTTTTGGGACTAAGACTTACTGATGTGTTTGAATCTCTTCTCCAGTATCTCATCTCTATAACGTGTGAAAAGGTTTGTTATTTGGGAATAAGCACAGTGAGGATATTATACAATGAAGTTTTAATAATAAATTGATGAGGAGACAGAGAGGACTTACTAACACTTCTGATACCTGACTAGTTGGATACCACCAATATTTAAGAGAAACAGTTAATACATATGTTTAGATAATGTCTTCAATGTCTTTCAATGTCTTTCCATTTTTCAGTGAATTTCTACTATGCCCAAGTCCTGAAAGATGTCTGCATTACCTATTCTTCCTATCAGTGGGTCCCTGATACACATGAACACTGTATGCTACTGTATTTAGCTGTAATGGTAAGTTTTCTTCTGACATGTCTGGCACCAACAACAGTCTATGGGGTTGTTCAGTCACTCAGCCTCTCTCCCGTTCTCCCAGTGTTATGATGTGGAGGAGATATCATACATCTTTATTTCTCTTTCAGCTTTTTGGATGCTAAAGGGGAGAGGAATGCACAAAATGGAACGTAAATATCACATGCTTCAGCCTCTTCTTTGTCCCTTACTCTCCTCAATGAATAGTATCAGTGAGTTACTGTTTCATTTTAGTTTTATTATTGCCTACAGGCTTCTAAACAGAACTAGATAAATATTTGTTATTAAAAGAAATCTAATTTTTCCTTGACTTCACTTTTCAAATGCAATTGTGGTATAAGATTAGTCATCAAATCATTTCAGACAGCAATTCTTGATCTGCAGATGATCCAAATGCTCAAAAGAACCTGCTTACGAAGCAAACACAGAGATTATATAACATGTGTTTCTCATCTGAAGGAAAAAAAACAGTTCTTAGCATAAGCTTTCCAGAATTGCTGCTCAAAAACTAAAAACTGATTTTTACCTAGCATTAATGGTTTTGCTGAACATTCATGCCATTTAATTTGTATGAGAAAACATTTATGAAAAGTGAACATGAGACAACAGAGAGTTAAGTCGTATTTACTGAAAATGAAAATTAATCTTTTCGGGATATTTTTGCTACATTTTCCCGCATGGTACTTGTAACTAACAACATAATAAACGGCTGTGCCCATTTCCCTCCTGACTGCTGCAGCAGAGGTAGCTGCTGAAGTGCTGGAGCTATCATTTCTGAAGGCACCAAAAGTTGTCACTGTATCCATTCAGATATTTATAATGTTTTAATGAAAGCTTACACATTTTCATAACTATATCTTAATCTCTCATATTTTAGAGGAATTTCTCTTTAGTTTGTAGCCAGTAGTGGATGTGAAATAATTCATTTACCTACAAATATTTAAAAGGGTCTACCATACGTTGTGAGTTATAAAATAAAGACTCCTGACTTTTAAATGAAAAGCAAAATAATAATCCACATGGGACACACTCATTTCCCAAATCCAGTGAATTTATTTTAAAGATTTATATAACTTTATAGCAAACAAATCGTAGATTATAAATTCACCTCACTCAACTTTGACTGAGGACAGGAAACAAGAAATTATACATAACCCTGAAAAATGGTCAGTGTCTACGTGTCTTCATTTCACAGAGACAGAACACTTATTCCTACTTCTGCAACCTCATAAGGATCCAACACTGTTATCTGCAAATTTCCACATCGCCATCCTCTTTATCATTTTATCCAAAATGAAATTTCCCTGTCACATCCTCTCCTCCAAACCATCTCCATTCATTTGACTAACTTCTACTTCCATTTTTCTTTCTGCTGATATAAGACCATCTAGCCACAAAGTAACCTTCTTAAAAATGATGATCTTGGGCATATTCAACATGTATTTTGAAATCAGATCGACACCCTGTCTCCAAAAAAAAAAAAAAAAAAAAGGCCAGGAGAGGGAAGTAATCTGCAACAGAATGGTGGCTGGTTGAATCAGCGGTGCAAGGATAATCAGGAAGAAGGGGAGAATTTGACAAGGCAGAAATTACTATTATCCCTTTGGACATGGGGTCATGTAAGGGAATAGACTGATAAGCACAATGCAGCTTCTTGTGCTAATTGCACTGTGAAAAAACCTTTTTTTCTCTTTGGCTGCAAAGAGTTTTGTTTGCCTACCCTCCTCCGGTTGGTCAGTCAGAGAGAGGTCCTAATCCTTCCTCAGACTCTTTTAGACTAAACTTCATCCAGCAGTTAAACTCCTTGTACACCTCTGAAATTCTAGATAACAGTAACAGCAGAAATGCCAGTATATTTTAGAATACCCTTAGCAATTCCTTTAACTTGCACTAGACTGAGCTGGTAACTCATGAACTTTAAGCAATTTAAGAGTGCAGTGATTATTTTGGGAGAGCTTATTCCCTCTCCCACCCATTTCATGCCCGCTGCCCCCCCCCCCCCATACTGGAACCTTAGAAGAGGGGACTAAGTCACTAATACTTCTTCAAAAGGGGTCTTCAAGAGAGAACACTGCTCTCCTATAGCTGTTGTCTGGCTCTACAGCAACATAAACAATCCATGTAGCAAGGGATAGTCTTTAATATGAATCCCTGATGTCTCATTTGTTTATACTATTTTCTTGGAGGACTATGTGTACAGCATGAAGCCACTGATACATTAATTTCCTTTTTTAAAAACTTGAAGAAAAAAAATTCCGGTTCTGCAAATGAAGGACTTAGAAATCTGCAAATGCCCAAAGTAATTTTTCCTTATGCACAAACATAAAGTCATGAGTCACAGGACATTGCTGTAGAGGTTCGCTACCTCTAAAAATGCACAGAATGGACATGGATTAAGACAGACCATTGCAAGAAGAGTGAATGTTTATTTAAGCTAGAATGAGCACTCTTCCATATCATGATAATGCACATTAGAAAGGTAAACTAATTATGACTGAAAAATAAGGAAAGGAAGAGCAGCGCTTGCAGATGCAAGCTTCACACCTTAAAGCTGCAAAAGTGTACACTATGTGAATAGAGAAGAGCATTTATATAGACCAGCTGCATACGCAGAGCACAGTGATCTACAGATCTACAGATCTACAAGTGAGCTTATTATGAAGTTCAGAATCTAGTTTCTGATCATTTACTTGCAAATGAATAATTTCAGTGGAGGAAAAAAAAATGTAAAAAAGTTTGTTTGATGGAGTAAGGAAGGTAAAACAAAGCATTACAACAGGTCCTAAATATTTACCGTATGCCACTATGCAGATAAAAGAACAGAGGAAGTACTGCTCTAGAAAATAAAAATATACTGCTTCAATCTCCTTCTAAGTGAAGCTCTTTATAAGAATTTCTGAGGGATGTTCTTTGGTCCAAAAATGTTGGTTTCTTAAAACCAAAACCATTTCATCTGAACATATATTATTAAAATATACTTTTAATGAAATTTGAGTGACAATGTCACAAAGCACTTAATGTTGAAATATTCTATAAACATTTTTCCAAATTCAATATTTCAAATTTTTGTAAAAAAAGCTTCAAAATGTATTTCAGATAAAATTTTAAAGTGTTGCAAAATTCAAATATTTGAATTGTAAAATGGAGTGTTTTAATTTGAATTGTAAAATGGAGTGTTTTAATTGACCACAAATAAAACACTTCTGTAAGTTTAGATTTGCAGGGAAGGATAAGATTTTACTCCCTAAAAACATTCATACCACAAAAATGTTCAGATCACAAACTTTTGTGCATAGCAGCAATGTTCTACTTCCTGCACAATTCTAGTATTCAAGATTTTCTCAATAAAGCATAATACTGCTAAATGGAAGAGTAAAGGTGTGTTTAATGGAATTAGACAATTCTGTTATGAACTCAGGGAAAGGAAAGAAAAGAGATATTATTTCCTATATAATTTAAGTTTCTTAAACCAAACTTTCTGGAGGCATTAGGGTGTTAAAACAAAAAGTCTAAGGACAAATAATTTGCCCGGAATTACTTTATCATTCCCTGCCTATTTTTAAAGTATGCTGTTGCATGAGCAACACATATATATCCATATTATGGCAGTGATTGAAAGCATTTTTTTTCCAACAACTCTAATTCTAAATTTGTTCTTGAATGTCTTAATTGTAAACATACCAATCCAGCTTGTTAATAAGAGGAAAACACCTAAGGAAGACCTAATATGCAGCAAAGCTAAACATATGTGTTGTATTATTATATCTGACAACACTGAAAGAACATCTGATTTATCTTTATACAACAGGCGAAATCTAGAGATGATGCTCTTTTACTCCTTTGCTTTAGGAGCTTTAGGGTCAGTCTTTTAGGCTACAAACACATGTAGTTTGTTCATTCTTGCTATGTATTACTATGCTAGTATCTAATATTGATCCACCTTACATTCACTGTGAATACTATATTTGACAATAGATACAACAGTCAGAGAAAATGAACGGGTAGTTAAGTGCTAGTGAATTTTGAGAAATGATGTAGTTGGCGTAAGATATCCCTTTTTAACTCATCATTAATTTTTCATCTTCTCTTCCTAATTATAGTCATACAAGGGGGAAAAAAGATAGAAACGGCTCTTCTCTGACAGTCTCTTCTAGTGAACATTTAAGACCTGTCACATTTTAAGATAGTTATCCTTGTTTTCACAGTTTTCTGTAAAGGCATATCACATGGTCTTTGCAGCTTCCACAGAATCACAGTTATCTCAGTATATCTTTCTGAAAAGGACAGAAAAATTAAACACGCTATAATTAAGATTAACAATACTGACCAAAGTTTGTAGGCATTCTGCCTACTATTTTTAAAGATGATCTTTAATCATTATGCATCCTCATGACTGTGGGATAATTTCTCTCTGGCCAGACAGAAGGACTTCCAGGTCTGCAAGTTCCAAATCCATCAGTTTGGCTCACGCTCTTCAGTTTTCACACTAACAGACATGAGCTACCGGCTAAACATAATCCCCTACTTCAAGCCCCTTGTGAATCTACCATTAATTTGAGTTCTTAGGAGTGTTTTGAACAAACTGAACTTCTCTTGAATGAGTGTATAAAACTCAGTGCAGGACCTGAGTTCTTGTTTTAGTCCACAAATAATAGTTCACGTCTGTCTGGATACCAGGTAGAGAGTATCTCTTTTTCCTAAAAGATATTTATGATTCTGGTGTATATTGCTTTCATTTCTAATGCTTTACGTTCTGACCAAATACTGGCTGTCACTGGCTTATTCGATCCTAATCGTGTCAAATTTTGGCAACATCTGACTCTCAAGCAGAGGGTCAGAAGTTCAAGTTCAGCAGAAGCTGCTTACCTCAACATCACTTTCCCACTTTTATCAAAAATCATTTCTAAACCCCTAAAAAAATCAGTTAATATTTCTAACTATATCATAAAATGTGATGCCTTTCTCTGCAGAGAGGAGCAGATGTTTTGATTTATCTAGACAGAACAATTTAGAACCTCTAATAAAATCCCATCTGTGAGGAGACCATGTAATATTTAGTTACCTAGCCAAATTCAAAAACCTGTCTTTTTCTAAAATATATTATTTCAGAAGTAACTAACCTAGAAATAAATTTATACTTGAAAATAATGCTTAAAAGTTTGGGACATAAAAGAGGTCTCTTGTTTTTTAACCTATGTACAAATTGGACTGCTTGCTACAGAGTAAACTTCTATACCTCTACAACTGCAATTCCTCTATGACCAGTCACCAACTGCAGTTACATCTGTTCTAACACATTTTTTTCAAAACCAGACAAGTTCTTTGAATCAAAATCCAGAACCTTAAATAAGGGTGGCTGAACTTTTGAGAAGCTGTGTTAAAAAACAGACTTTTTTGCATAAACTAGTCAGTGCCACAGTCTCTGAAGTGACAAAGTTAGTGTTCAAAAATTAGAGTTCCAATTTTATTATAAATAATGGTTTTCAAAATAATGGTTGCCCCACTGAGGACCAGGGACACACTATCCACATAGCTTCATCATGCACAAGATTATCTTCTGATAGCTTTTATATGGAGATATAGTCATTTACCACACAGTAAACTGCTTTCATTTTGTTACCATTATAATGAATATTTCAAATAAATGCCAGATACTTTAGATGCAAGCATTTGCATGCATGTGTGTGTGTATTTATGTGTATATATAAAATATATATAAACTAAGAGTTTCTGATTTTACTGCAATCTCCAGCACTTCACCCTTTTAAAGAAGTAATCAGTACATTTAGAAAAACAAAGCAGAAATCTGTATTTTAAGCATTTCAACTACAGCATACTATTTGTTTGTTCATAATTGAAAATATCTAATGGAAAAAATGTGAGAGATAAATATTGTGTAGCATCACCCTCGAAAATTGTTGTTACAAACTGGGAAAGGACTGCTTGCAAGTTAAAGCAAAAACATTAAAATCTTAAGTGATTCTCTACACATATATGCACACTAAACATGATTTTACAAAAAGCACATTAAGGTGTCAGAAGAAATTTGACTGAGCTTAATTGAACAGAATTCATGCCCAGGTTCAAAGATCATGGATTTTGACAAAGTAAACATGAGACACTTAGTAAAACGTATCTATGAACAGTGTACAAGGAGAAATAAAATGTATTTATATATTTATATACCTAGCTGTACTAGGTTTGCAAGATACGCCCTAAAAAGGAGGGGAGAATAGAAATTGGAGGCATTCTTTCCAGTACCCCTCAGAAACCAGAAACAGACCTGAAAAATCAAGTTAATATAATATAGTTGAAATTAATACACTTCAGATCAGCTCCGAAATTATGTCCTGTGGAACCTTCACAATTTAAATTGTATTAGAACAAAGGCACTGTTCAAATATATCTTGACCCCCAGGGTCAAGAACTGGCACTACCTGGTGAAAAAAGTTGTAGTGAAGCAGAAGTTAGCAAGTCAGAAAGTCCATTTAATACATAGTATTTAATTGCTACATGGATGATAAAATGATATTTTTTTTTAATAGAAAAGGGGCCTACATAGAGCTAATATTAATTTTAGAAGGGCAAGTGGAATATGTCCTATTCACTAAGTAACGCTGTGTTAAGAGGACACCAAGTTTTTCATGTGATTATTGCAGTCATAATGTTAATGAGAAGTATTTTTGATGTGGCAATAATTTTAACACTTCTATAAAAGAAAAAATTGCATGCAAATAAGTAGCAGATGATACTCTCCCTTAAACATCACCTTTGTAACAGATTAAACACGTAAATGCCACCTCCTGCAACAAGACACAGCGTTATTTTCTTTAAAATATTTGTTGTGTGTGCATAATTCATGTAATTTTTATATTTGTTTTAAAATCACCAGACTTAAAATATTTTCAAACACTAGCATACCAATTGTGCCTGTGCAAAATAGACTGAATTTTCTTGGGGAGGGCGTATTTCAGACCTTAATGCATATTTAGAGAGAGTCACAGAGATCACAAATAGGAATGAAAATGGTTATGTCCTGACGAAAATGTTCTTTCATCAAATACCAGTCTATTTCTTTTTCCTTCATTTGGCTAAACAACAACAAAAATAGCACATTACAACCTTTGGGGCAACATACTCTGTGTTTTGCAAAAAAAGACCCTAAGTAGGAAATATGACTTCCGCTCTCCTCTTTCCCCTAAGAAGCTACAACTGTTATAAGGCATGAGCTTCTCAGTTCCCCATGAATCACAGTAAAGAGCTGAACATTACAAAATAAAAAACTTAAATATTAATATATTAATAGTAAATTACATGGAAATAATGTTTTAACAATGGATAACCTACCCTAATGCAGATTTCTATACAAAAACTTTGTTCAGCAATTTTGTGGGTGTGAGTGCAACTATCTGACTGAATAAAACACTGTCTCTTTGTTGTACACCTTTGATAAAACAATGAGTTAAGAAAGAAAAAAACAGTAGTAATTTCATTGACGGTACAGAACAGCAAGATGTTTGATTTTTTTTAGTAATTTCTATAATCACAGTCCTTTCCTTTCTTCCTTAGATGCAATATTTTTATTCTCCTTTATCTACTTTCTTCAATATTTGGTCTTCAATTTTTCAAGGAACAAAGAGCAAGTGTAACAATGGGGCAAAAGATTTTATTTTGTGCTTTGCTTCCATATGTTTGAACAGTGTAACATGTTCACTGCAACATCCACAGAATTGAAGATTCCCTTTTTTATCCAAAATTGTCTTCTTAATTATCTGGAATTTTATGGCTTTAGTGGCTAAAAATACTGAAGTTCTATTATTATATTTACTACTGTTAAAACAAGTGAAGGTAATAACACAAAAGGCTACACTTCAGACATAGGAGATAATGATTAAAACCATGTAGACAACCATTTAATCTCTTCTAAAATCCTTTTCGATAGTCTACATTTATAATAATTTTTCAAGAATAATACATAAGAACCATCGCACAATAGCCCTACATAGGCTTAGTCATATTATACACGCCTTCTCAACTCTCAATAGCCCTTTTAGCACATTTTTTGATTTTTTCAACTTCCAGCCTCATATATTTTTTCAATGGGCATTATTTTTATAAGTGGTGATCTTGTCTCCTCTCCTTTCTCTGATGGCAAAGAAGAAGGAAGGGAAGAAAAACAAGCACAAAACAGTTCCTGACACTGAAAAAACTACAAAAATTCAACTAGATTCCTGCAAAGTATGGAGCTGCATAAGACCAGCCTGCTTCACAGAGCTCCATCTCCTAGTGCCAATGAAGATGACACTTCATATAATCCTTTTCATAAGCTGACCAAGCTCTGTACAGTTTTTTTTTTTTCCTCATTACATCCTTGAACACTCTCAAGATTACTCAAAAGTGGAAGACTCTTTAGCTCTCTTCAACCAGTTCTTTGCATTTACTAACCAGTAAACAGTAGAGAACAGAACAGTAGTTCGTTCAATAGATGTTCTGCTAGGTCAGGCTTTTCACATCCTGGGGAAAAAAAAGAAAAAAAGACTTATTCTTGCCAGAAAAGGAAGAAACACCAATTCAGGGATGGTCACCAATCCAACTGGATAAGAATTCTTCAAAGACTACAAAGCATGCACTGAAAAGATTTCACAATGTATTTCCCTGTAGCAACATTGCTGATTGATGTCCATTTTTAATCCCTTTTTTAATATACCATCATGTTGTTCCAATGCATTTACATCACATTCTATGGTACTATGCTATATTAAAAACTCGTCTTCCACATCTCTAATTTAAATTGATACATTCATGCTTTTTCTTACATTAGCAGAAGAGAGAATGTTGAGAGACTTTACTCAGTAATTGCCCTGTTTAATCTCTTTAAGTACCTCTGAATCTTGGCACATGTAAACAACACAGATTCAAAAGATGACAATGTCGGTAATTATTACCACTGCCAACGTCTGTGTAGAAAATACACAGATAGAAAATGAAGAGGAAAAAAAGCTAGATCATGAATTTCAACCTAATCTTTTCTTCTTCAAAGGGCAAGATTATATTCTGAAAATTAGATGTTGTATCTGTGACAAATTTCTGGAGTCACATGCAAAAATACCAAATTTAAAAATGAAACTTTTAAAACTGTTCTCCAAAAGCTATTGACAGAAATGTACACATTTATCAAAACCATTTTTGATAAACACAACCCCCAAAGTTTTAAATCCTAGGTCAATTTTCCATATCCATCTACAGGTATTCTTGACAAGCAGTTCCTCGATCTGGGATAACATATGACATGAACTTCTGATAGTAACCTGTCAATGCCTAAAACTGTCCCTCCACAGGGAATTCCCTTCCCCCCCCCCCCCAAAAATGATAATACCATAATATTTAGGGCAAAACTGCAAGTTGAGCAACATACCATTAGTAGCCATGTGGAAGAGTGATATCACACTAAGTTTTATGCAATTATTTTTCCCCTTTTCATTCAATAAAAACAAAACAATCAAGAACCTAAAAATATCTTGTACCTGATTTTGTGGTGTTAAAGGTCGAGAAATATAAGTAGGAGAGAGAATAGCTACATTGGCTGAAGGAAATGCTTAAAGGAATTACTCTAGTCACCTTTGTAACTTAACTATCATTCCACTCAAACACAAGGACGTGTCTATATTTAAAAGTTATTGCCAGGATATTGAGTATGGAAAGTACTGGTCTGCCTACAAGGACTGGACCACATATAGTCTGTTCAGACAGAGGATGGCAAGGAAACGACATCTGGACTACTGCATTTTCAGCCTTACCTGACTCTGAATTTGTTGATAACTTGGGTAATTCAAGATGTGGTATTTAATTTGGCATTTTAGCTGACAAGTTTACAGAGAGTTCCTTTTCAGTTTCTTCATTCAGTAAGCAAGCATAAAATCCAGATTAGTTTATACTTCTAGTTTCTCTTGTTGGACAGAAAAATTTAAATAAAATTCTATTTCTGAAGCATTCTTTTGATAAGTGGCATATTCCAGAGACAGGCCAATATTGCATCATTTTTTAATTGCCTTTTCTTCTGTTTACTTGAGTCAGAAATTGGCACCTCTCTCTGTAGATATTGTTACATGTAAGTTATTATGGCAGGAAAAGGATGAAAGCAAGTAGTCCTTGGCCAGTCAATAATCTCCAATGGATAGTAACACAAGGTTTTTGAACAATCAAGGAAATTACTGCTCCCAAAGACTTTTCCAGGCTGAAGAGTAATAACATATTTTCTAAAAATTTTTCTTATTTGTATGTGAACCACTGAGTATAGTCAGAAGTGCACCTGAGGTAAGAGCTAACTGCCTAAACAGATAGATAATGGACGAGGACGATCAGTAGGAACAGACCATTACCTCCACAAGCAGCTCTACATTTTGAACGGGGATGTGACAGAAATGCAGCCTGAGCAGAGGCAGCAGTAGGGACAGGTTAGCAGTGAGAACTCTGCAGCCTTGCTCAACAAACTAACAGAAGTCATGTCCTTAAAAATGTAGAAGGGGATTCCCTGGAATATCTAGTGGCAAAACTGATAAGCCATGTCTTACTACTATATGCTAAGATGACACCATGGGTCCATACAGAAGAACTGCAATACTCTTTATGTCAACGTAACGCTCCATCCTTTTAAGAAGAAACCGACAAAACAGACAAGCACGCTGAAGTAAACTGAATTCTTCAACAAAACAAAGGGCACTTGGAGGGCTTGAGAATCTGAGAGGATGAGGAAGGCCATAAAGCCATCTTGTTCCAAATAAGTGTTTCCATTGCCTGTATGGGACAATTAACCTCCTAAGGAGGAGACTGAGGCATTAGAATAAAGTTGCTGACTCACAGTTTCACTGGGATTCCTCCACCTCTGGGAATGTACCTTTTCTGAGGGTCACTAAATCAGATTCTGGATTTCAGAATCATCTTCCTGTGGCATAACACCTTTTCCCCATCCATGGCTGCATTCTCACTTTTGCTTTTGCTGACTGCCGTCATTTGGTGGTGGCATCTGGAAGATCTGAGCAATACAATGACTCCTGCTCCAACACTCCTTTCGCCAGATGACAATGACACCAAGGACAGCAGCTTAGGACCCAGTTCAAGCTTACAGTTCAGTTCCCTTGCTTGGAATCACAGTAGGTAAGCTCCCTGCGAGCTGGGCTTGTTCAAAGTCTCTCAAAGGTGAGCAAGTTCAAATCTTTATGCTGACAGAACGTCACGCATTGGACCTGCGGCCAGAAAGTCTCAGCTCCAAAACCTCATCTCCTTGTCCTTCACCTCCACCCAGAAATACATACTTTGAAGAAAGCAGATGCTCTTAAGGTATAGTGAGTAGGAAAAATAAAAAACGAAGTAGCCATATGAATGACAGTACTAATCCTAAAGGGATACACCACATTTTACAGTCTAAGTCCTTTTTTTGGTGATACATTCCAAATTTTCTGTGCAGTAGATAGATCACTATAGCATGCCATCAAAAATAAAGCATTTGCAAAACATGAAGAAACATCTGAAATGTTTTTATGAACATGTCTGCTTTTACCATAGAAAGTATATGAGAGTCTCATTTTCTCAAACAGCTTTTGAATTTAAAATTGCAACTTAACTGTTATAAATCTTTTACAGGTTTTCCTTACAGTTTAATTCAAATAAGTCTACCTCATTGTTTGGCTTGCCTCTTCCAGTTTCAGGAATCAATGTAATTGAGGTATTCCCCTAAATCCAGAGTAACAGGAGATTAATTGAGATACCAATGAAGACAAAAATGATCCTTTAAACACCACGTTCTCTTCAAACTCCATCTTTCTGGTATTACACAATATATTTTATTTCTTTTCTTCTACTTTCAAGCTTTTTTCTACAATTCCAATGCCCTTTTGTTTTTCTGTACCTACTGCACACCGTATATTATATATTACAAAAATGCTTCTAATTTAAAACATTTACTCCTTTCCTGCACCTCTGAGAAAATAATTCTATAAGCATAGCATCCCCAATTCCTTCAGAAAAATTTTCAGGGATGGA
Organism: Apteryx rowi; assembly: GCF_003343035.1. Classification (NCBI taxonomy): domain Eukaryota; kingdom Metazoa; phylum Chordata; class Aves; order Apterygiformes; family Apterygidae; genus Apteryx; species Apteryx rowi. The sequence continues at coordinate 201,385 of NW_020451192.1, forward strand.
AAGCACCATATCTGGATATTAAATATGCTGTATTACAGCATACAACTACCTCCCCTAGCCCTCTAGCTGTCTCTGTATCTCTATTATCTACTACTTCTCTGTTACCTACTGTTCTTTCAAATGGTCTCTGATACCTCCTGGAAGACACAACCACAGATCTCACAGGTATCAGGCATAAGGACATGAACACTATTCTGGGTGAAATACATTCACAGTCTAGACCTCAGACCTTAAAAACGATTAGGAGCCCCTACTCAAAGATTTTGGGCTGGGGTCAACTTACCTTTCATAAACTACCTAAAATTATTCTTTACTGAAAAGCACCAGCCTGCACCAAGTCTAGTGCTGCCCATCAAATGTTTGCACAGTGCTGACATGACCTTTATAATGGCAAAAATAATAAAAAACTCACTGCCTTTATTGGGTATGCAGTTGTTACTACAAAAAAATACATTTTCCTTCAGTGAGAAGGGAGGCTTTGCACTTTGTACATGTGAAGATGCCACAGATACTCTGAAATAACATGCATTCAAAGGGCTCATCTGGTGGAATTCCTCAAACAAGCCAACACAGAGAGAACTAAAGCACTTAGAATAGGCCATAAAACTTCTGATTATAAACAAAATGTTTTTAGTTAAGGTTAATTAGCAGCCTAAGCCTCATCTTCTTGCTAGAGCAATCCTCACCTGTCCTACCTTGAAACACCCCATCTCCCACTGTTGTGGACAGGAGATCCAGAGATCTGCATCCAGAATGATAAGCACCAATCAGACAGGAAAAGCCAGACTCTGTGCTTTCATTAAGGCCATAGGAAGAGGTTTAAAATGAACTATTCTAAATAAAATACCAACCATAATTAGCTACCCAATTAAATATCTTAATACCATAAACTTTAATTATTGCTATCACCTGTTTGCATTTTGAAGGAGGTATGCAGAGATGATGTCCAATGTTTTTCTGTTTTTTAAAAGTCATGTAACTAAATGGGACAACATACTTCTGAAAACACAGAAACTATTTCTTTTGTCTTTACATTTGTATAAATTAAAAAAAAAAAGGACAGAATTCATTTTGAAAATTCTGCCTGTCCATTCCTAACCAACATTGGCCCAAAACTGCCTTAAACTGGGGAAAAAAAACAAACCATAACCTTCTGAAATTAAAAAAAAAAAGAAAAAAGCTTTGGTTTGGGGTGAAATTAAATATTTTTAATTCACTAAAGGTGAAATATCCAGATTTGAATTTTTAGCTGAAAAATCTAGCAGATTTGTTTCAGTATAGTCTGAACAATTTTCCCCCTTCCACCATTTCATTGTGTACTCATCGAACAAGCAAAAAGGAAATTCATCATTCAATCAGCTCTGCTTTCATCGGATATTGGTTTGTAGTTTACTTTTACCGAAATAATTTTCTCCACTCTTCTGTATCAATACATCAGCCACATTAAATTTAGGAATATCACATACCCCTTGGTTTTCATTTAAAAAAAAAACAGTTTTAATAATGAATATCCTGAGAGTTTTCATCATTTTATTTTAAATAAAACTAGCCAGATAGCTGTTTGTTTCCTTAAGAATGGCATCAGTTTTATGGCATTCAAGAGGGAATTTAAGTCATCTTGAAACAAATTTTTCCATTTGTTTTTTAATAGCTACAGTATTTATAAGAATTAAAATATCCAGGCTGGCAGCTGCTGGAATTTTAATACAAATACAAGACTGGTATATTCAAAATGTATTTGTTAACATGATTCTTTTTAATATGATTTCATATAAAAAGAGTGTTGAGTTAGTAGCAGTTATTTATCAGTATCTAGCAAAAAAGTTTCTCACCTATGTGCAGTTATACCAACAATAACAAAAACAGACATTGCACAAAGATAGTCTTACATTCGATTTTTGTCATTAGTATAAACTCTTTGTATTTCAGCATTACCACTTAAATGTGCATTTTTATATACTAAACATCCTTATTTGGGTGGCTAGTGTCTTATTAAGGTGTTCATATTTGAAAACTGATCTCTGAAAAGTACATTGTAAAGTTTCAGATACCATAGGAAGGCATAACTGGGAACAATAACAGTGAGGCTAAAAATATCTGGAGGGAAAAAGAAAAAGCATTTCCTAAGAGCAAGGCAAAAAAAATTTATCTGAATTAGCAACTACCAAATCTGATCTCAACATGTTTGTATGCCAGCCAAACAAGGAACGTTGCTAAAACAAAATAAAAGAGAAGGGCATTTATAACATTAATTTGATATGACACATACATAAATACAGAAAGTGGCAAAAAACATCAGAAAAAAACAGACACATAACTAACTTTAATAATCCTTATAGTTCAACCATTAATAGCATTATGCTATTCGAAAAAGAAGAGGATAGAAGCCTGGTTATAGATACAGCTTCTCTAACTATGCATGTCTTACAAAGGTCTCAAATATTCATGAAAATGAAGTGCAGTATAGACACTGAGGTTCTCCAGCACAACAGAAAAACCAACAGAAAAAGACATGTCAACTTCTGTGTATTTTTGAGAAGACACTGTACTGTAGTTATAATGTACACAGATATTAGTCCATAATTATTTTAAAATATATTTTCATATATAATCAGGGCATACATATTTTAAAATGTTGTAAGTAAAAGTGTCACACACAGACATAGAAGTGGCTGATATACCAGATGGTTGTGCTGACTCCCATTTTTGTGCTGTAAATCCCATTTTTGCCATAATTCTGTGACGAACAAGTGTTAATCTGATGTTACGGAAAAAGCAGAAATTTCTTCTTACTCCCACCTCCAACTCCTTCTCCCAAGTAGCATCAACTTACAGTAAGAAGCAACACTGAGAGATAAGACGTATATTTTACAGACTCCAAAAATGCAGGCCTGTCGTAACAACCGCTTCGTATTAAAGGGACAGGTATGTCACATAAATGAGGCCTTCCTAAGGCCTTCTACTTGAGTACTGAGGTAAACACTAAATTTATATTTCAGTATGGACTTTAGAGGTATCTTGCATGTAACATGTAGACCTAGCTTTTATGGCAACTATAAAAGGTAGTACTCAAATACTTTCTTCTGATCTCTAGAAAGCTAGAAGATGGGAGACTGCCAAAAAACCTGGTATGACACTGAAAGGAAGTAACCAAAGAAAGATACGCAAAAGCAAAAATTACAGTTAAAAAATCACAGATTTAAAGTAAACACCACTGTCTATAAAAAGCAAACTAGATTTTGACTGAAGTTGTTGTAGTGGAATGACTGTTGTGACAAAGCTGTTAAAGACAACTTTTCTAACCATTAATTAATTTTCTTATCTAATTTGAAAACAAAATGAATGTAGTAAAGTTACCAAAATGATACTGTGCTTCTTTTCATTAAAATATAATACAGTGGATCAATCTATGTAGTATAATCTAATAAAGTAGCAAATAAAATTACAGTTTCTTTAAAAAGTGCACTTTTCATAAGCTTGAATTTGCATTTAAAGAAGTGCAAGCAATGAATGCCTCATTCTGAAACTGAACACAGGAAATACCCAGGTAATAAAAATATAGTGAAAATATTATAGTGTCTTAGTAATAATGGCATTTTCTAAGTTACCCACAAAGACATAACTGCAGGTACATTTTCCTGAACTCAAGTAATATAAATGCATAGAACAAAAGTGTGTTAAAGATAAACTTTCAAACCATTAGTTAATTTTCTTATCGAATTTGAAAGTAAAATGAATGTAGCAAGGTTACCAAAATGAGTGTTTACCATGGGTAAACAGCAATAGGTATTTAATGAAGCACCCATTTTCAAGAAAAAATATAGTGCTATAGCACCCCAATCATACACATTTCTTAGTGATGTTTCACAATAACTTAGCTATTTTTGTTACCAACAACTGGCAAATATGTTTGTTCGGAAAAAAACAAGGCATGGCTCTCACACAACTAGCCTAAACATTGTTATTAAAAACCACTGGCAGCACAATTTTAAATAGAAGTTCACCTCAACCTGAAAACAAAAACAAAACGTTAGCTATAATGAAATCCTAATTCTGCCTTTGTGCATCCTGTCCTGACACATCTTTGGTTAAGAAAAAGCAACGCAGTCCTGGCACGGCCACAGATTTCACATAGCCTGTTACGGAAAGAAATCAGTCTTCAGAAGAAACTTCATTCACCTACATCATAAGAACATGGTGGTAGACCTGAGGAGAAGGTGCAATTCACTGCTAGTAGTTCCTGCATACGCACTTATGATGGAAACCCAGAAGATCCTGCTCTGGGTACCACTTGACAGTGGTTCACTACATCCCAGGAGAACTATTGACAATAAAAAGGTTGCAAAACAGACATATCTAAACCAAAGTAAATTAGTAACCCACATCTGACTTGTGCCATAATAGCACAGCCACTCATTCCAGATGTTTCAAACAATCCACTCAAATCCCTGATTTGTACATTTGCTGGACTAAACATATTCAAAGCCAGCCTGGAAGCTCAGCTTTAAGTGCTGTCAATTCCCCCCAACATGTCTGGACTGCACTATTCACCAGCTGTAATATTTTTCTTCTTTCAATGAAGGAAATGCCATGCCAATCTATCACTGTAAGTGTTTTGAAAATGAAAAAGAAGCAAATCCCCTGGCAACTTCCCCCAACTGTCAGGGAAGGAAGTTCAGCACCCCAAAGGAACCCTCTGAGTGGCTGTTCAGCCAGAAGCACAGTTCTGTACAACATGTATATGCTTGGGAAATTGCCTAGGGAAAAAAGTGCCTGATTATGCTTCCACCTATGAAAAGCAGAACATAACATTTGTTCTACTTCTTTCCAGAAATTTTGGTTAAAAACATATAATTAAATATATTAAATTATAATAAAATAAGATAAAAGCATGCTTCTGAAAACCTGTCAGGAGCACTTTTGTGTAGAATAAACTTCTTATTACACTTTCCACAGGAAAATGCTTATTCAACAAGTCCAAATAGTTTACAGGAACATACTCATTCTAACAAAACTTCTCATGGAAATTACATGGGTTTGGCCGACTGCAGTTGTGGAAGTGCCTGAGGGAAGAATACAGAATTTGAGGTCTGTCTGCGTGGCATGCCTGGTCTCCTATTGACCTACCTAGGCTCCCTGGTCTGCAGCTCCTTGAACTGCTTAACTGTGCGTGTCTGGGAGTCCAATTTGGTGAAGAGCAGCCTGGGAAATTAGGTAGCCAGCCTTTTCCAGTAAGGACTGCCCAATGAACCAGGAGAAATTTCCATCAGGTGCCAAAAGTCACTTTCCTCAGGAAAAAAAAATCATATGACAGCCTCCCATCCAAAACATGACAAACACTGTACACAAGCACACCAGTACGGCCACTGTAACAAGGCAACTTGACAAGACTAAGGGTACAGATAATGAGGCTGTAGCAGAGAAGACTCAACAAAGTGAGAACTTGTGAGAACAATAATTTTAAATGATTGATGTATTCCATCATATGGTAGTTGCTTTTCATTCATCTCATATGAAAGTAGATGCAAGTAATTCAGTATTTGTTTACTTTATACAACATTTGAGATCAGATGCATTGATACAGTGCTTATCTTAGCCAAAAAGTGACAGAATTTCAAAGTAAAGGTTATATTTGAAACAGCTCTGCCTCTTCATGATGAAGATCTTTTGAGGCAACAATTAGTGCAGAAATCTAGGTTTTATTTCAGTTCTCCTATGTTTCACTACATGTCTTTGGGAAGATCATTTAATTGCTCCATTTCTTCTGCTTTGAAAATCAGAATAATTAAATGCTTGCCACTGCAATGAAACAGTATTTATTAGTCTTGGTGCACAAGACTAATAATAGTTTGGAGACAGTTTGGAGAGATATAAAGCATTTTTAGTTTTCAGTATTTCAAATGAGCCGTTGTAGCTCCCACTATACATGGATGGAAAATACTTTTTTAAAATGAAACAGATGAAATAGCAGAAAAAATAAGTCATAATAATTTACATAATTCTTATTCACTGAATAATTTGAGAACTCCATCTGACGAGCTATAGAAATGGTAAAATGTGAGTCCTCAAATTATCCAATAATGAATAATTTGTTGAATAATGTCTTTGACAAACAATATTCAACCATCCCTAATTATAATGCTCTTTCACCCCTTCCCTGATTCAATTCATTTTCATAACTCATACCTTTGGGAGAAAATATCTGCGGTAATATGTTTCCATACTTGCACTTTCCACCACTTTTTTTTTGTTTTTAAAGTGAGTGCTGAAAATCCCTTCAGATGTTTTTGAGCTAATAATTCTAAAGAAGAGTGGAATAGAAGGGGAAACCTGCCTCATTTCTCATTGATAAAATAAAGCAACTTACACTGGATGGTTTGTAAAGGAATATATTCAGCTAAGCACCAGGAAGAGCCAAAGTTTTGTAAGATGCCTCTCTGCTAAGTGTCATCAGCACTTTCATATATCAAAAATAGGATGCAATGGCATTTGCAATGCTGCAAAACTACCTGTCAAGAAGCTGATATATAATGGGTATCCAATTGTCTTGCAGGACTTAATGTATTTGCATTTATAGTAATATGATATAAAAATACCATTATGTCCTTTAGAAAGTGAATAAGGCCCAGGTCCCCTCAAAGGCAGCTTGAGCAGGACATCTAATCTAGCCTTTAAGTATTTTACTCCGAACTGTCTCTAAGATAGGACTTGGGCTACTTGTCTCACCAAAATGTCTTAAATATGCTTGAAAGCTGGCATTCATTACATAAAATATTAAGAAGAAATATGAACATATCCTGAAATACAGCAGAAAAGACTAACACTTGCAAAAACAAAGGCTGAAGAAGGAATCAAATTTCCATTTGAAACAAACTAGTACAATTTTGAGTGATTTTAGAGCCTTTGATTATGCATATCCTGGAGGTCTATATGTTCCCCTTTGCAGATATGCATGAACACTATGACTGATGGAATAAGGAGGAGGCAGTAATCCTAACTATGTTTTAAGTAAGATTGTAACAGAATGACTCTATTCTTCTCACAGAGATGGTGTTTTCTAAAGACTGATTATTTCTCTCTGCAATTTTTTTTAAATAACACATAAAGAGGATCTTTAAAGTTTTTAGAAACATACCTTTCCTCTCCTTAAGTACAGGCATATCTTGTTTTATTGTGCTTCGCTTTATTGCGCTTCGCAGATATTGTGTTTTTTACAAATTGAAGGTTTGTGGCAACCCTGCATCGAGCAAGTCTATATTGGCACCATTTTTCCAACAGCATGTGCTCACTTCATGTTTCTGTGTCCCATTTTGGTAATTCTTACCGTATTTCAAACTTTTTCATTATTATTATATTTGTTAGGGTGATCTGTGATCAGTGATCTTGGATGTTACTATTGTAATTGTTTTAGGGCACCACAAACCTCGTCCATATAAGATGGCAAACTTAATCGATAAATGTTGTGTGTGTTCTGACTGCTCCACCGACCGGCCATTCCCCCATCTCTCTCCCTCTCCTCGGGCCTCCCTGTTCCCTGAGACACAACAATAGTGAAATTAGGGCAATTAATAACCCTACAATGGCCTCTAAGTGTTCAAGTGAAAGGAAGAGTCGCACATCTCTCACTTTAAATCAAAAGCTAGAAACGATGAAGCTTAGTGAGGAAGGCATGTCAAAAGCCGAGATAGGCCGAAAGCTCGGCCTCCTGCGCCAAACAGTTTTCCAAGTTCTGAAGGCAAAGGAAAAGTTCTTGAAGGAAATTCAAAGCGCTACTCCAGTGAACACACCAATGATAAGGAAGCCAAACAGTCTTACTGCTGATATGGAGAAAGTTTTAGTGGTCTGGATAGAAGATCCAACCAACCACAACATTCCCTTAAGCCAAAGCCTCATCCAGAGCAAGGCCCGAACTCTCTTCAATTCTGTGAAGGCTGAGAGAGGTGAGGAAGCTGCAGAAGAAAAGTTTGAAGCTAGCAGAGGTTGGTTCATGAGGTTTAAGGAAAGAAGCCATCTCCATAACACAAAACTGCAAGGTGAAGCAGCAAGTGCTGATGTAGAAGCTGCAGCAAGTTATCCAGAAGATCTAGCTAAGATAATGGATGAAGGTGGCTACACTAAACAACAGATTTTCAGTGCAGACGAAACAGCTTTATATTGGAAGAAGATGCCACATAGGACTTTGATAGCTAGAGAGGAGAAGTCAATACCTGGTTTCAAAGGACAGTCTGACTCTCTTGTTAGGAGCTAATGCAGCTGGTGACTTTAAGTTGAAGCCAATGCTCATTTACCATTCTGAAAATCCTATGGCCCTTAAGAGTTATGCTCAATCTACTCTGCCTGTGCTCTATAAATGGAACAACAAAGCCTGGATGACAGACAGCACATCTGTTTACAACACGGCTTACCGAATATTTTAGCCCACTTTTGAGACCTACAGCTCAGAAAAAAAGATTCCTTTCAAAATATTACTGTTCATTGACAATGCACTTGGTCACCCAAGAGCTCTGATGGAGATGTACAGAGAGATTAATGTTTTCATGCCTGCTAACACAACATCCATTCTGCAGCCCATGGATCAAAGAGTAATTTTGACTTTCAAGTCTTATTATTTAAGAAATACATTTCGTAAGGCTATAGCTGCCATAGACAGTGATTCCTCTGATGGATCTGGGCAAAGTAAATTGAAAACCTTCTGGAAAGGATTCGCCATTCTAGATGCCATTAAGAACATTCGTGATTCATGGAAAGAGGTCAAAATATCAACATTAACAGAGGTTTGGAAGAAGTTGATTCCAGCCCTCATGGATCACAGAATCACAGAATCACTGAGGTTGGAAGGGACCTCTGGAGATCATCTAGTCCAACCCCCCTGCTCAAGATGGGTCACCTAGAGCACATTGCACAGGATTGCATCCAGACGCATTTTGAATATCTCCAGAGAAGGAGACTCCACCACCTCTCGGGGCAACCTGTTCCAGTGCTCTGTCACCCTCACAGTGAAAAAGTTTTTCCTCATGTTGATGACTTGGAGGGGTTCAAGACTTCAGTGGAGGAAGTAACTGCAGATGTGGTGGAAATAGCAAGAGAACTAGAATTAGAAGTGGAACCTGAAGATGTGACTGAATTGCTGCAATCTCATGATAAAACTTTAACGGATGAGGAGTTGCTTCCTATGGATGAGCAAAGAAAGTGGTTTCTTGAGATGGAATCTACTCCTGGTGAAGATGTTGCGAACATTGTTGAAATGACAACAAAGGATTTAGAATATTACATAAGCTTAGTTGATAAAGCAGCGGCAGGGTTTGAGAGGACTGACTCCAATTTGGAAAGAAGTTCTCTTGTGGGTAAAATGCTATCAAAGAGCATCACATGCTACAGAGAAATCCTTCGTGAAAGGAAGAGTCAGTTGATACAGCAAACTTCACTGTTGTCTTATTTTAAGAAATTGCCACAGCCACCCCAACCTTCAGCAACCACCACCCTGGTCAGTCAGCAGCCATTAACATTGAGGCAAGACCCTCCATCAGCAAAAAGATTATGACTCGCTGAAGGCTCAGATGCTGGTTAGCATTTTTTAGCAATAAAGTTTTTTTTAATTAAGGTATGTATATTGTTTTTTTAGACAAAATGCTATTGCACACTTACTAGACTACAGTATAGTATAAACATAACTTTTATATGCACTGGGAAACCAAAAAATACATATGACTCACTTTATTGCAATATTCGCTTTACTGCGGTGGTCTGGAATTGAACCCGCAATATTTCCGAGGTATGCCTATACAAGCTCAAGTCTTGCGTACCTACTACACATCTTCTGCAGTCTTCCTGAAGTACTTTCCATTTACAGAAAAAATACTAAGATTTATGAGAGCAGACAGACATTTTATGTGATGGAAAGTAAACATAAAAATATATTAAAAACTAGAAAATTTTTTATAAAAGGTTTTAGTTTATAAAAGTCTTATTTTATAAAATGCTACCTTTGCTTTTAAACTTCTAATATAAATTGATTGATATTCCTTACAGTTTCTTCTTCAATTCAGTGATGATGAGACCAATTAATATTTATGACCTTTCTACATATACAATTTTATGAGCTTAAACATTTGCTCCACATTATTCTAGTGCTTCAGTGAAACAGAGCTCAGAACTTAAACATCACCTGTTGTGTTTAAAGGTCTTGAAGTTTACTACACTCTCAGGACTTGATTTTCCCAATTCTTTGGGAGGTTTAAGCTGCAGTTTCATAAAAAAGAATTACACAAGCAGAATAAAACAGGTAAAACAGAGTGGAAAAAAAATCAAGTCCACTTGTGGATCCCCAATCATGTCATTTAGTCCTTTAGTGGGTTTTTTTTTTTTAAAGAATGATCTTTAAGATAAAGCTGTCACCTAGTCAAGAACACATTCTATACTGACTAGGCATAATGACTAAAAAATAAGCATTTCAAAGGTGTTTGAATTCTTCTTAAATCAAAGCTAGATTTTGCCCTTAGCCATCCAATATTATAGACAATTCAAAGTAATGTGAGTGCAAATGGTGAAGCATAAATTAATAAATCCTGAAGTATTTTCCTGTATCTTCCAAAATATGTAAAACAAAGTAAACACAGATGTCTTATATTGCATATTCCAGGCCTTTTTCTTGTCTAGAAGTACTAATCGTTAGACTAATCATTTTACCTCCATTTCATGAGCAAGTAGGATCAGGCCTTCTTTTCCTTTTTTTATCCTTGGTCATCATCTGCACGATTAAAATTTTTATAATAGTTATGACCAAAGGTAGTCAACCTTAGTTAGGACTTCCCCAGTCTCCAATGTCAAAGTTAGAATTAGTGAAATACAAGACCCCTCTTCAAATCAGAAGTGATCAGTCCGGCTAACCTCTAAGAGAGTTCAATGGATGCCAGGCCCTTTCCCTACTTTGCCTAAGCCATTTGCATATTCAGGTCATTATTTCCAAATGTGCCACTCTTTATGTACTGGTGTTTCCTAAGTGGAACCAAACAGACACTTCCAGTCCAGTAAGTTGCACCCTCCAGATCATAAATTCTTGACTTCACTTTTACAAGTATGCTCTTCTATCTTGGGAGAACAAGAGAAAAGTTACAGAGACAAAGTTCTTTCATACATTTTAATAGTATTTTTAATTATAGTGTATGTATTTACTAAAAGATAATGAGGGTGAGGAAGACAGAGGACCTATCCACCTATTTTTATACGGGGAAAAAAAACACAGCTTCTAGATATTGCACAGAATAATCCTTCAACTCCAATTCAATGATCAATATAGCAACTCTATTTCATGACCATTTACAAAAATAAGAAAGTTCATAGATCTTGAAAATAAAATAAAATCACAGTCACAACATATTTTGCAGTTTTGTTTCAAGGAAGGGCTATAACTAAAATGGAATGGGTTAAGGAAACGATGACTAGGGTTAAATCACTAAGCTGTGAGAAAATCTGATCATTTTAATTCCCTACTACATCTTGATTCAGATAGAAACAGCAGTATGTTGATTCCAGATCCCCATAAAAAAAAATCTATATAGCATTCACTATGCAATTATCACTATGTGGCTTTTAATATGTGCTAGTTTTTATTAATAGATTTTACTATCTTGAAGAACTGTTAAAAAAATTGACTATCTTCCTGTATATACATGAAGTGAAGAGTCAAGTCACATGAACTGTTTTCATTACAAACGACAGTATCAATTTATATTTTCCAATAAGAGAAAAAAGCTGTCTAGTGCAAGACAGACATGAAGAACAAACATGTTTCTGTCAGCTATTCCTCTATTAACAATTTTTTTTCCATCTTTCACTTTTCAAAAGTCCCAGTGTACATGGAAAGTTTTGCTTGATTATTCATTGCTGTTTGCCATTCTAATATGTCTTTGCTTTTTCAGTGTGTATGCTGAGATATTTAAATATGCTATGTTTATTCAGGTTTTACTACTTACAGTTTTGGACAAGTAAACCTGGAGGCAATCTATTCTGATTCTATGTAAACCAAAAAATAAATCTGAAAAAATGTACAACAAAATGCAGATGAGAGATATTTAATATATTAATTATACTCTAATTAATCTGGAAGTTAATTAGAGAATTTTCCTGTGTTTGCGATTTTTTGTTTGTTTTTAAACAAAACTAACAAATTTGATGATGGCCTGTTTCAAGATACCATTTCATATCTGCCCCATAAGATGTGTCTGGACTTTCTTTCCTCTGGACAACGGAATGTTGATGAGAAAGTAACTAGAAACTTCAGTTGTGTTTGGCCTGTCTTCTATTACCCAAATGAGCATAGCTTACAGTTACATCAGCAGAATTAAGAACACTGGTGAATAAACCATGTTCATTTTTGGCAGCATTTGAACAGATTAAGGTATTAATGGATGTGGATAGAGAGTGAAAACAAGTCTAGAGCCTCTGCTTCACAGCCTCACACCTGCAGTTTGAGCACCATCATCTCTAATAAAAGTCAACTGGCCCCTTTATAGGCTGCAGCAATATATGGCAATATCCCTGTATGGCATTATTACTGTTTCTAAGAAGCCTGAAGGAGGTAGGAGCCAAGGTTGTCGCATGGTCCTAAATCCATGCTGCTCCAGTGTCCATAATGGCCTTTGGCACATCTACAATAGCATTACAACAGCAAATACTGGACTCCTCTAGGTAGCAGAGCTGTCCAGAACTGAAGTGTAAGGGCTTGCAACTCCATCTTTCCTGCTCCTGACACTTTTCCCTACATTAGTGCCAAAGTTGCTAAAGCAAACCAATATTCCACCAAGCCCACTTTGTGGTTGTTAAAAGCTTTTTATACCTGCAAAAGATATAGATAAGTATGTCACTAAAAATAAAATGGTAACATAAAGAGTGAGCTTAATTCAAACCTATGGCCAAATCACAGAAATGTTAATTACACTGTTCTCCAAAGGACTGGGAGCTGTGCTCATTCAGCCTGGCTGTTCTTGCCAGGATGCCACAGGAGCATGACAGGCTGCTCAAAAGAGGTCTGTATGCACAATAAGCATATTCAGATAAATGCAATTGGCAATTGAGCACTTTTGAGACACTTCTTATTGGTGGAAAGTGTCTTAAAGACTTCTCACTGTGAAATTACCCATTGGTAAATCATGTAACAGGCCCATGACACCTGATACTGAGCTGTAGATTGAATGCAATAAAACAAATCCCATTAAGTTTAGCTAGAGAAAAACAGTGAAGACTACCTAAACTAATAGTAAAAAAAAACTCCACATTTTATTTGGCTTGTGCACCTGAGTATGAAAGGTACTTGCTTGTTTCATTACATGTTTCCTCTGTCTTCAGAAAGGAATGGTGTTTCTTGACATCTCTCTCTCTCAAACTACAGTACTAATAAGATACCTAATTAAATTTCTAACTAAAATTCTACTGGGAATTCAATGGGAGTTGACCAATACGCATACCACGATACCAAACTCTTTGCTTACTTGTTACCATCTATATCTTTGGGTTTCATCTGATATTGTTTCTCATTTTCAAAAGGAATCCCCCATGAATTTCTGTCACTTTACTACTTCCCTTCAAACCTATTCATAAAATTCTGTTTTGTTCCAGTAAGTATAAAAACTTGAGTAACAGTTGATGTGGGCAGACCTAGTTTATCTTTGTGATCAATATATTCTTCTATTAATCAATATTGCCCTGTTGAATTCCTCTTCCTACCTCAATCCACTGTCTCATCTTGACAGCAAGTCTTTGGTATAGAAATCACCTTCTTGCTCCTTGTAAAGCATCTAGCACACTGAGGTGTGCAGACCTGTATCTTCCACAGTAAACATAAATGTGTTTTTTAAAAACTTTATAGAATGCAGTGAGCTAACATTATGAAAGACGGGCTTTAAAATACTTTTGAAAAGGGTTTTTTTTAACCTTTTTAAGTTTAGAATCTTTAGATTAAAAAAAATAAAGCCTTTTGTATCTATCATTATGAGCTAGATTCCCCAGTTCAAGTCTCTTTGTCAACAATTCCTAACAGCTCTGCAAACATCAGGCCCATTGGTATAGCCACAATGCCAAATAGAAAATTACCAAATAGATGAAGCTATCACGTCTTCTCCAAAATTATTACTTTCCAGACAATTCTAAGCTATACACAGGAACAGCACCATCTCAGTTGGCTAGAGTTTAGGTGACTGCTTAACCTTGAGAAGGCTCAGGGGGAATCTTATCAATGGGTAAAAATACCTGAAGGGAGGGAGTAACAAAGGCTGAGCCAGACTCTTCTCGGTGGTGTCCACTGACAGGACAAGAGGCAAAGGGCACAAAATGAAATATGAGAAATTCCATTTAAACATTAAAAAAAAAAATTACTGGAAGGGTGATCAAACAGTGGAATAGGTTGCCCAGAGAGGTTGTGGAGCCTCCATCTTGGAGATACTCGAACCCTGACCAGACATGGTCCTGTGCAACCTGCTATAGTTAACCCTGCTGTGAGTGCGGGATTGGACTAGGCAATCTCCAGGGGGTCTCTGCCAACCTCAACTATTTCATGATTCAATGACTCTCAGTTCAGATTGAACCTCTTTTTCATAATCAGTCCTTAATTTAATGAAAAATTTAATTGCTAGGAATCAAAAAACAGGTGACCACAGAACTTCAAATTTGAATCTTTAGGCTTTTAAATTTAACTATTAAGTTCTACAGGAAAGCCAAAATTATCAATTAACTTTACAGATGCTTTGATTTTCTACAGAACTTTTTAACAGGGAAACAGAAGTAGGATAAGGAAATAAAGACAGAATTTTATACTGAGGTAAATAAAACCTGACTTCAAATGTTATGATCTAAGTATGAAAGAATCACTGCAGCAAACCAATTTCAGCTGTCAGTGGGGGAATACACTGAGACACAGAAAGCAGTCAAATTATACTGGAGCCAACAACTGACAGAGTTTCCATTTTATTTTCCCATAAAATGGAACAACCTACAATGCTGAAAGGTTCATCACAGTAAAGAACAAATACATAAAAATACTGCCAGGTCCATTACTGGCGAACAAAATCGACACAGGCATAGAAGAGTGCTACAGACATACTTCAGTGTTGCAGCTGTGATTAGGGATCAGACTAACATCAGCAATATCTTAAAGGCTGAATTCTTCTTGAACAGTCTCTTGCTAATGGGCTGCTTTTTTTGTTTATATAGGCACATGTATAATCTGTCAGAATGAGGCAGCTATTCCAACTGCTTCTCTATACAAGTTGCTTACAGCAAATTGAGGCTAACTGATTTCAACAATCCTTTTGTATTTAAAATGGCTTCAAATCCTCAAAAGGATTTTCCCTGCTTTATTTGCAGTCTATTCTACATGAAGAATTTTATATTTAACATATTAAGGAGACAGGAATTACATCAGTCTGCTCAAGTCCCAGAATATGGTTAGGCAAAACTGACATTAACATCAACATGTTCTTACAATGTGATAAATATGCAGTCAATGCATTTTCCAGGCTATGTAGAAGAGATAGAAGACCTATCTGCAAAAGTGAAGTACCAGGAAATGTCAATTAAGGACCAAGAAATGCAATAAACATTCAACTTACATATGTGGACAGATTTTAAAAATGTGACATTATGAAACATTTTGCAAGGAAGAAACTCAGTTAGGTTTACAAATAATATTAGCAAACAAGACCTGCTATAGTCTGAGCCTCCCTATTTCTCTTCCCCTCCCCACAGACTCAGATTTTCTATAACCCAGCACTCATCAGTGCTGAACACTGTCACATAAACTCCTCAAACCACAAAAGTGAACTGACAGAACTAACATTATCTATTGATATACTTCCATTTTGTGTGGCATTTGTCAGGGCTTGCCCTTGCTTTAGTGCCTTCCTGTTCCTAATGGGATGAGAGAAGCCTAAGGCAAATTTTTTAAACTCACACAATAAATAAGTAGAAGCAAAGAAGAGAAAGATATACTGGATTTTGGATGAGAAGAAACCGGGCACATAAGAAGCATCATGAAAAATTAAGCAACAAAAAATAAATCTTAATTAAGAAAGTTGATTTCTAAAAAAGAATAGATTCTTAATGGGAATTCTTAAAAGTGGAGCAGAAGGATAGAACTTTATCTTCCACATCCCTAACTCACATTCCAGTCCCCAGTCACTATGAACAGGGGAGAAACTTTATAACAGGCAAGGTGGAAAGAAACAATCTTGGAGAACGGAAAGGAGCTACTCAGAGCTCTTTGCCCCAAAAGCTTCATTTCTCCACTGGAGATAATGAAAAAGCAGGGTAAGACCTGAGATTCTGAAGTGGTTAGGGCAGATGTTAATAGATTAAAAAGATTTTAATCAGTAAGTATAATCTAGAATTACAAAAGAAAAGCATTAGGTGAGAGCATGTAATTACTTCCATTTAAAAAGAAAAAACACCTCCAACTTTTCATAGCTGGGAAAAATCTTTACCAAATCTCTACTGTATACACAAAATTCAGACCTATTTACCACTGCTTTGTGCTATAAACAGTACCTCTTTTGAACATAAAATATAAAACAATTCAATTAGGAAAAAAAGAGGGTCATATCTGATAAAATTATGGATTTACCAAGCACTGTTAGGGATAAAAGGGATTGCTGCAGTCTCCAATTCATAAATAAACAGACTTTCTGAAGAACATGACGTTGATCAAGAATTTCTGCACAACAGTAGGTGACTGCAGAAGGGGAACAGCTATTGCTTAAAAAATTCACATGAGCAGCATCAAAACTGGTACAAGCAATGGAGCTGCACATATTGCTGTCATATATGTGATCATCCCTCACATCCCATCTAGAAGGCAGAGCTCTGGATCAAACTGAATTCCTACCTGTGAGCCAGCAAGTGCATAGGCGGTTTGGATCCCAGCTTCTGGGATTGTCAGTGCAATTCAAAGTCGAGAAGGGGTAGGGGGGAGAATGCAAATCCAGCATGTGACACAGCTGCATTAATTACTTCATCTGCAGTGCAGTTTGCACTGTTTTTATCCTGCAGCAGCCATGAAGCTTCATTGCTCATTCCTCACCTTTGCTGCTAGTCTACACCCTTAGACTGAAAAGAAACCAAGTGTTAGTTTAGAGCTAGTGAGACTAGACGGGGATGGACTACTGAAGCTGAGCTTCTTCCAATGGCATTACAAACATCAAGTGAGCCTCTCATCCTGCCAATCCCCTTACACATTCACCCCCAGCTAAGTACTACAACAAAGCATGAAAAAGTTCTTGATTAACTGAATTGATGAACTTGATGAACTGAAGTCTGAACAATAAAGAGTAGGAGGCATTTTATTAGATCACTCTTTCAGCTCCTTCCCCCCATATAAGACCGAATTTCAAGTCTGTCTGGTAGTCCTGTTGGCACCATACTTAGACTAATACTTTGTCTCTGTTAAAACATGTCCTACTGTTCATATCCCAGTTGCAGTTAACCCTGTTTTGACTTCCAAACACTGAATCCTGTTGTAATCTCCTCTACTAAGTCACAAAACTCAATACTGTGGGCATGTAAACGCAGGGGGGAGCTAGGGGAAATAATTATGCATAGTGAGATACATTGGCAGTTATCATTTGTATCTTTTTATGGGACATGATAGTAAGATGACAATAGGTATCCTATGTCTCTTAGGCATTCATGATCTGCCTTCCTACACGTCAACTTACATCACCCTTTAAAATTTTTACATAGAAAATTAGATTTCACAGGTCATTGCACCTCCTAGCTAAAAAGTGGTAGGGATAGGAAGAAATGCTAAACAGAGCAACAACATGAATGATAACTTGTGACATAGTTGGCGTCTTTTGAAGAAAAATAACCCAATAGGAAGTGAGAGAACTCATGCACCTGTCAGAAAGTGCTCTGCGTTGCATACTACGGACTTGCATATTGCAGAGCATCTCCCATGTAACATTTTGCTTCCAGCCAACATAGCATAACTTGCATATGATTAAATGTTTACTTTTTATACTCTATAGATGTTTATAATCTATGCAAATATGTCAGAATGTATTAATTTCAAGAGATAACAGAAGAACTATGTTCTAATTTATGTCATTTCAGTGTTGTAAGGATGCTTATGCAAGGAAGCCAACTGCTTCAATAAAAAAACAAACAAAATTGCACATCTGTGTCATCTGCTTTCAAATGTTCTGGTCATGATAATCTATTTTTCCTTGTAGACACATAGACAGTGCTTACGAAGTACAGTGAGAACCAAACTATAATTTAAGTTTGCAGGAAGAATGGAATTAGGGTAGTTGATGTTGCATGTGGAGCAGAATGATAATCAGAACTATTTCACTGTCAGAAAAATAAAATTAAGCTGCATTCCAGCATTTAAAAACTTCTGTACGTTCCTTAGGAAGCCAAAAGTATCAGGAAATCTTAACAACAGACACTGTTACTCAGTCCATTTTAATATGATAAACAGAACAGAAACATTCTATCTTTACCCACTTCGTTTATTCATTCAACTCACTTTTATTTAATTGAGGGCTCAGTATCGGTTTCTAATTCTACCACATTTTGAGACCTCTTCAAGTTCAGAGTGAAAGTGTCACACTAACAATTGCCCATCTGATTTGCTTTCTTTTACTGAACTGAGATTTTTGCTTTAATGTAGATAGCCATGGAGTACACAGTACAGTCTGCTGACCTTTTTTACTTTCTGCAGCCAAAGATTCTCCCATAGAATTAACAGTCTGTTGTGCTAGTAGGAATGAGCAGATGACTAAAATACAACTAAATTTGAGTAAGAACACAGTGTACATTTCCTGATCCAAGTGAAAAAGAAAGACAAAGCCAGGCTATAATTAAATATGTTCATAGTTCAATACATGTATCCACGCTAATTCTGATCAGGGCCAGAATTAAGTTACTGCTGTGCATACAAGTAATGTATACAAACCTACACGGACATCGAAAAACTTTTCTGGGGGGAGAAGAAACAGAAGAATGGAGAACAAGAGGATTCCAAGCTAGTAAAAAGTCTCAGGTAAAATGCTACTGGCTTTGGTTTTGAACGTTATTGAGTGTCCTCAGTTCACTGATATCTGAAGAACTTCATATACTAGAAACACTGTCCTGCAGGAGATGAAGAACAAATTACCATCTTTTTAAGCCCAGTGTTATTTTTCTTTCTTTCTTTTTTTTTATTATCTTGTTAAAGTAAGAAAGACAGACAGCTGGAGACAAGATAGTTCCATTTCTTCCTGTTACAAGGTTTGTGGATAGCAGATTATTAGAACAAGAATAGCTTAGACGAACTAAACATCTCATTGCCTTTATGTAATAGATCACAGGGAAAGAATGAAGAAATTTATCACTGAAATAGACAATCTGTATTTCCCAATCAAGCAAAGCAGACACTGTGTGCAGATGTGCAAATGTACCTAATCTGCACATTAAGACAGGATGGGGAAAATAAAACTAATTTAGCTGCCAAATGTAAGACATGCTACCTTTCTGTCTTCTCCCTCCCCCCAAAAAATGACAAAGAAATTTCTTGAAGATGGTCCTCCTCAGAAAAAGAATTATCTGCTTTAATAAGAACAGGATATATTGTCTCCCTTCTTACTCATTCACCGGAACCAGTTTAAATTATATATTAATTTAGGATTGTAGGTGAAAGGCGAGGCAGATTTCATTTAAGAAAATATTTGATATTGCTGAGATTTCTAGGAATAAAACATAATCACAAAGAGAAATCAAAAGTCTTTTTGTGATTGCTAATATACCAATAGGAAGTTAAAATAAAAAACAAAAACAAAAAACCCAGGCATATACACACACAGAAGCATTTCTAATACATTTTCTGACCTCCTGATAACACACCTGCAGCATGCCGCCTAGCACTGATGATCTTTTAAGTGGTAGGTTTTGAGAAGATAGCAAGCATGATACATTCTGAGATGAAGCTTCATTATCAGAACTCTAGACTCTAATACAGGGCAACAGAAACATCTTAGTTGTTTATTTTATGCTGTAAAAAATTTTAACATTTCCGTGTCCTAAATGGAGAAAATTTTTGGAATTTAGCAGCCCATTACATATCGCAAGGAGGAAGCCCAACAAAAAGGCTCTCAAACCCAGGAGCTCAGGTTGTTCTAGAAGGATTGCTCAGTTTACATTTCTTTAGGTTATTTTCACTGGACTCTTGTATATTAGGTAGTATTGTTATGAACCTGCAGTTCAGTTTCAGTATTCCTCTTCCTTTGTCTCTTTGAAGATCAGTCTCCATAACAAGATATTAGGTGTGCATCAACCTACTACTTTCAGTTGCAGTCATACATATTACTGTCAAAACACAAATTATAGAGCAACTTCAATGTAACTATCAGAATTTGCATCCTCTAACCCTGCCATTATGAACTAGAGGAAAACTGACTGTGATTTATTTTTTTTATTAGAATTACCATCCTAACTTCTGTACTTAAAGCAATGTAGAGCTAAAGCCTGAACTGTAAGAAAAACTCTTTGCTCCAAACCACCACACATACAACAAGCTGTCCTGTTGGTATATTCAATAAGATATTATTTTATTGGTTAAATTTTAATATACTAATTTAGGTTTGGAGGTGAAAGCCAAGACAGATTATTTCATATGCTAATATTAGATTCTTGTAAGAAAAGCTTTACATAAGACTCTATATTGGTCTTAAATATAAAACATAAAAATAAGCCTAAAACATAACATTTCTCTCCCTTCTATTTCCCCTGTATATACATTATATTATCATCCAAAGCAGTTTACTTTACGCAAAGGTTTTATTGTAACAAATCTAATTAATGAGGTTGTATAACATAACAGCAATATAGAATATAATAAACAGCATTAAAGGACATAGCATATATTCAAAGATAATATAGCACAGAATTGTAGAATCTGCATCAACTCTACAAGGACATTTGCGTGCTCATTGTATTATTTCCAGGGAACTAGGTACTGAATATTGAGCAAATACTTTTCCAGAAAAGCATCTGAAACTATGCATCAGTAAACAAATCCCAAAGTTCATTCTCTTCAGAAATTCAGTCATAAGCATATGACTACAGGCTTTAACCTCTTCATTTAATATTAAATGTTAATACTAAATTGGACTATAAAAAGAGGTAATATTAGAAAAATTATTTCTACAGACTGTTGGTAGCAGACAAATGTCATTGCCTTACTAAAATAAAGCGTAAAATAAACATAATATTAGGTTCAAAGTATGATAGGAAAGTTTAAGATAACGGAATATGTCCTTTTTGAAGAAAACTGAAAAGAAAAGGGATGCTACTAGATTTTGAAAATAATGGCAAATTTAAGAGTGTACGTGTATTATTATTACTTAATGTATAACAAGAAGCTAGGCTAACAACCTCCTACGACAGAGCAGGAAAAGAAACAGACTGGTTCATCCTGATATTACTTTTCTTTTTCTAATGAAATTCCTTTGTCTGTACTAAAAGAAAGCAATTATTTCTGAATTCATTACCACCAACACATGGCCTGTTATCAGAAGTGGACATGTTTTAGACCAGCATAATGGGGTGAGACAGCTCTACAGAACTTGTTCAGTGATTCTGAAAAGTAGCAACACTTCATCAAGATTTTGAATCATAAACTTTACATAAGGAATGGCAAATTACAGGTATGATCAATAAATCATGCAGAAGGGGAGCTGAAATTTAGTTATGGGTAATTTGCCCTCCCCAGGGAAGGAGATAAGAAATGCTCTCTACTTAGGAGGTCACTTATTAGGCTGACAGAACACAGATAAATATTCTTTTTGACTTTACAGCGAAAAAGATCAGAGTAAAAACAAAAGCCTTTGAAAATAATGTTTAAGAAATTTTGTTAAAAAATTAGAGCAAATATAGCTAAATCAGCATGGAGCAATGTTAAATTAATCTAAACTAGTGAAAACATCAGCACTGCCACAAGAAAGCAAGTGGAAGAGGAAGCAAAGAAAGCCTTAACATTAACACAGGGACAGAGAAGTACTTAAAAAAAAAGGTCTAAGGTAGTAACTTATTTAGATATGTATAATTTAAAGGGACCTGGAGGTAACTGTCACACAGCTGTTGATATGGATTGAAAGCAATAAATCAACAATCTGAGGAAGGAACAAAAGCACACAATAAGGTTGAGATACAAATTAGGTAATGTCATATACCCCCTCTGTTAATTTCTTGATTTTTGGCTACTTCTGCACTCAGTTTTAAAAAGACTGAATAAATCTAATCAGAAACCTTTTTTACTTCCCAAAACAGCCAAGATAGTAATATAAAATTAATAAAAAATCCATACTATCATAAATTACTTCATTTTCTAAATTCTTTTTTTCTAAACAACACAATTTTGTATGTCAGGAACATGTCACATTTTGATTCTACAAAGAAACAATAAGAGAGTGAACATTCTTCATGCTGCTGCTGCTGTTTCCATTTATAAATAGACCCATAGGATTTGCTTAAAGCATACCTAAAACGTAATGAGATGGCAGGAGTAAGGTTTGTGCAAGAGGCAAACTCTACTACTCCGTATTGCCACACTGTTTTAAAAATAAGCTCTAAAGAGAAAAGCTTTATTTTATTAATAGTGATACTTAATTTATAACAGAAACAAAAGGAGGAGAATAGGGAAACATTCACATGCAGAGTACTATTGTAATGTGTTAATAAATTCAGAGCCTTGAAAACTAACTGGTTACAAAGCAACAGCAGAAAACTACTGATCCACAAAGGAATTATTTTGCTAATTATTTTTTTACTATTTTTGTTTTGTAATGTTTTAAGTTGTGCCTTTGTGTATCAGTGTGATTTCCTTACAATGTGCTTGCTCCTTTTAGCGTCCTCCCACTTCAGGCCTTTCACATAATCATTCTGCTTCAAGGCATACCAACCAAATGATTTATTTTGTACCAAGAATTACTACTGATGGATCTTTTGTAAAATCTCTCTTTTACATAAGTCTTACATAGCCTTTTAGAACAATAAACATTTTTATGAAGAACTTCAAAGTTCAAACTTTTATCATTTTAAGCAGATGAAAAAATGTAACACAACCATTTGGGAAAATGTTCAGATTTATTTTCCTTCCCACTATGTATCATCATAAACAATAAAAGAAAGTTACATGACTATCCTGAATTTTACTCATATAGTTGCTAAGATACTAGCTGGATTTTATTATTACACATAATTTTATATGAAATTCTTTCAACAGAATATTTGTATCATAACAGATTTATTCAAGACTGACTAAATTTCTTTTATTCATATGCAGCTTAGCATTCCCATTCAATTTACACACAAAAAACAAATCAGTAATTATTTCATGAATAAGCAATGTCAAAGTGCATTCTAAATTTGATGGTTATTTGACTTCTCTAAACTTTTCTCTTGTAGGGTTATCAAGCACTGCCATACCACAGGATCCCCTTTACACTGAGTTTCTAATGAAAAAAATCATATTTCAAATCACGTTATACAGTTCATTATCAGTGGCAAACTCCATTTGCTGCTTCAAAACAGATGTCTTGTTTTAGTTGTAGGCTTTACATTTTTATTTTCAGTACTTGAGAACAAATGATGTCATTTTCCGTTCTGTCACCTTTAACTAAACTATCTTGCAACAACCCTTTTTTACCTAAATGGCCAATTTACAACTTATTTTATTACATCCTCCTCCTACTTTACCACATTTTGGCACAATAAGCTTTTAACTGCACTTCAAATTTTTACTGAGAGAAGCTTTAGAAAGGCTGAAGCTTTCCTCTTCAGTAAAAAGTCCTTTGACTTCAAACAATTATGAATCTACCCAATTCCTTGGCAATGTCTTTCCATCTCACTGATGTTGTATTATCATCGAGTGTACTCATAGAAACTTCTTTCCTGTCAAGGTTAGCCTTATGTCAACATGTAGATCTTGCTAGGAGACTAGTGAGTCCACTACAAGCAGAAATGTTATCCCTGTGTATATTTTTATGTATTTAAATTAATCTGTTAATTTAGATTTTTTTTTCTTTTTTGCTATTGTAGAACATCCTTTAGCATCTAAAATACAGATAATTTGGTTGGGTTTGAAAATGGGAGGTAGGTTATTAACTACTAATTTTGAAAAAAAAACAAATTCTTGAAATATTTTTGGATACATTTTTTAACATTAGCATGTTACCTCTTCACAACTGAAGATCTTGTGACTTCAGTTCCCCATGTTAGTCTAGAAAAAAATTATCTACTACAGATGCCATTTCATGATTTTGTCGGTCTGTCTTCTGGTCTAATTTGACGGCCATATCCAGCCCTCCACAAGCTCATATTATGTTTTGTAAGTTAGATGAGCATTTCAAATACTATGCTCCTGAACTGACTGTTATTCTAAGCCTAAGTCTGTACTTCCAAAGCTTTTTTAAGAAGCATATTGCGTCTCCTGAGCTCTATACTCTAACTGGACTAGTACCATTGTTTCTGTGACAACTGTATTCATACATATTACGAGAAGTAACTATATACTCTTGATATAGAATTCTGTCTCTGGGGAAAGGGAAGACTTGCTGAAGACTTGTTCATTAGTGATGAGCCAGATTAAGCTTGTTTGTTTCTTTTTAATTGGTTACATTTCTTGTGAATATGATTACAAGCACACAAATTCAGTAAAACAAATTCTGAAGATACTACTCCCCAAAGTTAGTTCTACTTTACATGCAACCACATTTCCCTATTGAGGTTGGTCACAGAATAAGTGACCTACAATACAAGCCAGGTTACACATTAGAAAAGACCAACTTTATTCGGAAATACATCCACTCAGAAGAAAGATGACACAGAGTGCAAAGTTATAGGTATTTGCATAACTCTGCCTAGAGGAGATGATGAGCCAGCATAATGTATGGTGCTCTTTCCATGACCTCTCTTACATGCAGTTCAGCATCAGTTCTGAGAAGCCCAGGAGGCCAAAAAATGCATATATTCTCAGCCAATTATATTCTGTTGACCAGTCTGTATGCAATAAAAAATAACATAGGGCACTCCAGAGACCTACATTTTATACCAGTTCTGTATTTTTCAGCATCAAAGCAATGAAGCAAAATTATAGTTTTTAAATGTCCCCCAATATAGGCAATGACTAGATGAGAATCAAGGTTACTTTTCCAAAAATTTGCAAAGGGATGGCAGCTGCTAGCTACTCTGGGCTAATTATTGGCACAGTGAGGAGTATTTAACTGAAGCCAGTGACAGTGAGAGTTGAGGCACAGGGTTCACTGGATGTTTGGATAATAAGTCTGGTGGCTCTTAATAGTACACATTAACCTTAACCTCTTTGAGGAATCAAAGGCAGTTAGGGATACCTTTAAGGATCTGAGTTTTTTTGTTTTTTTTTTAAGTCAGGAAACTAAAAGAGATACTGCAGAGGCCCCAAAGAATGAGGGCAATCTGTCCCACTAGGACACAAAGTCGCCCTGCTGATGTGTGCCCATCAGACTGCTGTTATGTGGAGCAGCAATGATTGCATGAGCCTGCTAACCAGGTTAATCACCCAGCCTCTCAAGTGATTTAACCTATACCTGTTTTCCAATTTATATTTGGAAGCTGACAATGAATGGGGTATGAACTACCTATTGTGTTAAAAGCATCTTTAACAGTATCATAGAATATATTTAACACTCTCCTTGAAATTATTCAGAATTACACAGCTATTAAAATGCATGAGATTACCACTTAATAGCATCCTGCACTTTTGCAACTTAGATTAGCAAGACAGTCTTCATAAACATAATCACTGAGCTCCTAATGAAATTTTTTATTAATTTCCAGAAGTGACACTTTTATAATTAGGAGTGTCACACTAAAGCTGTATCCTACCAACCTAAAATGTTTAGAAAGTAGGCACACTCATTTGAAAGTGCTGAAGTACACATTAACCCTCATTTAGAGGGGCACTAATACTATATTTTTCCTTAGGATGATTTTTCCCTTCATATTAAAACAAGTGTCCTTGTCTGTATGTGCTAGACAACCACTATAACTGTGATGTAACAAAGACTGTAAAAAACATATACGGTTTATAAACCTAAGAACATTATATTCCTTCAGTCAACTAATTACATTAAGTATCGTTATAATAGGTGAACATCTCTAGACCATTAAGCTCTAAAACACCAGACAAGATTCACATGATAAGATCATCTGTGAACTAGTTCACTAGTATATTAATGAGGAATTTATATTCCATATGAAGGAATGTCAAGACTCATTTTATTTGAGAAGTATTTTGTTTTAAAATCATAATATGAATGTATTTGATTTCAAGCAAGAGAACAATGTTTTCCTTACTCAGGACTAATTAAATTGAAGCAAAACCTTCTGATTTCTTCCTATTTTGCCTTTAAAAGCATGGAATTACAAAGACCAAAACATATCACACCATATTTCCTCTTTTTTTTTTTTTCTTAAGCTATGAGCAGAGGCAATCAATTCTACCACTGAATAATGCTAAGTAAAGCTGGCAACAACACATCTGACCAGGAAGTATTTTTCAATAAGAAAGCTTGCACAAGACATAACTGTAGCTGAAGGCAAGATAACCACCATTAGTCATTTTAATAATGTAGAGGAGGAATGTACAGATAGGAATTTTTATATCTTCATGAAATACCAATCTGTTTTATGTCTCATAAAAAGGAGCACACATGTGACATATCCTCCTAAAGCAATCATTACCAAAGGTGAAATGTGAATGGCTAGCCAGATTCCTAGCTACACTTCTCCCTGAAACCATCATATTTAATAAAGCAAAAAAAATCAGTGAAATAGATGATGATAAAAGAACATATTCATACTGATTCCAGTGCTTTAAAGTAAAAGTTTATCAGTGAACTATTTTTAAAATGTCACTTCTAATAAATGGTTTTTACCTTCTGAACTATAGTTTGGGTGGTTATTTTCTGCTTTCCTTAATAAGAAAAAATGAAGATGAACCCCCAAACCTCCTTTTCATTTCAGCTGCAATGTTTTATTCTTGCTGAAGGTGTGGTTTTTTCCTTTTTAAATAGGCAATTTCATAGCAAAAGATTACTTCTAAATAAAAAGTATAAACATTCCATTAAGAAGTTGTGCAAAAATATTTCAATGTCTGTAAAAAAAATTCTTCAAGATTTTCTAATATAAGATTTTTACTTTACAAAAATAATATCCCAGACATTACATGCTTTGAAAAATAGGTAATTAGGTCTGGATGTCAAAAAGAATTTTTAGTGAACAATTTGTTTGTTTGGAAAATGCAAATGAACCTCTGCTCCCAATACAGTAATGAAATTTTCCCAATAAACTATTTTTTCCAAGATGAATTTATAGAAAATGGTTCCAAAATATTTTTCTAAAATTGTGGACATAAAGACTGAAAATACCTAGAAATGTTTCTCCTTCACGGAAAATCCAAACTGCAATGATTTAAAAATAATGTTTTAGATAATAACGATTATTTTAATGAATGATTATGCAATCACATTCATTTTGAAAAATCTCTTTTGACAAAAATCAGTGAAAAACTTTGTGCAGTAGCTAGCAATTGATTTTTAATAGAAATTCGCAGTTAATTGGACAAGAAGAGCCCCACTGGTGACAGCATATCCTGGACAGAACACATGCAGCCATCAGCATTTTATCCATGTCCCATGTAAACCTACTCTCACTAGTGATTAAAACTGCTTCCAGCAAATCTGTGTATTATGAGCACTAGAACTGATATCAAAAGGAACAAGCTGTAGAACATTTTTTGGAAAAAAAAACATAGGAGAAAAGAATCTATATCTTCAATAACAGTCTTAAAAAATACCAACACTAATTTGCACTACTATAAATTAAAAGTAGGATACTGAAGGATACTAAAGGTACAACATGATCAAATTATGCAACTTATACTACTACATTACAAAATGTGCACTCTGTCAGAAAAAAGAATATATTGCTTATCTTTGGCATTTGGAGCATCATCCTTTCCAAACCAGAGGATCTGTCATAAGTCATTTAAAATCTTGTTAATGTACAACCTTCCATGTCAGTATTCTAATAATATCTACTGTGACTTTGACTTGTGTCACAGTTCTTCATACATAGCACACTATATAAAACATACTCATATAAAATAAAATACCTCACTTTTGGAGGACAATGTAAAACAGTCATGAGTCACTACTGACTCATGGAAAAAGAGGAGGTAGGCAGGTGATGTTCTTTGAGAAAATGACAACAGAACAATTTTGCAAGGACATTGTACAATGTGCTCTTGCAGTTCTCGAAAGTAGAGAGAGTCATTAAAAGAACCCAAACAGTATTTTGCATTCACTAGTTCTGTATCTTATTATTTTCCCTCCTCACTTGCAGAAAACACATGAACTGATAAGTCCACTAAATTTAACTTGCTATTGGGCTTGGTCACATTCTGTTTTCAGATTTTTATGTGCACTTAGATGAGTAGCTTGTAGTTATGTAGTTATATCACTTTATATACTCTTTTTTACTTCCTTGTTTGCATGCAGATAAGCACATTCATGTGCAAGATCTGCATGTTTACAAATATTTAGATACTTTTGTTGTCATTAAAAAATGAGCTAGCGAGACTTTTTTTCATATCATTTAAGTTTTTGTGGACGTGAGGATATCAGCTACTGAAAACAGAGCAAGAAAAGCAGGGGTTAAAAAATCATCATTATTAAGAAGTCAATCAGTATCAGCATAAACAATAGTAAGATGGCAAAGGAGGAAGAGTGAAACAGGAGTTAGTCTATTAAATTGAAACTGAGGCATATAAATTTAAGACTTTTGTTCACCCTCCAGAAAAATATTCAGCCCTCTGAGTGTTGTAAGAGTGGTTCCATTTATAACCTTGCGGTAAGAATCCTCCACTGAACATATATTCATATTTAACAAACTCAGTGAGTAGACAAGAATGGGCATAATTCATACCAGGCAGCAAAAGAAAATGCACTGTCTGAAAACTTCATAATGTTTTCAGCAAGATAATCAGTGCTATGCTATGACATATGAACTTAAAAAAATACAATAGTAAGTCATTCTGTGGCAATCTAATGCTTTAATTAGCAGAATGGAGTACTTCTATCTCCACATAAGGAAATTTGCAACTGACCCCCTCCCATTCCAGACAAGTAAATATGCAATTTCTTTGAACTGTAAAATACAAAATTTTAGTAGTTAGATTGTGGAAAATCTTGAGATCTGGTAAGATCTATTTTTATAAGATTATCAAAGAAATCAATTGATTTCCATACTAGGAAAAAAAAAAACAAATATTAAGTAACATGCAGCTCTTTAGTTTGGAAAAGATGAGTATGAAAGAACATGACAGAGATGAAACAGAACTGCAAGTGGCATGAAAAGAGAGATTGTTCATTATCTGATCCAAAACAAGAATAGAGGACATCGGCTGTAGGTTGAAATTAGCACGTGACAAATTTGAAAAAAACAAAGTAGGTGGAAGTCCATGCTATGGATATTAAAATTTTACATGGGTTCAAAAGTGACTGGACCAGTTACAGAATACAAACACATTACTTCTATCTTAGGAGTAGCAAATAAGCTGAAGCTGAAAAACTTGCCCTCAGCTGCAACTTGTAGAAGCCTGCGAAAGCTTTCTGGAGATATCACACTACCACGCTTGCCCTCTTGTTACACTTCTTATTAGGCCTTTGCTGCTGACCATTGCTGGAGAAAGGACACTGGGTGAGACAGAACTTAAGTCTCACCTGGCATGATCATTCCTATGTTCTTACATTCTAGATATATCAAAGCATTTTTACTCAGCTGAGAAAGTGCAAGTGCTTCATCTAGATCAGAGAAAATGTTTACAAGCTTGCAAACTTTGCAAAGGGCTGCAAAGGAAGGGAAACATGGGAGTACATCTTGTCTTCCAGCAGCTTCTGTTCATGCTAAAGTGCTGGAACAATACTACATTTCTCTGGGAGCAGCTGGTGTGTATACACACTAGAAAGGAGCATTACAGGGTTACAAACTTGGCAGCATTTGCTTGTATGTTATGCCTGAGGACATTCTCCCATCTCTAGAAAAACAATACAAAGAATTGTAAAGTTAAACCATTTCTTGCTGTATAAGCCTAGAAAACTTCTGCTTTACATCCAGCTCAGTGCCATATGATTTCACGTAAAGTACTTTTTTGGTTTGTTTAAATAACTAATGAGAAACAAGAATTTTATTCTCATCTAGATGGCATCTTTAAAATATATCTAAAAACATTTGCAAGTGTAAACTCTTTCTTTCTTAACCTATGAACAGAAGAAAGTTGGAAGACAAAGGAGGAGGGATCATGGCAAAGGACTCAGAAATGCAGCACTGGGTTAGACAAGCAGCATTTCAGATGTTTCATTTTTCTTTTTCTGCTAGCATTCTTTTAGGAGAGATCTACTTTCTATTTTATTTTATTCTGTCCAAAACAAAAATGATTCTTATCGCCTTTCTTTCTATAATTTCTGAAAATATAAATAATGACCAGCAATGAAAAAATCTTTTTTTATATCTTCTAAGACAGATCAAAACATTGGTTTTTTAATTACTATAAATTGTTATTGATCTTCTTGTAATCCTAGCTATCATAGCTCTATAATGAGAAAGTAAGAAGCAAAATTATCACAGATGCATTCAAATAAAAAAAAACCCGTCAATGTATGGTTCAGATGCAAGCACAATTAGATTACAGAGATGAAGATTTTTAACCAGTTGAAATAGTGAAATTAGAAATACATATGGCAAAGGTGCACATTTTAGAAAGTTATTTGAGATCTTGTGTAACCTTTTTTTTGGAAGCCAGATGATT
The DNA here is from genome assembly GCF_003343035.1 of Apteryx rowi. Lineage (NCBI taxonomy): Eukaryota > Metazoa > Chordata > Aves > Apterygiformes > Apterygidae > Apteryx > Apteryx rowi. The sequence goes on from NW_020451192.1 coordinate 232,259, forward strand.
ATCAACTTTCAGACTTAAATGTAGGTTTCCACATAATCTTCACTAATCCTATTAAAGTATGCAGAAGTTTCTGTCTGGAAGGAAATAAAACCAACATCTGCCCATGCACTGTACTATTTCTGAAGACTTAATCTGAGAATATATAAATGCACAGATATGTTCAGTTTTGTGAAAAACTGTGTTTCTTCCTGAAAGCATTTTTGAACAATTTACTAATTTCAGCAAATCATACGTCCTCCATTCCCTCCCCCTGCCTCCCATGAAGATGTTGAGTCTCTGTAGGGAACCTACAAAATATTTCAGATATTATCAGTTTGTTCACATTAATAGCATGCAGGGAGCACTGTGGCCAGATATGGCAATAATTCACCCAGAAAATGGATCAGTGGGACTACACAAAAAAAATACACATTTTCTTCCTAATAAAGGAGACAGTTAAATTCAGATTTTGACTCAGAGCCTAAGTAGATGGAAAGTAAAATGACCCACAGAATTAGTTAAATATTCAATAAAAAATGAGAATGAATAAATGTAATAGCTCAGTTGACTTATTCTCCACATGTACAGTGTTAGAATTTTTAAGGGATGTTCAAATGTTTTTCAGCTGACAAAGTTTTTGTTTGTTTACAGCAGATACAAACAGCAAGTCAAATAATGTATCTGGATTTCATAAGAATGTCTACAAATTAATGAACAATAAGAAACTATCTTAAAAAAACTTTTTTTTGTTGAAATGCTTCTCATATTGGGATTTTACTGCTAATGACAAATTAATTTAATAGGGACAATTATATCTATGTAGTGTTCATTATTTGAGAAGTATTGTCCTTTAGGCTTTTTTGACCAAAGATGCACACCAATGTGCTTATGCTCTAATTATATGAAATAGTATTTATCTTTTACCTTTCAGAAATGAAGTGCTGGAAATCTAAATTTGTTCAGCATGTCTCAGAGTGCTGGGTATTCATTGTTTCCATTGGTAATGCAGGATTTGATATTATTAAGCAAAGGAAGTACAATATACAAACTTAGTGTATAACTTCCAAATTCCATCTCCAAAACACATTTCTCCAGATGGCACTTTTATTTACTAGTGCCAAAGAAAGAGTAATTTTTTTTGTGAGATCAGAAAATTTACTTTCTAAATGTAGTATTTGTCTCAGTGTTCAATGCCTATAGAGAATTTGTCATTATAACAGCAAAAAAATACAAAAACCATAATTTACACTGCAAAGACTCAAATACCCTCATGAACTTTATTTTGATAACAGAATGATACAGAACAAATAATCACATTTTCCGAATGAGGAAAGCAAAAAATGAACGGTCACAAATGGTCTTGCTCTACCAAAATGTCATCTAGAAGCTCCATCACATTTCTTTCCCAGCTCACTATGATATTCGTCTAAAACACTGCCCAAAGAACTCCAGAAATAACAGTATATATTTCAAGGAGCACTGCACTTTCATGCATAAATCCCAGCTTCTGGATAATCCATAAAATGCAAAGGTCTGGGGGGGCTGAATATTCAGGCATAAAAACAGGCACTGAAAGAATCGTAAGACAGGAAGAGGGGGATAAATTTCTCCTTAAAAAAATGCAGGGTTGCTTTTTTGTGTGTGTACTTGTTTCAACATGTAATGCAATTATTTGATAATGGCTGTAACTGCAATGCCAAACAGCTAGTGCAGAAATTTTGAGAACAGATACACAGACACTCTGTCCCTTTGCTCAGCTTGCTCCTTAAATACTCGCTCTTTAAGGACTAGGTCTAATGCTGACTGAAGTAAACAGAAAAAAATTCCTACTGACTTCCATGAACTATGACCCAGGCCTCAACTTCCTATGCAGATTTTCTTTCACTCTACCTTTTAAGTTCCACCACTCTGATGCAGAAGCATGGTTTTATCTACACACTCATTACCTTTTCATTATTATTCCTTCCCTTTATTTATCATTGTAATTGTAAGTTCCAGTTGTTTCATGATTTCTCCTTATTTGCACTAGTATGCTGGCTCCTTAACTCCTAGATGAGTATTATATTGTGATCATCTTTCAAATTCCTTCTCAATGTTCCCTTTGGCTTAGAACATCACAAAACATTATCCTATATGGGAGAAAACAAATCTGCAATTTGGGGTAAAGACTTAGACGTAATGAACCAATGAGAATGTACTGTCAATGCAAGTAAAAACCACACTGAAAGAGTAAGATATACTCAGCAAATGAGGATTTGGAGCAGATTCTTGACTAGACTGTAAAAATTTTACATTGTATAAACCAAAGTTACTGCTTTACCTGGCCCTTAAATTCTACCAACAGAAATTCAGGCTCTTGGGGACCACAAGAAAGATAAACATTCAACAATAGAAGCAAACTGCTGTTCTTCAAAGTCAACAGCGAAATTTCACAGATCTCAATGAGAGCGATGAAAGTTATTGTGCACTTTGGAAAAAATCATGTCCCTAAATCCCTTTGATGTTTTTAAGCAAACATTTCTTAATATAGAAAGACAGGCTGAAAGAGACACTTTAAAGATGATTCTTAAATATTCTCAATTTTCTTTGTTTTTCATGGAGAAATTATTAATGCAGCAATATGTATTTTCAAGAAGATACATTTTAGTCTCGAGTTTTTGTCTTGATGTGCTATTCTTCTTGGATGATGTCTGAGACCATACCACCCATTTTCAAGGATATGAGCAAAGAACATTCCAAGAGAGTTAAGCCTTATAAAATCGCTTTCTTTTTTTCCCCATTTTTCCTCACCATGACTATAGTTGTTATGAAAATTATAGTGTCTTCGATTTTCAAGGCAACAGCCTCATTTGTAAGCACTCGGATAACCAGCTCTGCTCTATTCTGTTGACCAGGATAGTTTATTTTTATCTCATATTCAGTCATGCGTCTTTAGGAGCATTGAGATAATGAGCCATCAATAGTTAATGTAGCAGTTGATGTGCCTGGTTCAAGCTAAAATAATTGATAGCAATGTTTATGAAGCAGAATTAGAGTGAAATGAGAGTACACAATCTTGTTAGCTTCAGGCATTCACCACGTGCTCCTCCTCCTCTAAATTTTTTTGTTTCTATCTTTTTTCTTGCATCCCAGCTTTTTCTGCTGGACTGTCAAGTTGGTCTTTTTCATTCATCAAGTATTTTTTGTACGTAAAAGTTTTCTGTTTTTAAGAGAAACTCTCCTGTTTATAAATATTTGCAATATGCTATTGAATATACAAAACTTCACAGGTACAAGGAAATAAACTCATACTTGAAAAGAATTTAAGTAATCACATATATGATTGCTCTCTGTTGGGAATATGCTGGCAGTTTCAATAGAAGACAGTCTGACTAATGGGAAGCCAACTAAAGCATTGTCCTACTTATGCCAGTGCTACAGCTAGTCTTGTGCTCTGACAGGTAATGTTAGCTAGGAGTCAACAAAATTGGTATTTAATACCATGCAAACAACTTCTATTCGCTGTTATGTAACAAAAGAAAATTCATGGATACATGTTCTGCAAGTAACTGAGGAAGTTAATACCTAAACCTTTTCTGAGAGTTCCTAGGGTAGGACACATAATTAACATTCCAGCACTGTGTTCCACTTAATAATGCCAAGTTTCCTATGAGTTCCAGATGTTATGTCTCTCCTTTGTACATTTTAATTCTGTAACAAAATGTACTTACCTTTATATTTACTCTATTAGAATTAATTTCATGGTTATGTTTAATATAGGATCCTTTGCATACATATCAGTATACCTCCTTTAATATTCATAATTTGAGATAAATAGTTGAGATAACTAGCAAAAAATAAATCATTCCAATTTGGTTATGCAAATATTTACATCCACATTTAGAAATCTAAACCAACTTTGGGAGTGACAAAGACCTGCTACTTGCACTGACTTCAATGTAAATGTGTAAATGCTCAGAACACCTGAAAACAAAGACATTTTTGTTAAGCAGCCCAAAGAATTGTTCTCCAAAGTCAGTGGAAATCTCCTAGAGATACCAACAGGCCCCGGTTTAAGCACTAAATTTCACATATAACCACTGACTGCACTAGAGTGCCACACTAGACTTCTGAGTTAGAGAGCTTGGGACTTCATCCTCAGGTATATGGGATATGAGATCCATTTCACTTTTTGGAATTCTTTTCAAATTATTTTGTGGAAATGTGAGGAAAACGGTCTTATCTTGCAAAGTAAAGAAAACTAACTCTGAAGGAGAAGATCTTATAAAAGTTCTTCTTACAAGAGGAGTTTAGCACTTTAACAAAAGTACTGACTCAAATACGAATACTGATTCAAATACATAGTATACCATTGGTACTCTACTGTATCTTCTTCGGCATAGCCAGAAAGAATAAAATGGGGCAAAAAAGCCATCATTCCATGTTCATCGCAAGAACACGAGCGGAGAACACTATTACGGTGCAACCTATTATTTCCATCCAAGGGACAAATTCCTGAAATTCCTTAGCAAGTGTCCAATCCTAAATGAAAAAAACTCATTTTCAATTATTTAAAAATGAGCTTATTTTTTCTGATGTGCATTTGTATGTATGTATGTATATATATATATATATATATATGTCTCTATATATGCACAAACATTTAGACATAGAAGACAGAACAAACGAGAGCGAAACCTTGGAATAAGGCCCTATTAACTAACTGTTGTCTTCCTATACCTTTCCTATCCCTGGCAATAAAACATCCATTGTTCATCAGTATTGGAAGAAATTGCAAGCCTATAAACAAACTTCCCTAAACACAATCCTATTAAAGCTTAATATTGATCAAATTACATAAGCTGGTTCAATAAAACAAGGTCATTACATTTCCTTCTTTGGATTTTCCCTTCTATCTTCCCTCCAGTAAGCATTTTCAAATAAGTGGTATCTTATTAGATGAAATAAAACCTTAATGATTATCAGTATATTCCTATTACTGATTTTATTACTGAGTTAATGTAACTAACAATTAATTAGAGTTTAGCTGAAACCTGAAGGGTACTAGGAGATATTTAAAGATGTTTTTTAGCACTGTAGACCCACACCCCAAAGAATTCTACTATCTAAATCCAGAAAGAGAAGATTTTCAAATAGTGCTAATGATAATATTTACTACAGGAAAAAAATATTAATGATTTCAGTTACATGCAGAAAACTCCTAGCAATGTCTTCAAGAATTCATGCTTAATTAGAACCAGGTGTTTGATCTCCACTACAGAGATTCACTCTAATCACAATACACAGAAGGTTCTTGGAAATAAAATATTAAATAGAAGTAGAATAAGAAACTGGAATAGTTTCCTTTCCATGTTTCTTATCAAGACAAAAAAAGTGTAACTTTAATTCTTTAGTACTTAATGTCTTTCTGTCTGTTGTAGAGAATCCTGGTGAAAATACTTTAAATAATATTCTAAAGAAGCTATTATAGAAACAAAGTCAATTGTAACTGAAATTATTAATATTTACTTCCTATAATAAATACTGTCATCAGCACTATTTGAAAATCTTCTCTTTCTGGATTTAATGTTAGAAGGTCTATCATAAACTTGTAGATTTTTGTTAAATACCACATCATGTCAAAAGGTGCATGTTTTGTTTGCTCATTACCTTGAATGGAGTTATTCATTCTTGCTGTAAAAATTCTCAGAACAGGATGTTGTCTCAGAACCAGATTAATGTGTGTTTCGATAATAACCGCATACAAGGACTGGATGGTTAGCCCTGCTTTACAGAGGGGTTTGGACCACTTGAGTTCCAGAGGCCCCTTCCAATATAAATTATTCTATGATCACTACCAATGAATAGCATATTTAGACTGCTGTAGCTTTAAAAGGTCAAATTTAAATTCATTTAAATTAACCATCCAACCTAGTCATTAAAACTCTTTCTATAGTCAAGAAAGGAAGATTAATATTTCCAGGTTCACCTTACCTATCTTACACGATGAACTGCCCTTTCTAAGAGGTCTATTTTTCTCATTTTCTTATAGAGAGATTCTGTATGATTAAGACTGAATGCTTAAGATTTAGACAGCTTTCTTAGTTGAGATGAATCCTACTACAAAGATATATTTTAGGGCCAGATTTTGATCCTCAAAACATCAAAAAAGATTTACATTCATGTTAAAAAAAAAGTTCTACTAAAATAAATGCTCAGTGAGATCAGAATTTAGACTTCTTTACAAAAATCCAGCATCTGCCCAGTAAAGGACATTAAAATACACATGAAAGAAAGATTCTGTAAATCAATCATTTAATTAGAACTGTATATTCTACGTGTCCTTTATGACAACAAAAACTATGTATCATCATATTTTATTTACTTGAAAACATCAGCATATCTACAGCAACATCAATGATGGTATGACATTCATATCACCTATGAATTTTCTCCAAAAATTGATTTTTTATTTGAAGACTGAGATAAATTAGTGCATTACCTTAAATATCAAGGTACTAGTCAATGAATGCATGCCAAGCACCGTCAAATGGACTAATTTTCATCTACTAAGTTTGCTTTCAAATTGTGATTATCACAGGCTTTTCAGCCTTGTAACAACATATCTCTAAGTTCTGTTGGACTCAGAAGTGTAAATTCTTTAGCAACATTTCAAATAAAAAATTCTGATTTCACAAAATGAGCACAAAACTTTCACAAAATTTGTTTCAATTGCATTTTTTAATATTAAGTAAAAAAGTGTTTAGATTTTAATATTTTATTTTGATTCAAAGGACTTTAAGGAATTTAATATTTTCTTTAAAATAATGCAATCATTCAAAAAGAAAACCAAAATATTTCATTTAAAAACATAATTTGGGACTGATTTTCTCAGAATCATGCACAATATAATTCTTTTATTAGTCCAGATTCAAGATGAAAGTAAGCTTCTCATCAGAGTGAAAATTTCTTACGCATTCACATCTGCCTTTTAGTAATGACCCCAAGGATGTCTTGCTAAATACCCAGTGCAGGGCAGGAGAAAGACACCAACTTTGACAATTATCAGAGAGATTGTCCTGACTTCGACAATCATCAGGATCCATTTTGGTGTCTTTGAGAATAATCTGAAAGCTGTTTTATCTTGTGCAGCCACAGGCCTGTGCCACAGTGTTACACTGTTTCTAGTAATATAATATTAGGTTAATTTCTTAATAAATCTCTGAGCAAGTATATTACTAACGTACAAAATACATTTGTCTGACTAGAGAGTGGATAAACTAGGAATGCCTTAATATAAACATTACATCACTCAGCATCTTCCATACCTCAGAACTTATTTTTGCAAGATTAAAAGAAAAGAAACAATAAAACAACCACAAAACAAGCCTAATTTGACTTAGAGAAGACTATGATGTGTTTCAACCCAAACAGAAATATTCTTGAAAAAGTTGTAAATAAATGAACTTTTTCCTCTTTCTACCACTCAAAACAGGAGTGAAAGTTTCTCTTTACTAACCTTTTTTGTGTGATAAAGCACTTTTTTAATGCTACACACAAAGAACTTTTTAATTTTACTCCAATAAAATAAAAATAGATTGTTAAATATTTAGATCTACTGCTTCTCCATTATAGCAGAGTCATTGTATTTAGCTTTTTTTTTTTTTTTTGCCAGATTCAAGCATCATTACATAAATACAATAAATTCTTGTTGTAAGAAAACATACAATGCAGATTCAAATACACTTTCCTTGGAGGCTTTTGCTGTCAACAGGCAGCTTTGGGAAGACCTTGAAGAGTAAGAAAGACTACTTGTCAGCTAGATTCTGAGTATTAGAAGACCTGTTTACACATGGAACACTTCTGAACTCAACCCTACTACCATGTAATTCTAATAGTTTTAGTAAGACTATTCAAACAGTGTTTTATTTTAACACTATGAATGATCTCACAAAAAGTGGAATCTCTCCACAGTAAAGTTTGGAATAGAAGTCAGGAAAGGGTTTGCTGGGTCAAGTCCAGAAGTTAACCAAGGGTACTATGTTACATAATGTCTTTCACAGCAGTATCATCTTTAAAACAATTTGGGGTTCTGCCACCATTTTTGTCTGAGAAAGACTGATTCCCAATATCATTCCTTGATAATTCAAAACCTTCTTCTGAAGAGTGATATACATTTATTCATAGCTACCTTATACTTATTTGTTCCTCCATCAACACTATTCTTAGCTTAAATTTTTTTTCACCTTTACCTAGTCTCTCCATCCTCCTTCCTTTCCAAGAAAATTTACAAAAACACTCATACTCCCTCTCAACTCTGTTTTCTCCATAAGTAAGGCAACTTCAATTAGTCTTTTCATGTAGAAGATGCTATTTCCTCTTTTTTCTAGCAGCATTTTTCTGAATCTGTTCCAACTTGAGGTCTGCCATCAATCACTGCTGAGCCAAATCCCAGACAATAAGGTTCAAACCATCCTTTATTCAACTGCATTAACACTTACCAATTTCTAATGGGAATTTTTTGTGCAATACATCTCAGAATCATATCTACCTTTTTTATATACACCTCTCATTGGTTACTTACAGTCATTCTACAGCATATATTTTCCCTCTCTGCTACGGCTAACTAAAAGGCCAGGGCAGAAATTCTTGTTTTAGCTGCCAGGTATAGGACCCTCAACTTTGCACCATAAAATTTTCATCCCATCTCTAGTACTCTTGCTCTTCTGTGATATCATACTCATTCCCTTATTTTACGATACAAGTCAATTTTGTGTTATATACAATTTCCACTAGCATACTCCTACTTTTTGTGCTCAAATTATTAACAAAAATGGATTCCAAAACTTATTCTCAGTTAACAATTTTATTAGCCTCCTTCCATCCCGTCAATATCTCCTGTCAGTGCAAATTTTTCCTGTTTCTTTTTTATTGCTTAGCCTTACTAATTTCCCTTCTTCTTCTTACTCACTTCACATCTACTAATAGTTCAAGCGTGGCCACTTCAAAAGATAGCTAGTTTAGGGATACTATAGTTCCCTAGTATAACAGTCCCAGCATCAAAGAGTGATGTTGAGTTACTCTATTATAAAGCAAGCTTTGGTAAATCCTTGTCACATTTTTAACTTAACTTTTTGACTTATAATTAATTTTTCCTCCAAAACAATATTTGAAGTCCCCTCTATTATTACATCTAGTCTAACTCATCTGTAATTGCCTGGCTCACTTTTTCCTTTCTTCCTTAAACATAGCTGCTCTGTCAAACATAGATGTTCATAAAGTTATGACTGCTATTCTGATACATTCAAAAAAATGATTTCAAGTTCAAAATAGCAACATAACAGGATAACTATATTTCTGTAACTCACGAATTTGAAAGAAGTAGCTAACATACTACACACCATCCTGTTGTAGGATAGATCAATATAGAAACTTAGAGTCATCTTCAATCATACTTTGCATTTTGGCTACAGCATTAACAGCTATAGCTGTAATGGCATTAACTATTATTCAAAGCTTCATATTAATTATTTCCAATCAGACAAGATTTTTCAACGCTTCATTCCCCTAGTTTTTTTATGTAGGTGTTTTGATCCAGATCCTACTACTGAAAAGTGCAGTAATTTTTCCAGATCGTATTTTAAGCTGTGTCTTAAGATAGTAAACAAAAATAGTGACCTAATAAAACTGCTTCAGAACATGATTGTGTCAATACACACTTTCTGGATGCATCTAGATGTAAATGCACTACAGAAATACTATGAAATAACTGAATTTTGAAAACCTCTCTAGAAATCAAGGGCTAAAAGAAGTATGATAAAGGAAGATTCATTAGATCTCACATTATAACTAAATAAGAGTCATCTCATGGAGTATTTATGCATTTTCTCCTTAAATATAGTGAACACAGAATTCTTCCTTTCCACAATAAGACTACTGGGTAGCAATTTGTCATAGGGCTATGCCAAGCAACTAGCAATGCAAACTTGCCATTCACAAAAACTTAAACAAAATGATAAAAGCATAATGTAGAATTCTCAACTCCAAAAAGAAAGATAAAGAGTATGGCAGAGTCATAAAAGTTATTTTCTTGGAAGGCTGTATTACCAAAATGTTCTACTAATAGGCCAGTGTTCGATACTTGTAAAAACAGTTTTCTACAGAACCAAGATAGTTACATGAAAATTTAGAGTATCTATCTGATGGGAAAAAAGTCTTGTACTGCTTTAAAGTGTAAGCAGTATGTCATACTGTTTCTTATAGAGGAAACCTATATCTCTACTTACATACTTGGTAGAGTACCACATAAAATACACGTTCTTAATGCTACATGGTAGTGAAAGTGTTCACCTGACAAATCTGAGTTGTAGCGGCTGCAAGGCTATAACTCACAACACAAGCATTTACTACAGCTACTAAAGATTAAAATCATATCACGCTCCAGATCCTTAGAATTTCTGTTTCTTTTAGACTCTGTATCACCTTTCTGCTGAATATTATTTCCCTTAGCTAATCTCCTGGATTTCACCAGGTGCTTTGCTTATGTGAAGCAAGGAAAGATTTAGGCTTAGACACCTGCTACTGCTCAATAGGAACGCCTCATTATGGGCTGAGCACAGAATGCCTCTGGCTAAGCGGCATACTGAACGGGGGTTCACAGATGCAGAACCTCCTCTCTTCTTCAGATTTCTAGCAAGAAATCTTTGAATAAAGGATCTATGCCCTCTTTCCCTTACTCTTTTGCACTCTTCTGTGAAGAGTCACCAGTGGAAGAGAAGCTTAACTGCCCACAAATTAGCAAGAAAAAGAAAGATTTTACTGTGTAGCAGGATCATTGCTGCTTTTGTCTTTCTGTTTGACCCAAGCCAAGTGCAGCCCCTTTTACTTCCTGAAGCCAACATTTAAGGTACAGAATCTATTCTTTAAATGATTACACAATTTCTCTCTCTTTTTCACCCCTATCATATGATATTGCAAAGCCCTTCTGCAGTTTGTCCTCAAGCAACTGTTTCCTTTTCCTATTCCAGTAGCTGCTTTATTCCCTCCTCTGTCTTCAAGAACCTTCTCACTGATTCATCCCTACCACCTCCTCCTTCCAATCACACAGCTGAATCTCTCTTCTTCCTCTTTTCTCCAGCCACTGACTAATAGGTATACAAGTATGCCCAGGCTGTCAGGTAACAATCAAGTCTTCTATCATGTGACAGTTGGGAGATGCACAGAAAATCACACGGAGAAAAAAATGCTTTTTCACACACGCTGTACTTCAAACCTCAGGCCAGATATGGAGACTGAACTAAGGTGTTTCTTTGTCTTTAAATTCTAGTATATTGAAAAATAATATTATATTGAAATGTAATATTGAAAGAGAATATAATATTGAAAAATAATATAATATTATTGTTTTAACTGAAATATGGTAATGCATTTTTTACTTCCTAAAAAAGGTCAAGGTAATTGTATATATTTATATATTTATTTAAAAAATAGAAGAAAAATATTAATTTTCTTTTTTCTTGATTTTCTTTTTGTGTGTAATACCTTATTTAGCCTACACAAACTAGTTTTATTTATTGTAATGCTAGTTAGAAACTCTTATCTGGGATAGACTCTGAACTTCCTCATACTTTTTTCTTCACTCCCACCATTAGATCTTTAATTTAAATGATCCCTAACCTGTTGTGAATATTAGAGCAACAGCCAAAAGAACCAGTAGCTACAGGCCTTCATCTTGCTCTCCTTGAAGTCAATGACAATACTCCTAGTCATAACTTTGAAGAGAACACAGGTCGTAAGGAAGCCAAACCAGGTACTCTTAAATCTATAGGAGTTTTGCAGTAGACCTCAGTGGGAGCAGAATTTGGGCCTCAAGGAATATATTGATTAAAGTTAGAGTCAGTGACATTAACTAGAAAATTGGTGAACCTAAAAAAGAATCTTTATAAGCTACATACCTGAGGCAGCGCTGAGTTAAGCTGTCGCTGGAGGGAGTCTCTGTCATAGATGACATCCTGTAGGCGTTGCTGTGCAAGTGACAGGCTTTCCTGTGTCTCCCGAAGAGTGTCAAGGAGACGGTCCCTTTCATCCAGCATGTTCACCATCAGCTGCTCAAAGTGAGAATCAGAGTCCGAGCCGCTACTTTGGGACCCCCGTTGACTCATCGGGGTGTCCTCGTTTATCGTTGGCATCACTTCACACATCATTTCTTTAAAAAAACAAAAATCAAGGAAAAACTTCAGTAGAAAAACATTTAAGGGGATTTATAAGAGAAATTAACTCTGTCACATGGACACAGTTGGGAGATTATTGCATCGTTCCCCCCCTCTCAACTTTGTGCTTTCAATGTTAATCAGATGGTCGATAGGCAGGGATTAAATACAGTGACTAATTCCACACAGCAAAGATTCTGAATGTGCTTGCTAACCGAGAGAAGAGGAACTGGAGGGAGATACAAGATAACAAAATATTTCAAATTATTAATAGTTTTGTACAAATAATACTCCTTTAAAATAACAAAAAAGACTTTCTCTGCAATTGTCGTTTCCTTTATTGTTGATTTTCTCCTCTCTCTTATTTAATGTCATTGTTGAATTGTTTGTATTGATGACAATGACTGCCATCAATTGCTAGATTTTGCCCTGCTCTAGGCATTGCTACGGTACAACTCGGGCTAACCATTGATCCAGTATCACGCTGCCTTAACAATGCCAGGTTAATCTATTTTTCAGTCTAGTTATTTCCACCCTCAGGGGAAATTATTCTCCAGTGAGCTTGTTCAGTAAGAGGTCAAGAACTAGAAACTCTCTTCTAATTACCATCCCTGTGATATCTTGTGCAAATTGAATTACTAAGGACAGAATCACTGTTGTTTGTTTCCTAAAAACAGTCCTGAGTACAGCAAATAATATTGCCTGGTCCCATTCTTCAATTAAAAAGCTTCTTATTTGAACCTCAAAACGTCAGTTTGTGCTTGCATGTCAGCTTATGCTATAAGATATTGGGTTCATCAGATGAAAAAGAAGAACAAAACATGAAAGTAAAGCTATAACAGGCCTCAAAGCTCAGATTTTAAAAAAATCAAAAAAATTATGTTTATAAATTATTGAAGAAATGATATGATACTATAGAAATAGAAGGATGAAATCACTTGAAGAATCAGAACTTGTTTTTCTAGTATGGCCAAACAAGTATATACATATTTTAGTTTTAATTTCTGGAAATTCTCTTATTTTAGCAACTATTGGAAGCCTTTTATCTCAGCAAGTGGAATCAAAGCGTTTTCAGTTCATCTACTGAAGTTAGAATATTTTAATTAGGAGTTTGCTGTGGACCTTATACAAATGAGTTTTGTCTACAATACATATGATTAACGCACTTCTATTTTAAGTATGCCATCATATAAGAGTATCACCATTTCACAGTCCCAATACTATGCTGGATTAGCTCTACATATTCCTAAATCTGGTGTACTTTCCTAAGTAGGAAAATGGAATTTTTAAAAGTGGAATTTATGAAAAATGGAAGATCTGGCTGTTACAGAACTTAACCTAAAGACATACAGCAAGTAACAACAAGGGTTAAGATATCTGTGCTTACTTCATTAAAACTAACTACCCCCTTCCCCATCTCTGTCGCAAGCAGGTAATATCAATTGCTTGCTGCTAAGATTTACTGGGAAAATGACCTAGCTTTGCTAAGATTAGCTGGCCTTGACCATATTCTAAATGCTCATGCAGAATCTGGTATTCTTAGTTTTCACTTCTTCAGCAGATGTGAATAACTAGCAAATTTGGTACCAACCACATTAATATTTCAGTGTGAATTATCAGCTACTACTGTGTAGCTTTCACAGATAATAGTTTCACTACTGAGGTCTCCAGCAGATCTTGATCCTGATTTTAAAATGTCTGGATTGGAGGCAAGGTAAAGGTTGTTTACAGCTATTGTCAACCTTGGCAATTAATTAGGTGCAAGAAGAGCAGATAGTAGCTTAAAGTGATAGGTGCTGAGGCGCCTCACATCTCCAATATATTTGGATCAGGTAAATTTACTCAGGATTATCTGACCCAATGCCACGTATCTCCATTACACGAGGTTCAAAATTTTCTATCCCCAATAGCTTTGCATCTTAAACTACAGGGTCCACTAGGAAGCACTACAATGTCCTTTCATCTCTCTATTGAGATGCTGTTAATACATCAGTGCCTCCATAACCAGTTTTCAAACTTAATGTTTGAAAAAATTTGCACCATTTCCAACTGATCTTTATGGTACCTACCACTTCCTCTTCTGAGTATGGACAATGTGTAGTGTGAGGCACCATAGATGAGTACTGCCAGACTAAACTCTGCAACTGCACTGCCAGAAGGACAGCTTGAATAAACCAGAACCTACCCTCCTACATTTTGTTTTCCCTGGAAAGGCAGAAAACCTTTCAGGGAATTCTTGCTAATGCAACTGCTTTGTCCACTATCCACCCTGATCTTTTCATACCTTAACTGGTATGCAGCAGGTGGTCAGAGACCAAGATCGGCATGTCCAGTCCCCGAGCAAAGACCAAAAACAACCATTCACATTGTCACTGAAACTTTCCTGCCTCAAGATGGCTCATTAGCATCCTATGGAGCACCTCCTGCCCCAGAGGACTCTCATGGGTGAACCTTCCATCATTCAAGAAATTACTTCCCATCTCCTGCAGATCAGGTTTAGGGTCTGAATGGCAGGGCATGCCGTGAGTGCTGTGAAGTTAAACCACTATCACTGAGTGAAAACATGGATCCACAATAAAACCTGGGGATTATCACAATGGGACCATTAGTTTCCAAAGACCCACACATGAAGAAGGTGCATAACTGAGCAAGGCCATGAAGCTGAACAAAAAGAACTCTTCCAGCAAATCAGTAATGCGTCAGTACAACCAAACAACAGCAACAAACTTTTATTTGGTAGGGGACTAAAACATACTGAATTTGCTAACCTGGGCCGGCTACAACAGACGCAGACACAATGCCTAGGAACATGGAGATGACTTGATGGTCATGGAATTCTCTGAAGCCTACCACCAGAGCTTGGTTGTCCAGCACAACTTGGCTGGACAACAGGCTATATAAACAGAACAGAAAGAGACCACTGTGGTAACAGCAGTCCTTTGTTTTGTTTCCTGTATCCTGCACAGAATAGAGGCAAATTGAAATCTTCTTGCTTCAAGTGCACTGGCAAAGTGGATGAGGCTATTAAGACGGGTGGGTCATCCTGCCTGTTTTTGGTGTGAACGTGCTGTACACCATTCTTCTGCTCATTCAGACTAAGGAGCTGTTCTGGTTTGTTTGCAGTACGGTTTGCACTAAATAGTAAGGGGCTACCCCTCCCCTCACAACAAGTTACCTCATCTCTTACTGAGTAAGGCTATGGGAGACTGTGGACCTTATATTCTGTCAGAAATAAATGACACAGAAGCGACTTCTTTCCTCATTCCCAAGCCCATGTCGCATGACAGATCCCTTGCCTGAAGGCTGTCACTGGACCACAAAACTGCTTGCATCTTCTGAATGCTTGTGTCTGCACCAACCCCTGAACCTGAAGGGCTCATGCCATGCAGGATCTCCATAGAAGCAACATGTATGCCCATGGACAGGCTCTTCAGAAGACTAGTGGTGCAATTTAACATGCTTGCTGGTGTTGGGGGGAAGGAAACCTGTGTGTGGACAGCTGTTGCTACCTCAGCAGCTTGTAATCAAAATTAATAGAAAATCTCTTTCTGCAGTTAATTACAGCAATGTGAGAGAAAATATATACATGGTTGTGGGGCAGCAATGGGATCCACAGGTTGAATGTTCATGGCACTATGACCATGTCTTCTCCCTATAAGCTGCTGCAGTCAGGGAGGGGAGTGGACCATGTGGGTGTGCTTATTTTGAAAGCCTGGGAGGGCTGTGTTATCCTGACATGGCACAAGTAACCAACTTGGACTATGAGTAAGACAGCAGAGAAGGCAGGGAGTGGGTAGGCAGTTTCTGAGGTAGGCAGTTGCTATTTGGATGTTTTCTCCCACAGCTCATGGCCCCAGGAGAACTGCATTAAAAGGTACAGTGGCTCTTGCAGTCAGATTGGTGATGTACATTGCTTTCCTTCAGTTCTGAGATCAATGCCATTATTCCACTGGAACCACACACATCCTCTCCCTTTCCCAACCTTCAGCTTAGAGACAAATATAGAAAAGCAGTATGCTACCCCAGGCTGCACCAAGACAGCTCACAGAGGGTGCCAAAAAGGGGTGCATTGATGGTTGCAGTGGTGGGGAACAGGGGGAAATGGAATCCTGGGCCATATGAAGACATGGCTTTTTCCTGGGAGCCAAGGATAGGGCCCTGGAACAACTCTGAAGGGAATCCTGCTTCTCAGAATGCTCCTGGTCATCAACCCACGAAACAGAAGCAAAATTTCAAACAACTGCAGGTTTATGGTGGGGCTCCCAAACATAGATTTCCTTCAGGTCTTCATGAAAGGCACACATTTGCCATGCTGCCCCTGATTTACTATGATTTGTGTCTTGCCTTTAGAAAAGCAGCCTTAAAAAAAAAAAAGAGAGAGAGAGAGAGAACAAAACCCCTCTTCACCTGGCCTTTATTACTCTTATACCTGGCAGCAGACGGGATGCTTTCAATCTCCTGAGGCTGCCACCATTTAATACTGTCCCCAAGAAATGCTGGCCTTCTTCCAGCACACATTCAAGAATAGAGCCATTTCCCCAGAACTATACTGCATCCTGTTGAATTTTCTGCGTGATAGAGGAAGGAGTCAAAATATCAACAGAATTTGAAGAATTTAAACAGAAAGAAAAAAGGAAAAAAAATAAAAGGGAGGTTCATGAAGAGGGGCTGCAACATAAGATAAGGCAGGTAAAGCAGAGAAAGGATTTTAAACCCACAGAAGTAAATAGAGGGGTAAGTGACAGCAAACAGAATGATCACAATTTAGTAGCAGAAGATTGGAAGCTGAGGGCAAATAGGAAGGCACATACGTACCTGGTTCTTTATACGGCAAGTGAACCACATCAGGGAGTCTTGCAGTTTCCAGAGCTTTCTGATAGAGAACATGTATTAGGCAACCCTTGGTTGACCACATGATGATGTGGTTCACACATGGGGTCAGGACATTAGGCTTTGGAGCAGGCTTCCAGTTTAATTATAACTGAAAAGAATTTAGTTTGCATACACCAAAAGCACATAGAGATCCAAACCAACACAATGCAGATGGAAACAACTGAGGGATTCACATCAAATCATAAAACTAAAATAGTACTGCTCTGTGAAATTAGCTCCAATTGCTAATGTGGTCATAGCCTGAGTGACCTTAATTATATTTTTAAATTTCTAATGGTGGGGAGGGGGACAACTTTTATTTTTCTTCTATGCAGCTTTTGAATTTAAAGCCTACTGTTGGTGATCAGAAAAAAATCAACCCCCCATCAATTTTCTTTTCTGGTTTCATAACATAATCAACTAAAATAATTCATAGACTGAAATCAGAAGGAATCACTGTAACTACGTACTCTTGACCTGCTAATCACAGACCAGCAGAGAACTCAGCGGGATTAACAATGGACCATCTTTAAAATCCCATTTTGTCCTCCCACTCTTACCGCTTCAAAGACTGTTTAGGCTCATTAGGACTTGATTTTCTAAAGCATAACTTTTGAATAGACTAAATATAGTCATAAACTGACATCTAGATATTCCATGTTTTCTAATTGGGTTTATCAAACAATGATTTGAGATGCTGCTCCCTTGCCATACAACGAACTGCCTATAACTATATAACCAGAGAGAGACCAAAAAGATCTAAGATCATGAAAAAAATTCACAGCTCCCTACTTTCCTGAATTTTTTTTATAGAACTTAATAGGTCGTTAGTTCCTCATTCAACTCTATGCACACACTGAAATTCAGACGCAAAAATATGTTCATCCAGTCTATGCAGATATTTTAATCTCTCCACTGGGTCTGCATGTACCAGCTGCTATGCTAAGATTTTTGTTATCCCAGAGTAATACTCTTTTTAATAATCAATACATTCATATCAACTACTACAAGGCAATTACAGTTACATATCTTTGATGAGTCCTATTACGGAAAAAGAATTCTGAGTTGATAGTAACAGCAAAAGAAGGATAAGCAAAGACAAACAACAGTGTATCTGAAGCATCAAAATCCCTTCTGTGAAGCTTGCAACAGAAAACTTGAACTGAATTGCCACAATTCTAAATTATAAACTAACTTCTGTGACAATTTTCAGTTAATACAATGAAATATAAGCAAAACTGGAGTGTATAAATATCTGCCTTGAACTTCAGAAATTTACAGTGACCGTTGAATCCTTTTTTTTTTCTCTCCTCTCCTCTAAACTAACCCTGAGCAACCCCATCTTATTTCAACATTGGCCCTGCTTTGAGCAAGGGACTGGCCCAGATGATCTCCACAAATGAATTATTCCATATTTCTGGAGAGAGCTTTAAGTTCAAAGAGCTTGCTCATTTATCACAGCAATTCTGAAATTTAACATACATTTAAATGAGGCTGGAGGGAAATTTGAAATAAATCAAAAAAAAAAAAAACCCACCCCACACATTGTGGCTCAATTCATCTAACTCATAAAAAATACCTTGAGTTCTCTAGGATTGCCTGCCCTGTGGAGAAGTTGGGACTCTATATTCTTGGAATAATTGTACAAAAAGTAAAAAAAATTCTCTTTTAAAAATTAAAAATAAACCTTGATTAAAAGTATGGCCACATTTTCAGATAGTACTAGTTACATTAAATGTCTTAATTTCTGAGTGATGTTTTGGACACCTGTAAGTGGTTCTGCTTTTCAAAATATGCTGAACTATAGAAATCTGAAAACACAACCTTACTAGGATACAAAATGAATAATTACATTATAGGCATCCAAAATGTAAATAAAAATCACTGGTTATTTTTGCAAACACAAGCAATTATTCTTTGTCAGAAGACATACACAGAAAGAATAAACTTAAATTTTACACTGGATGCTAAAATGTAAGGTCTCAGAACATTTTAGCTTTTAAAGTTTGAAAAGTGTTTCTTATAAATGAATTTTTAATGTCCCTGCTTACTTTCCAGCTTTACTCATCATTCAAATATCTCAAACAAGATAGATTTGAAGAAAGATTTTAATGCTTTAGACTTTTTCACCCACCCAGTGAATTATAATAAAACAAATATTGAAACAAATATGTCTAGAGTTAAGATTAAAAAGCTGCTAAAGCCTAGCTCTGCAGGGGAATACATATGTGCTGAACAGCAGTAGTTTTACTTAAGTTGTATACACTTTTTCTAGAATTATAGGAGAAGAAACAGTAAATATAAATAAATATTTTTCCCCAAAATTCAATCACTGAAATTGTTCCTATTCAGGGTCATGATCTATTATCAAGTCAATGTTTACAACACACCTAAATGCTCTCAGTACATTTAGGAAGTTGCCCTAATTTTAAAGGGTACTTTATAAACCCATAGTAGGATTTCTTTTGTTGGAATTTTCTGACTATGCCATTAATGGGAAATGTGAACACATTGTATTCTCATCCAGAAAAACAAAAATCTTCCTAACACCATTCTTTCCCTCAAAAAAAAAAAAAAAAGCACATGCACAAAGAAAACCCCAAACCAAAGACTGCTTTCTTCTCTAAAGGAAGATACATGGTGTTGAATGCAATTTGTAACCAACTGGAAAAAGTCAGTTTTGCAGGTTCTGAGTAAATTCCCAATGAAGTCATTTAGTAAGGACTCCTATACTAAGATTCTGGTCACATGAGAGGAGGAAGAAAAGATGAAGAAGGAGCACTTCAGGCATTCAATTTTGTTTCCTAATTTGATACCTCAGATCATACCAAATTATATACCAGTGGTGCCCAACCATCCATCTAGGAACTCCATGCAGGTCTTTATGCTGGTAGGGGAGAACTGCAGGCTGTAGACCCCAGAAAACTGAGCCAGGAAAGAGTTGGGGGAGGAAGGGAAGGTGAGAGGGAATAGTTAGCAAAGATCTTTGTTAACCATTCTCTTTCTCAGGAGTAGGTGAGAAACAAGCCAGATAGTCATAGTACAGCAGACCACTACTAACTGCTAGCTATCTTGCTCTGCTAGGACATGACTGAAGAAATGCTCAGTTATATATGAGGGAGCACAGACTACCAAGAACACACATAGAGGGAGCTGTGGTTTGTTCCAGAGGGTGTGTAGGTGCTCCAAGTAGTGGATCAAATAACTCTGTTCCATATCTTCAAGACCACAGCAATCCGTGAAAACAGAATAAACCTTCAAGTACATTATGCTGTGCAATACTTCCTCCTACACAGACACAAACGCAAAGAAGAGGAAAGAGCAGAGGCTTAACAATGTGATAGATGCCTCATTAATACCTAAATATTGTATACCTATAAACTCAAAGTAAAAAAAAAACCAGAAATTTTGTGTTCCTTCCCCCCCAAAAAAGTTGACTTGCACTATAGTAATATAACTTAATGCTTGAACCATCTGAGGCAACAAGACTTTTGAAATGTGTTTTCTTCAAAAACAAAACCAAACCCCCTATTGATACTGAACTTAGTATGTCTACAGTTAAAAGTTTACCACTTTACCAGGATTCTAAACATGAGTATAACAATCTCTCAATGCAATATACATTTAGTTTAGGTCAGCAGCTGTTTACTGTTAATACACAAACGCTGTTGCTCACATTCATCAGGAGCCACACAGCAGGCATTACAACTCCCTTGCTCAGGAAACGCACACAGTACCCAAAACTCAAGCACTTCAACAGAAGCTGAACTTGTGTAGCACCTTCTAACTATTCCAAACCGTCTAAGAGGTTTTGAGGGAAAGGGGTATACTAACAAATTACTGCTTCTCTTAAAATCCATGAAGACAGGCACTCAGGCAAAATGAGTTCTTCAGAATTCTTCTAATTTGAAACAAATAAGACCATCTGTGTTTTTAACATTATGCATTTACTTTTAATAGTATTTCTAGACCTCAGGTGCTCAAGTATCATAGACATACACAATGACAGCTTGTGAAGCAAAACGTTAAAGATCTCTAAATACATTTTCTTCATTGTCCATTGTGTATCTGATACACCATTTATGGCAAAAATTATTTCAGGTTGATTGATTCCTATTTCAGTATTTTCTTCAAACATTTCCAAAAACTGCTTAAGTCCACGGAAACACTATCATGGACTTCAGTGGGTTTGGATCAGTCTCTTTGCAGATGGTTGGAAAAGTCACTAACATAGGCAAGCCACTAGCCTCCTATCATTTTATTACCTCCAAATTGGAACATATAAATCAAAAGTATCTTATATATTATGCTTAATTAATGAGCACACTGGATGTTATTTTACAGTGGCTACAATATTATGAGAAATCATGAACAGGTTTCCCCTCGAATCACAAAGCACTTAACTGGTAAAAAACAACCATTATTTAAAGTGATTTGTTCCTTGAGAGGGGGAAAATGTGGTTCGTTGTCACTGCATTAAAGGTTTTTCAGGTTATATGAAAAAATGTCAGAGCAAATATAGTGTTAGCTGCATTATGTCTCCATCAAGAATGAACTGAATATTAGCTCAATTAGGAATACTGAGGCTCAGTTTAGACATCCAGATGAAGTGAATGGACAAGAACTGCAACAAACAGCATAGAGTACATGCCCACCCTTGGTTAGAGTTATATAAGGCTTCTTTTCAGGAGCTGTTCCACTAAACTGATAGCAATTCTCTTTCTTTTATCTACTGATGCTGATAACCATGTACAGACCAGGTGTGAAAGTGCATCCTTAATATTGACTTTTTTTCTAAATTACTTTCAGAAAACAAACTACTTGAAATATCTGTTACATATATTCTGTAAAGGAGGGGGGAAAAGTTGTCATCTTTCTTCTCATTGGACCCCACCCTATTTGACATCTGTTGTCTCGTTTGTCCAAGACTCTGGGAATTATTTATTTATTTTTGGCTCTGTAACAAACTGTACAGAATGCTATGACAAATATCTTCACTTTCTCATGTAGTCTGGGAATAATTTACCAGCTGGACTTACTTGGGCAGGTTGTGGGAGTGAGAAGGAGAAATAATATTTGGCTGTTGCCTGACAAAGGCTTTCAGACAAGCATTCATTTTGCTCACCTTGAAGGCTACCACCTTCTAGAAATGTGAATCTTAATTTTATTTCTTCACTTTTTTGTCCACTTTTGGTTTTAAAAGCTTGTTTTCTGTATATTCAGATGTTTGTTTTGCACACCAAGGTTGAGGAGTCATTTCAAGTTACTTATAATTTTTGCTGCAGGAAAAAGAAGTAGAAATCTTAACTACCATACATTCTAGCCTGTCCATAGTGACATCAGCTTGAAAACTCATTTCATTGGATCATTCTGGATATTTTGCATTTATAAGCTATTTTTCCCCCCAAATGTTATATAGATTTAGTGGCTGATAAAGCCAGTTCTTATTGCAATTACGTCTTTTCAAATGCTCTCAGCAAGATTGCTCTTAAGCAGCGCACTGTAATTTCATAAGGAAAATCCTTCCTATTGTCTGAGTTGCATTACATGCATATTTCTCCTCCTAGTTAACTCCTTACCTGCCAGAGTCTTCACTAAACTATGATATCACCTTTAACGGAAGCATCTTGCACTCTTTCCACACAGGAAGGGTGATGAACACAGTGCCTTAAAAAAAGGACTTATTCCAACCATTTATTCTATATGTCATCCCTTCAGCCTTGAAACTCCCTCAACCACACTAAAAAAGAAGTTGGCCTCATGTTTTTTACTCTGAAATTCCCCAACTCCCAACTCCTATTACAGAAATGCATTTAAATAATACCAGACATATGACAGCAAGCAGCAGATAGCAAGATTTTGCATTTGCACATCACCTCCCAAAGGGCGCAGAGACTAAGGAGGGAAGGTCTAACTCAAAAATAGAGGGTTCAGTACCTAGTGGCTTTTATTTCGGCGTCTGCTCTTTCACTTGATCAATAACAACCGCAGTCTCCACCGGCTTCGAGCAGGGACTCACACAGCCGAGTGCTCCTGGATCGTCTTCCTAGCAATGGTGACACAGGCGTTGCTCCGAGGAACCCCAAGCCCCTGCACCTGTCCTCCGGCAAGACTGGCTGCTTGACACCTCGGCATTTTCTTCCATCACTTCGTCAGCTGCCAAGAGGAGAAGCGTCCATGGGAAAAATGGCATATTACAAATTTTGCTTTGGGAAGCAGAGCTCGGCTCAGACCATTGTCGGGAGCAGGAGGGGGGGGAGCGGCTCTTAAAGCTCCAGCAGCCCCTTTCAAGCAGCAGCATCTTTACAGCTGGAAGAAAGCGATTACAGGGGGGAGGGGTCGGGGCGAAAGCATCTTTCTTTTATTTATCTTCTTTTGTTAACTGAATAATATCTGGCTTTTCTGGTTATTCAGTGCCTCCCAGGCTGATTATGCCTCTGTGCATGACTGAAGTCCACACACACGCACGACCGCATGACCAAAAGCAAACGCTGATTTCTGCTTTACAAAAAGAAACCCTCTGCCTGCAGCTCATCCCTGCCTGGCAGAGCCTGATCTCGGCGGAACAGCGCAGGAGCCGCGGCCCCGAGCCCCGGGAGTTGCGGCGGTAGGAGTCGGGAGAGTCACGGCCAGTCGCTGCACGCGCTCCGCGGCGCAGAGCGCGCGCCGACAGGCAGGTCCTGGGCGGCTCTGCTGCGCGGGGCGAGCTACGCCCGTGCTGCTCCCTCAGCCCTCCTCGACGGACCTGGCGCCGCTGTCAGGCGCTGTGCTACCCCCTACTCCTGCCTAACTACTAAGTGATGTCTGTGTTTAAAGTGGGATGACATCTCTCAACTACTATATCCTGTAATTTGAGGAGTTCAGGGAAACGCTATTTTATCTCATCTAATCGGATATATAGTGTAATAAAACGTATCATCTGCTGTAATTCGACCATGACAAAGCAGCGATAATATCTACTATAATCTGACTAGTCCAGGCACGTAATTAATATTTATGCATTTGGAAACGCTAGGAGTGAGCAAGCGTCCTCGCCGCAGGTCCGAAGCCCGGACGCGCGGCATCCCCGTGGGCCCGCTGCGGCCAAGGGCCAGGGCGGAGAGCGGGAGCGAAGGAGGGAGGCAGCGGGCGCGGCGGGGGCGGAGGGAGCGGCTACGGCGCTGCTGCTGCTGCTGCTCCGCGCTTTCCCAGTCGGCGGGGACTTCCCCTGGAAGCCGCTGCAGTGGTTTCCACCAGCCCTTAAATAAATTCTGAAGTAATCACGTCTGCTCCCCCTGCCTCACGCACGCGGCTCCCCAGATGCAGCTGCTGCTTCGCAGCTCGCAGGGCGCTAATTCCCTCACGCCCACTCCTTAACAAGAAAAAAAAAAAAACACACACACACACCGAAGGGCGAGAGCCAGAGAGAACCGCGGAGACTAACCGGAGAGCGGGGCTCCCGCCTTTCCCCTCAGCGCGATCGCTTCGGTCGCTAACGGCCATTGGAAAGGGCGGGCGCGTGGCCGGCCGTTGGTGCCCCGAGGCTCGACTCGGCCGTTGGCGCCCCCCTCCCCGTCCCCGTCCCAACGGCTGCGGCGCGCGCAAGCCCAAGGTGGGAGGGGCCGGGGCGGAGGCTGAAGGCTGGCGGTCGCAGTCCGCCGAGCCGGTAGAGCGGCGGGGCTGGGGAAGGGGTTGTGGGGCCGCATCCCCCAAACGCCGCCTGGCATGGCGGTGTGTGCCTTCTGCCCTCGGCGGGAGAGCGACCCGAGAGGGGGTTTCCCTTCTCCCTGCTTCACGCACACAGGGTCGGCGGCACCCGCACCCTCGGCCCCTGTGTGTGACCTTTCCCAACTACTCCTGGGCCACACAGCCAGAGAAAGGGCCAGAAGGGGGACAAATAAGTACCAGAAAATGATGTGGAATCGGAGTTTTCAATGTGTTAATGTGAAATTAAGTTCATCCTAGTTTGGGGACTGAGGACGAACTTCATTCTTGCCAGAAATATTTCAGCATTTGTTTCCATTTTTTCCACATACAAAAAAATATGCTTGTTTTGCCCACGGTGGTTTGATTGTATTTCTCCAAAAAGTCTGAATTCATGTCATCCACTTCAGAAGGGTGGTGGGAGGGTAAGGGAGCCCCGCAGCCTGCACGGCCTGCTCAGGCGCTGTGGTGCTTGCTGCTGTGGCAGCCGAGCACCTTCACAGCAGGTTTGGCTTATTTTTGCTTGTTCCTGATGCTGTATTGTGGAAAATGTAAATGTACAGAGGATGTAAATGTATGGTAGAAAGCAAATACTTAAGAAGAGTTGCCAACATGGACATTTTAAAAATAAGTGCAAAGATAAGTGGCAAACACCACTCTAAAAGGCAGTGAATTAGCCAGGAAATACTGGTGTCATGCCAGAGTCGGTTTCAAGCACTTGGCCTCACAACACAATGTATGGGTTAAAAGGACCAAAGTAAAGTAATTCCTCACACCAGCTGTCCTACACTTCCAAGTAGCTTTTTGTCACTTTTCTTAGCCCTTCCAGATCCTTACACTGACTTAATTCATCTTCAGCATACAAACCATTTGACCACTTGCCTGACAATCACATTGCAGCTGAGAGCAAGATACATCATCCATCAGAGACTTATGCACATGGCTAACACAACCAATCTGAGCTTTGAGTTAGGTGAATAAGGAAAAACTAAGCAGCTCAGAAAGGACTCATTAGAGAGCTGCCTAGGCTGGCTAGTACGAAGTTCTTCAAAGGAGAGCATATCTGATTTTTTCCTTTCTCAGGGGTTAAAGCACATTACTCTGTGTGCTGTAAAGTATGTAGGTCAAATCAGGATTTGCAGCTTGGAATTCTCCAGAAGTCAGCACTATTATTTTTTAGAACAGAGTCTGTAGGCTTGGAAGTATCACTCTTTAAATTGTTGATAAAAATGAATGATGTCGATGACATCCTTATTTCTTGTTCACCTCTTTAAACAGTGGCTTAGTAATTAAAGCATTTGCCAAGCACGTGGGAGATTCCATCTCAATGTCCTTCACTCAAGGTGGTTGTTTTCACCACTTGCTTAGGAAAAGATTCCACCTCCTGCTCCAAGAACTGGAGTCAATTATTTGCAAAGCTCTATAACGGATAGCCCTCCTTCCTAGTCATTTGATTTATAAACATTTGTGGAATACTTTGGAAAGACTGTCAGCCTTTCAGCTCCTCATACCCTTCTGCTTTACCGTCTTTCAATCATTAAAGCAAAAAAAAAAAACAGCACAGAAGGACTATTATCACTACTCATAGGATAGTCCTAATTGACCTGCTGCCCTTAGCTTCTCTGTTGCCAGCTTCACAGATGAGAAAGTGGCTTCAGTATCGTGTTGCACAATACTGAGGCTACTGTGTAGTGCAAAAGCTGCCAATTAGTACCTGTGCTTTGTGGTACCAACTTACACCTTTTATTCAAGCAAGTAGATTTTTGAGGTCAATGAAATGGAAGAAGAGCAACTCTAAAGAATTGAAAATGAAGAACTAAGGAAGAACCACAAAAACACAGATGGAACAAGTCCTTTGGGCTCTGTTGTAATAAGGGAATGTTCCCTACAGTAGGGGGCATCTGTTAGTAAAACTTAGTGCATGGAAAAATTTGATCAAAGACATAATGATATAATTTATGGAAACTTTACTAATGGAAGGTTCTGAATATACTATTTAGCTATGAACTCAATCTTTCCTTGAGTGGAATTTGAGCCATTAGATGTCCAAAACATGCTTTTGTTTATCTGAGCTCTGAGTGTGCAAACCAAATCTATTAAATTCCCCCAAAGCATCAACTATTTTGTCTCACTGTCAAATGGCATTATTTATCTAGTGTTTGAGCATGCGGAACTTACATGAGGCCAGTTAAATGGGTAAAGACATGTAGGAAGAGTAGAGTGAGACAGTACTCTGTATTATCATAGGAAGTTCTCCCAAAGCACCATTTGCTAGCTTGTTGAAAAAAATGTTAGTCTTAAGACAAAAGGAATATTTAAAAAACATGCCTGAAAGTTGGCTTCCACCCCTGTGTAAGAGTAGCCATGGGTCTTTCTGGCAGGCTGTTGCTATGAGAAAGAGAAAGTTGAGGCTGATGAAGTCTTTTGCTATGAACAGGGTGAAAGAGGGAACTCACATCACAGTACTCTCAAGGCATAATTGATCGTGTAGGGAGGTGATGAAGCAACTTGGAAAAGTCTTTGCTTTCAAGTCATAACAGAGTAAACTGAGGAGCAGGTAAAGGGAAGCAAAGATAAATGATGTGGTTGGAAAAAAACAAGAAAGGAAAGTGACTCTGTAGCCTGTTTTGAATAATGTTGATGGTGCAGGACTTTATATTTTAAAGCCTGGCGACAGGGTCTTTACTACCACATGATGAAGATCTGATGAAGATGGAGAAAAGAGAGCCTGCCTTAGAAATGTTACATAGGGGGAAAAAACAGATCAGGAAGATTTAGAGATAATATCCACTTCGTCAAGAAGTCATTAGAGACTAAAAAAGGAGTGCAAGAAAGAATAAAGTTCAGAGCTTGACTGAGACTGGAAAAAAGAAATATAATATTGTGTGCATAAATTACATTCCAGTGTAATTGGAATAACAATTCCAAATTGTACATTACAGTTACATTCATGCTTATTTCCCAGAGGTTCTCTGCATATTGTCACAGCTTTAAGGGCTTCTCTCTGTTTCCTCACTTTATATTTTTTACCTTTTTAAGCTATGGGTTTTCACCTGACATGACCTGATTGCTATGTTTTGCTAGAAGACTGTCAAAAAACTGTTTCTGTTATGCAAAAAATGTTCCATAAGTGGCCTCAAAAATCATCATGGTAACTTTTAAAATGTCCCTGTGCCAATGTCTGATGTGGGAGGGAGGAGTAATTTAGAACAGGTACATAGTTTTAGCTTAGCTATACATTGTTCAAAGCCAACTAAAGAACAATTAATTTGATAGCATGGCTAGCATCTTCCAGTACAGCTGAAAGTCTTTAGCTGGGAAAGGATAGCTTTTCTCTCTGCTTCAATTAGCTTAATCTGCTGAGCGGACACTAGTTCCAAACTAAGGAATGGTTGACTGGTGAATCTTCTGGTCTTACGACACTTCTTCAAGACGCTTTCTCTGGAGACAGGATTTAAGTGCTGATAAAGACCTTCGTGAAAAATCCGAGTTACTCACATACTCCTGCATAGAGAGCTGAAAACTAAAGAGGAACTTTTATGTGATCTGACAGGATATGATTGGGAACATTGTTCACCTAAGAGCAGTCATTCTACTCTTTTTCTAGACTGTCTAATGTTACTCAGTTGTAGTGTTGTTTGCAGCTAAAGTGGCATGAGATGCGAGTAAACAGTCTAATTCAGTCTGCTACAGAAATATTTACAGTAGAGCAGAAAATTTCACTCTACCATGGTTACCATAAGAAATGAAAGGTGACATTCAGCTATACTGAGAGGAGCTGGCTGTGCTATCACATTCTTGGGCTACATTTTAATTGTTTTTTAATTATCTTGAAAAGATGTATAGGTGCAAGCAACAAACCGCATGAAGGCAATAAAGAAAAATCTCCCACTCGTGGCATAATTTTTCCTTTTGTCTGTTTTGGATTTTTTGCAAATTGCTTTAAAGCATCATGTGTTGGTCTTTGCCAATGACAAAGATAAAAATCTGGCATGGTACAGACCTGAGTGGGTAACAGTGAAGTCTCAAGAAGTCAGTAAAATTCAGGCACATGAGAGAATCGTGTCCTATGCACTTGCTCAGCTAAGGAGCTTCTTCCTTTTCAAACTTCGAGGTATAAAAATGGAAAGACTCAAAAAAAGCAACAGTCATCAAGAACCAGTGTATCATGATTTTTAAAATATTTTACACATTTTAAAATTTGTGGTCATAATGCATTTTTAAAAGCCATTCAATTCATAATCCACTTCATCATATAGTATGAGTTAATGAAGGAGGAACTGATTTACAAGCCAAGAACAAGGACCACAGACTAGATGTAGATCAGAGGCAAACAGCAAAGAATAACATTAGCAATACTGATGCTGACGAAAGATCCTATAATTAAGAAACAATCCATACCACATTGTCGGTAAGGGAGCCATCATAGCCTGCATCACAGCAAATGAACTAAATGACACTATTAGTCTGTCTTTTCACCCCAGGACGCTTGTTCCATCACAAGCCTAGAAAAGATAAGATGTTCAGGAACAATGAAGTGTCAAGGTGTTGAGGCCTCTCATAGGTGCTGAGGTCATATCTGGCTCCTTTATACACACAAACATCAAGCCTGTTTACACTAAACCTCCATACAGCGTCATTCAAATTAAAATTTCCGTAAGGAGTTAGCCAGAAAACTCCATCCTAGCCTAGCATCAGCTTCAGCTACTTAGACTTTCATAACCTCTGTGCTTTGCTACAAGAGTGCCATTTGTCTGCATAAAAATCCTCTTATGGTCAGGAAAATGCATCTACTGCACAATAGTGCAGTATGGCTCTGCAGCCAGACAGATTACTCTGGGCAAGTCAAAAGACACGCTCTATTCCTCAGTCTGGATTTTAAGCTCCGGGATATAGAATTTTAAAACAAGTTCTGATTCTCAATATTTATCCAGAAATTCCATGGCTTTTTGGATGTCTGTAATCCAGATTAATGAAAGTTTTGAGTTTGACAGTTATGTTCCTGTGAGATAACAGACTGTTCTAATATTGGGAAAAAACTCATCTGCTCAGCAAAAATAATAAAATGAAGGACCTTCATAAAATCTTCTCAGCTTCTGGGCTGACTGTAGGATGCATTTCTTTGTCTTTGCTTTCTCTTACAAATGAATTGCAGTGCGTAAACAAAACAAAACAAAGACATGCAAGCAAACATGCTAAAGGGAAGCACTTCACTCTAGACCTTCTCCCTGTGATGAGATAAAGAAAAAAAAACACACAAGAGATGTTAGTTAAAACAGGTATTAGCGAAATTGCTTTACGAATTGCTCTGCAAGTATTTGGATACACTAGTGAATTAGATGTAAGAAACCACATGGGATCAATGCCTAACCAGGGATGCTAAACAGATTTTCACAAAAAATGATCAGTTTATCTTTTTACTCCAGCTTCAAGAACATTTCCCCACCTTTCGGCCATTCAGTTTCATCTGCAGCCAAAGCACGTTCATTCCCTTAGTGTGGCCACACACACAGTTGATTTGGCATTGGTGCATTTATGAAGCCAATAGATTAGGAGATTCCTGCACTGCTTCCTACTGTTGGCTGTTGTTCATTCATTCCTCCTGGGTGCAAAAAGTTCCAAACAATGCTGAGTTGTTTAGGGTGCTATGCTATGGCTGGGGAATCTCCAGCAAAGAAGTGGAAAATAACATTTTTTTAAAACCATTCTTTGAAATCAGTGGGCTTACAGTTGGGCTACAGAATGGTTTGGCTTACAGTGCAAAACTTAGTAATTCAATATGAAATCTCTCTCTGCAAAGATAATTTTTACGCTTCACTGTAAATGTGTACTGGCTCATTCTTATTGTTTTAAGGTTCTGCTCCTTTTTATTCCTGGTGCAAATTCTGTGTTGAAGGAATTACATTAAAGCAAAAGAAACAGTTGTTTTCTTGCTTTCTGGACAGTATAAATTCATTTTACTTAGTACATTGAGCCGATTATGAAATCAGGCCTTTTGAAAAAAACAAAACAAAACAAGAAAAAGAAACCAGGTTCTTTATTCACTATGGAGTCTAACAGCCAGATTAACAGCCAAGTACCTTGGAGAGCTTTCCAGTTTCCTTTCCAGAAAAAGGAGACTGACTGTGGGGATTACATCTATCCAAAGTGTTTTCTTAACGTAAATTTGAGAAAGACAAGCCAGTGTATGAACCATACATCTGTTTGTGTCACAAGCTTAGGCTCACAATCAACAATAAGAAAAACACTGGGAACTGTGGGACTACAAAAAGCCAAAACTAGTACCTTATTTTGGAAATTTGTATACTTACATGTATTTTCATGCACAGAACATTTGATTTACCTATTGAGTTTGTGGCGTGTGAAGTATACCTGACAAAGAATCTCAGGGAGTAATAAAATCAGTGAAAAATAAGAACAAAAAAGAATGAGAGACAGAAATTAAAGTAACTTGCGCACTACTGTTTTTGTTACCAGAAAAGCGTATTTCACAGTGTGGCCCAAACAGCATTAAATACATTGCAGCAGGATTGCTAGTTTTCAGATATCCCCTTATCAAACTCCACACCAACATAGGCCTTTAGGGTTGACCTTTTCTGCACACTTATACTCTTACATAAATAACCAGCCATTAAAGAACAGCCAACTAAGAGCACTTGTTGTGTAATTAAACATGAAGCAGTACAAGTTTAAATTTACATTAACATTAAAACTCAGTAATGTTCAGCCTACTCTTTGTTTTTTTATCTATATGTTAGATTGCTATGAATTGAATTAGAGAAGACAAAATGTAAGCTGATCCAGAGCACACTTGGTATGATATATTATTGTCAAATATGTTACTTTTGCTTATAATTTTTAGTGTTATTTAATACCCATTAAACATAATGAAAAATTTAAAAACTAATAATTTCATTTCTTCAGTTATCTGAATAAAAAAATCATGTAGCAGAGTAATGGATTTAAATATTCAGTAGTGCGGAGAAATACATGTATTTGCAATATTTCTAAATTTTACCCGTAAAGTGAGTCATACTTTATGCTATATATGTGCATTGCTGTTTATTTTGTTACTTTCAAACTATTTTCAGTCATGGCAAGGATTTCTTAACATCTGTATGCATGACAAACTTCACACTTCTCCTACCATTAGTTAACAGAAGAAGGAAAGAAGAGGAAAGCAGAGGAGCAAAGATGAACAAAAAGTTATTGTTTGCAGAACTGAAGATCACAGCTGAGAATTCTCACATTTCACACACACACATACTCACATACAGACCTACAAACAGATCAGACAAAAAACAGTGTCAAAAAAGATCAAGCTTACAAAGTCTCAGTCCTGCGAGAATTCTCCAGAAAAGCATCAGATAAATTTATCAAAACCCTAAATATTATTGGGCATTTTTTCAACATTAATCACAGTATCTGAAAATGAGCAAATGCTGTTGTAAAAAGTGACTAATGGAAGTTATATTTTAAAATCAAATTTTTACATTCAATTATATTGTGTTCGTATTCTACTTCCACTGACCTCCTTTGTATACTGGAGAATTTTTTGCTCCTACTTCTTCAGAATTTTTTCTTTTTTTTTTTTTGAATATTTTTCCAGTTTGTTGCTGGAAACCTGAGGAAGATTTTTAACAGCTATTATTAGTTATTAATTATTTTTACTTTAAAGAAAAATCTTCCTTTTGCTTCCAAGTAATCCATTTCTAATTACCTTCATTTTTTGAGATAAAAGCAAGACAAATCTAGCACAAACAGATAACTATCATAAAAGATAAAAATCTTTCAGAAGATAGGAAAAAACTATCTGAAATTTGCAAAGGACAAAAATATGCAGTTTAAAGTAGAAAGGAAACTCTGCGTGAATAGGAAAGATTTCAAACACTTGACAGCAAAGTAGGAGCTGTATGTAATTAAGCAATGAGAACATCTTACTTAGCATTCTCATCAGAAAAAACAACCACTGCCATTCACAGGATGATTAATAAAATGAGTCAAATATTTTTTCTAATTAAATTGAAGCTGTGTTAAAAAAATGACTGCCATACTTCTCATCCTGCCAGGGAGAGAGGAGGAAAGACTATGACTACTACTAGCCTCAGAGCTCAGTGGTTAAAACACTGAAAAAGTGTGGGATGCTTTTGTTCAGTCCCCTGATTCAATGGTTTTTTATTGAACAGCCTCCCCCCAGAATGCCATATGGCCTGCTTGTTAAAATACTTTTCATGACTTGCGTTGAAATTCTCATTCCAAGACAGTAGAGCAGGGAGATTGAAACCAGCCTTCTTGGTTTAAGGTGTTTTAACTACTCTGTTATTAGTAGCCACATAGAGGTTTTTTGTATCTCTACGGAGTGCAAAGGAAACCCTGTTTTCTTTCTCAGCAGCTCCTACTGGTTGGCATAGACAAACCATTTTTAGCTCCTTTTTTTGGATGAATCTCATCTGATGCAACAAGATAACTCATCACCTAATTCAGAGTTAGAGAGTCTTTTTTGCATGGGGGGGCATAAGAATTAGGTTAAGTTCAGAGCTTTCCTGCTATGGGTCTTCATTATGAGAGAAGCACAGGGAAAAAGAACTGATTTTACTGCCCCCTTGCAAGGAAAAGGTTAAAGATAAGACTAAAAATTTAATGATTAAAAAAATGATAACTATGAATTGAATTGGTAAAGGAAAACCTATACATGTGGAACACAAAAATCAATGGACTCTTAATGCTAGCTAATACTAAATCATATATTTACACTTAAACATGGAAAAAGTTTCTGTAGATCTTGAACTAACTGGGCATTTTGCCAATTTCCAGACAGTAAAATTTCCTAGCAACTGTCTATTCCCCCTGCATTGAAGATCTAACTAATAAACATCTGAACAGAACTGAACAAAAAAGCCCATTTACCTTCCCAACACTCAAGCAGACTTAGTTTAACTAAATAAATAAAGAATACTTTGTAGCTTTACTAGCTTTCTTGAGATGCGTTATTTAAATACAGACCTGCAACAGAGAAAGGAGTAGAGTACACGTTGGTGTAAAGAACTGGAATGAAATTCTGGCTCTGCATAGGCATAGGTTTTCAATTCAATGGAGTTTGGATTTCATAGTGTTCAGGCATTCAGACAAATCATTCATTATGTCTGTTTAATTTTTTAATTACAGTTACAAAAACATTGGTGTTCCCTTTTCTTCATGAGACGAATAGCTTGATATGCTGACTCCCACATTAATTTCTGAGTGTAGAAAAATGATCATTGTTTTCCCAGTCCTTAGAGCGTTTTCACAAGTCATGAACCTAACTAGCGAGTTACTGGCATTGGTTCATAGCCGCTGTCAAGACCCTGAGGGCCTGACCTACCCTGGGCCTCCCCTGCCCAGCCCTGGCCCCGTCTCAGCCCAGCCCAGCCCAGGGTGGTCAGTCCCTGCCCCGCAATGCCACAGCAGTGCCAGCTCCAGCCCCGCCACGGCCCTGCCCCTGCCTGGCCACGGGCCCCCCGACCCCCACCTCACCCCACCTTGGCCGAAGCCCCGACCCACGGCAGTGCCCAGTGCCTTCCCAGGGCTGCCCTCGGGGCAGGGGGACGGGCCCTGGCAGCCAGGCCCGGCCTTGCCCTGCCGGCAGCCCCGGTGACACGGACGCCCTTGCAGAAAGGGAGCCGCCAGCCTGGGCTGTCCCCGACAGCCCTTGTATGCATTCCCCCTTACAAGCCATGTTCAGAGAATCTTTACTGTTTAATCATTTTTTTCTGAAGTACTATGCTGCATAAAATGTTAAACATATTATAATGTAAGAAATGAAATTTTATGGCAGCTCTCCTAAAGCACTCAACAGATTGTCTATATTTTAAACTCTACTTGTCTGCCAATTTGCCACACATTATTTTTACAAATAACTTCATACTGACTGTACACAAAGACTGAACGCTTTAAATAGTGAACCACATAAAAGAGGAACAAACTAAAGAATAAGAGACTGAAGTATATGTAGCTTTCATCCTTTTTTTTAAAGCACGGGTGCATTTAAGGTGAATGAGCTTTGTCTGGGAGGAATCTGTGCTCATACACTGTAGACAGTGAGGTGTTACCGACCACATGTCAGGCTGTGATCCTGTTGCTGATCCGTTCAGCCAGCTTCTAGTACTTCATTAGGACTAGGCTCTATGGCGTTGGTATGCAAGATACATTAATGCCTTTTCAGGAGCCCCTTGCAGGGCAAGCCAAGCATTAGCTTGGAGACATTTCTCTGCCTTTCACTTCTAGAGAGGCATCTTATCTTCTCCTGTCACTACTGCGTTCTCTGTTCCCATGCTGTTTCTAGGCCTCCGTTGTAACACTAACAAACTACTGAGTTAAAGGGACGCGCATCCATGGTATAGATATTAGGAAAGCAGGATTAGGAAGCCTGTTGCCTCCAGCTCTCTCTAGCCTTCTCAAAAGTGACATGGAAGAAGGCACAGGGCTGTAAACTCTGCTCTCTCCATTCTGGCTATAGCTAAACGTGACATGTCTCAGAACTTTAGTTTCAGGTTTTCTGTACATACTGCTGCATTTGTTACATTTGGTTACATTTCAAGACTTCTTTTGCAGCATAATGGACCTGGAGAGTTTCATATTTTGTTTAAAAATAAATGTATTCTGATACAATCATATGACTCTGGGATTTGAAGTGTATATACTTAGGCATGTCAAACCTACAGTTTAGCTAGGACTTCTGAGTAGAGAGGAGGAAAGAGACAATAAGGACAACTAGAGTGATGCTTGTGAGAAAATGTGTTTCAATAGATGTCTTTTTTTTTTTTTCATTTTGCTTTGTCTTCCTTTGAACATGGATCTGTGCTTCTAAAGCTGGTAGGAAGCTAGGAGCAGTTAAGATTGGTAATAAGATCACTCATGGATATCTAATGGATGAAACAGTTCCAGGGGGTTTGAAGTTGCAATCTCAACTTGGGACAATTAGGGAAAAATATAAAAATAGTATGGGAAATAATAAAAACTTTATCCTAACTTCTCCACACAAACAGTAAACTCCTTAGCAGCTAGTCCAGCCTAAACATAAATTATCTATGTATACTTAAACATCTTCTCCATAAAACAATTATTAAAATCAAGAGAGACACTATTGGCAATCAACTGGTGATTCTGAGACTCATGTAAGTCATTCGTTTGTCTCTACAGCCCAGATCTCTGCAGATGATAAATAGAAACACCTATGGCAGAATTTCTAAACACTTGTATTACCTTAGTAGAGTGTGCCATGACTTTCATATAAAGGAATAAAACTTTGTCACTAATTTAAGATCCTGATTCTAAATAAATATAAGGATTTTCAAAAACTGTCAACTCATTTGACCCATTATTTATATATATATATATATATATATATTTGTTAAGTTATATGTTAACGTAAGCTGTCATAAGAGCAGACAATAAAAAGATAGAATAGTATAATATATCTATGGTATCACTCCCAGTGTATCTTTTTCTTTATATTTGGAACTTCTTGCCATCTCAGTGCTTGAACTCAGTGCCGCCTTCTTTATTAATTTTAATTCTTTTGTAGTTGGTATTTTGAGGAAATAGAAATGCTTTTTGGAAGGAATTGAGAATTCATCTGTGTTTATTTTTCTTCTGACAATTTCCCTGGCTGATTTATACTTTTCATTCCATATTTCTTTAACGCTTGCCATTATATCTGAAGTAGATAATAACTGTAGGGAGTAAAGGCATAGTTTTCCAAGTTTTATATAAAATTTCAAGAGGAATAGGAATAGCTTCAAAATGTATTTATATGGCTTCCCATAGAAAGTCTGTTTGAGGATGAGTGTAGTTTAAATTCATTAAATTCATCCAAAAATACTTGTTAGATCAAATGACTGAGAGAAATTATTTGATGAACATATATAACATTAATGATTGTACTAGAGAATATCTGGGTTTATTGTGCTATTTTAGCTTTTCACTGCATGATGCAGCCTTCATAATTTCAGCTAAGTCATATAGTGGTTTCATGTATGTGATTTTTTTTCAATATTTCAGGAATGTCCTGGCAATAATATGAGATCTATAATATACTCCCCTATGTCTTGTATCTTCCTTATGTAAGACATTCTGTCACGTTGGATTCAAATCTATCTTGGTATCATAAAGACCTGCTGTTTTCCTCTTTGCCTTTAAAATGGTGCACTAACAATAGAAGTACTCACTGACGAAACCATGGTTACAGTGGAAAAAAGTTATATCTGCATCACTGTGAATTTCTTTTCATTTTTGTTGTGTCCTTCATTGTAGGCATGTATCCAGCATCTAACATACTAGCATTTGCTCTGGTATTTTGAGAGAGAGAGGGTTCAGATATCTAAATATGCCCTTGTTTTGAGAAAAGGGCATCTCTGTTCTCAGAGTACAAAAATCTAAATATGCCCTTGTGACTCTTTAGAAAGTGGGAGAAGAGCAAAAATCATGCTGATTTGACATCACTTCTTTTTAAGTGACATATCAGTTGTCCTTCCTTTTGCATCACTGATGTAAAGCAAAACCAAATCAGAACACCTATCAGGCACTTTTCTCTCTGGATTCAGAACCAGACCAAAGATCAATGAAACTGCTCTCAAAGTAAAATACTAATCAGCAGGAGTTTAAGTGTGTCATAATATGATTCTATATGGTCAGCAAATAAAGCATCAGATGTATCACTTTTCAAAACAAATTAATCATCTCTTTCCAGTATATTTATATCTTCTACATCAAGACAGCAAATAGAGCAGAAAACCAACTCTTTCATATTCAAATTTTGCTGAACACAGGATGACACTAACAGCTACAGAGCTTGAATTTTATTTGCATGTATTTTTTTCTCACACTTGCCTCTTTCTTGGATCACACTTGGACATCCTTATTCACTAAGTACTGTGACAAATGGTAACCATCCCTCCTGAAGATGAGTTTAATTGTGGAGTAATGGAGTGTTCAGTATGTATAACATTTTCAAAATTCAGCCTCTAGAAACAGAAGTTGTCATAGTAGCATGAAGTTTGGGAGTAAGTTGTTCTGTTTTTTATGTAGAAGAAAATGGAACATTCATTGTCACTTCTAACTTTTACATGATACCATATTTTTCCTTCTATGAAATAATGTATCACTATCTCAATAGGCTTATGATTAATGAAGCATTGGGATACAGTTTAAACAGCAGAACCGTAGTTTAATCATACAGAACACTAAGACAAAAAAATCAGTTTCTGACATAGGTACAGAAAACATGCTTTACAAGGAGCAAATCCCTGATGTTTTTAATTTTCTTTTTCTTTATAATGATATTTAGCAGTTTGCAGAATGATGTCTTCTCTTGGGAGAAGAGGGTAAATATTGAGCAGAAAAATTTTAGTGTGGATGGGGGGAAACAAATTTCAAGTGATCACAAACAATCCAAAACTATCTTTATCATGTTTGCTGCAGACAGGTTTTCTGTCTAGTACAAATGTTTCTACTTTTTCTTCCAGCTGTCAGGGAGCAGCAAGGGCCAGCTGCTCCCTAAGGGAAGGTGAGCCAGGAGCCAAGGAAGATAACAGGGCCAGCAGGGCAGGGGCCTCCCAGGCCAGGACCCTGTCCCACAGTACCCAAGTGAGATGAGTGGGGCAGGCTCAGAGGTGGTGGCCAGGTCCAACCAACAGTCCAGGTCATAAGGCAATATCACAGTGATGAGGCAGGTCCAAGATCAAGCCAGGAAGTCAATCCACAGCTTAGAGTTAGGATCAGGCCCAGTAAGTGCTGGGCAGGTCCATAGTGACAAAGCAGGGTTGAATACAAGCTGTGAAATCAGTCCTCAGATTCATATCTGGCTCAGTGGGGTCTGTGGCCAGGAACAGACAAGACTGTCCCCTGCTAGAGATGAGGACTCCTCCAGCATGGCTCAGGCAAGGACTTGAAGCAGCCAAGGCTGAGCTTAAACAGGGCCCATGGGCAGGGGTGTGGAGAAGGCCGCAGGTGAGGCTGGTCAGGACTGTTAAGGCCTATTAGTGCCCTCAGGGCCCTAACACCGGCTCCTGTTTTCAGTGCTTATACACTGAGTTGTGTGAATGCCCTATGAGTACTGATTTGGGCTGTGGACCCAACAGCATCAGCCTTCTTGTTATGTCTGCAGGACTCCTTGTTGGATGACATCAGTTGTGTGTAGCTTTCTGGTGAACAGAGGATGGACTGAGATCAGAACTGTAGGATAAAAGCAGGCTATAAAAAAGGAAAATAGTCATCAGGATGTGAAAAATAAATGAACTGCACAGCAGAGAAGGACCTGAAGTAAGAATAGACAAAAGAAAGAACAATTGAAGAAGCCCTAACAAGGGAGAGGGGGAACAAAAAAGTGTGACAGCATGTGAAGGCCAGTTTGCTAATGAAGCCTAGCAATAAAGATGTTGTGAGCCACTAAGCTAAGATAGTTTACTTCAGGAAAATACTGGGTCCTTGTTTTTAAAACCAGAAATATTTAGTCTTTAAGATAATATGGGCATATATAGTAAAAGTAAAAGCAGTTCAATGTATTTTATTTTCTGTCTGGGATATTTTAGGGTCACTTGTTTTATGTTGTCTAGTATGAGTGAGCTTTTACATCCTCAAATGGGATTTTTGTTCCCTATACCCACTGAAGAGTCCAGCCTTTATTACTCTGTGATGTTTTTCCAGCCTTTATTACTCTGTGATGTTTTGTTCTATTAGGAAGATGGAGCCTTATTTTGGGTGTGTGAAGAAAGCTGTTCATCTTTAAACCAAACATCAATCAAATATCTACAGACTTTTTTCTTTTGTTCGTTCTTTACCATGTGCATACAGAGAGATGTTTGATCTCAAACTCCAAAGAAAATTTGAAAAGAGAGATAAAGGAAACGACATCTGGAATATCTGCGTAAATATTTCCTGGCTCTTTCCTGAGAAGAAAATGCATTGACACCAGCAAAGTTGCAAAAAGATGGATTCAGAATAGCAATCACAACTTACAGTAAAACTAAAACAGCCTCATGAAAAATCTGCTTTGTCAAAAGTAATATTATCCTAGAAAAAACAATAAAAGGAAATGCCAAAACCAAATGACTGCTGTTAGAAATAAATGCCTGATCTAATAACCTGTAATTCAGCCAGACTTTGTGACCTATTAAGAAATGGCCAATGGTCTTGGAAATACTTCTGTAAAAATAGCATTATGGATATTACACTTCTTGTCATTACTTAATATCCCATGTCAAATGAGCAATGCTTTAAACCTAGAAAGTGTTAGTTATGGCTGGAAGGAGAATGAGTGAGAATGAGTGTTCTCTCTTGGAATTACAAGCTAGTAGTGGTATTTCCTTGAGTCATACTATCACCAGTAATAAATATTTAACAGTTGGATTATAGGCTTTGGCTAGATATAGAACTTGCACCAGTTTAACTAAAATTATAGCATACCATACTTATAGCTTTTTCAGCTGAACCAAATCAAAAGAGAGGTCATATGAAGGGCTATTAATGCTTATTGTGGCTGTACCAAGACTGGATCTAAGAATAAATTTTGAAAGCAACCTGAAACAAAAAAAGAGGTGTATTTGGAATAAAGGGGAAAAGTGTTTCCATGTTAACATTCTATAGGCACAGGGGTTTTTTTCTTGGCTTCAGAAGAAAAAATAATATATCAATATATTAAACTGATGTGTTATATGACATACTTTTAGGTTTAAATAAGTTTTATTACTAAATATTGTGAAGTAAATTATTCTCTTAGTCACATTGGTATACATTAGAGTTTGAACGAGGAACGCACATTTTATTCAATGGGGTAACTCCCTTATATTAGTAGAGTTGCAATAAAAATAAATTTGGCTCCATGTGTTTTATGCTTATGTGCATCTGGAAGAAATACTTATAAATCTTAGTATCTTTTGCAGTTCAAAAATAAAAACAAGCTCCTTGTGAGCATGTGGGAGTGATCTGAAATAGAAATCAGAACTGCGTAGTAGAATTTTTAATCACATTTATTTCAAAAGCAAGTTGCTTTCTACAGTATTTCACTAATTGTACAAATGGTTTTATTTGTGTGTTTGGTTGTTGTTTTTCTGTTACTTACGGCAATATGAACAGGGGATGGTAGCAGAGCTGAGAACATCTTTTTTTACAATTTATAGAGGTTTCAAGAAATTTCCCATTATTATTTCACTGTATTGGAAGGAGGAGATGAATTCTACTTAGACAAATCAAATTCTGTGGACAGCAATTCAAAAATCCAGTCCCAGTTAAATTAGTTATGCAACTTTACTGAATAAAAAGGAGTATGACTCCAGAAAACCTCCATTTTACTATATTTACATCACAACGTTAAAAGAGTACATTGCATGCAGGGCCATACCTGTGGAACATTTAAGGATCAGAGAAACAAAGTATCCATTATGTGGAAGAGCATAATATGTTCTCTATATATTAGCTTAATAGAACTTAGTATGTTCTCTATATATTCTAATATAGTATAGTGGGGCAACACTAATTATATTGATTTTAAAAAAGTATTTCATATTGTTTTAGTCAAATTCTAAACAGATGTGAAGAAATGAAAAAAAGTCCTCTGAAATCCTTGTCCACTACAAGCCCAGGAATAATTCTAATTTATGGCCGAGATTTACAAAATGCTTAGTTTGTCATTTACTGTTCAAAGTACCTAGCTCCACCACTCATGTACTCTCCAGTGCCTATATGTCAGTGAACCAGGGAAAAGGTATCTAAACACAGATGCTGTCCCACAGTTAATTAAATGAAGCTGATGCACAGCCCTGAACCTCAGAGGACCAGAGGTCTATCTTGTCAGGACTTTACATCCGAGCTCTTGTGTGCCAAATGTAACATACACAAAAGAAGGCTGCTGGGCGAAGGCCTGTGTCAGGTGTGTGCTCGTTTCAGATGTGAGAGATTTAGGATCAAATTCCTAGCCTACCTGACGCAAAGTAGTGACCTGAACCTGCGTCTCTGGTAAATGCCCAGCCCTAATGTCTATGGGAAGGCAGGGAATCTCAGGCGTCCATGTTGAAATTTTTCCATTTTCTATACTCAACAAAGTGTTCTTTGAGCCAGAACTATATCTCAGAGACTAGAGTCCTCACCTGTGATGTACGCAACTGAGACTCAAATACTCTTTTTGGAAATAGTTATTTAAATGGACTAGAGGAATCCAACACAAAGTACTTCTGAGAGAGGGTTATGCTATTCAGAGCTCTGATG
The DNA here is from genome assembly GCF_003343035.1 of Apteryx rowi. Lineage (NCBI taxonomy): Eukaryota > Metazoa > Chordata > Aves > Apterygiformes > Apterygidae > Apteryx > Apteryx rowi. The sequence continues at coordinate 274,219 of NW_020451192.1, forward strand.
ATTTTAGCACCAATCTTGGTGATGATGTCCCTGCTTCAGATTGGGTCCAATAGGATTTGGACACTGACTTTCACATTACTTAGCTGAGGAGCTTTAACTGCTAAGACATTGGTTATTCTATTACACATGTCATTTTCTTCTTAACAGAAAACTAGTCTCTAGCCAGTTAATAAGAGAGGTTTCCCACCAAGATATCTCAGTCAGAAAGAGTCACCTGCCTGGCCAGATTTAGACACATGTCTCTAAAAAAGAGTAGGTGCCTAAGTTCCTCTTCATTTTGCAGCATTTCAACTCATGATTGGCTTAAGGAGATGAATTACTACTTCCAGTTTTTCCCTTTAGGCATGTTATTGCATAGTTTGGCAGGCCTGCACAGTTACATCAGAGATGGCAATTCTGTGAGGTGGCAGGATGTTTTGAGATTATGGTACTCAGAATTGCAATAATTAAATTTGTTACTTAAGTACAAGCTTAAGTACTTAAGTGTAAGCTATTACATATGTTTAGTAGCAACCCTTTTCTAGTTAAAGCTACACAAAACTTCTATGATGAAATCTGAACCTTAGCCTGCTTTTGCTGATATTCAGGAACCAGAGTTTAAATCGTATCCACAGTTACTTACAGAAATAGAGCTTGGCTGAATTGTAAGTAGTGAATGAGCAGGCCTGAAGACCTGTATTAGACAGAAGTTCAATGCAAGTTCACAGGATGCCTAACAATGACTCCATGCCATATGATTGAGAATTATTTCTGCAGTGCTGAATAATGTAGAAGACTTGTTAGGCGAAGCTGTGAAAAATGATGAACTACTAATGGAAGAAGTGTAAATCACAATAAAAATATACTCACAGCTACTTCATAGGAACCTCCATAATACATTTTAATATTGTCCATTTGCATATAGTTTGTGTGTGTGTGTGTGTGTGTGTGTGTATGTATGTATATATAAAATCAAAGATAATGTTTGTGAAGTTCATAATGAGAGAAGGAGTACGGGTGGAAGCAACTCTGCAAAGGAAATAGCATAGCGCTATTGGGAGGAAAATACTCCAGAATGGCATTTAGCACCACCTCTTTTTTCCTTCTCAGGACTCCCCACTGAGATTATATAAATAGTGCATACTGGGATTTAGTTAAGTGCTAATCCTACCTAAAATACAAATCAGGCCCCTCCCAAAATTCTCTTTATTCTAGACAGCAACGCAGTCCATCTACTTTCCAGGACCCTCTCTAATTTTCCTAATTGTTCCCTTAGCACTTAACATTAGTCCTTGATACTTAGAGGAGGCTGGACAGAGTGGTTGGCTGTCTCACAGATCTCAGAGCTCTGCTGAGATTCAGATTTAAGCAAAAAGCAGATTGACTGCTTCTGGAGGGTAGTCATTAAGGAAAAGAAAGCACCTGTGTTAGCTGGACAGGATCTCCCTCCGTAGGTCTTTGGAGGCACTTGTTTCTCTCCACTGACTGGGAATTAAGGCAAACTGGATTACCTTCCTGCAGCAGTCATCTGTAGTGTTGGTGAGGTAGTACCTTTTTTAGGCACTGAGGATAGGAAAGCTGTAATGCATCTACAGATACTGATAATTTGTGTTAGTTCTTTTCCTTTGTCAAGCATGATTGTGCTTTTGTGTTGTCATAATTTTTTATCAAAATGTATTAATTTTATTTCCAAAGCTTCTGTCTCATTTTTGTGAGTCAGGTCCAAAGTAACCTTCCTGTTGTAAGCAGAAAGTCAAATCAGATAGTAAATTCTAAGAGATAGCTTGCATCATGAAATCAATGCCAACTACAGGCTATTGTCCAGGAGCCTGTGGACAGCAGAAGTGATAGTGCTCGGCTGAAGTCAAGAAAAATTTTTGGAGCTCACATTTACTGTAATTCACTAAGTAAAAGTCAGTACTAACCCCGCACAAACCGAACCCATGACATTTCACGCAGTTCACCTTCCCACTCTGAAACAGGCAATATTTTCCACTACGTGTTCTGACAAATAAGGCATCAAAGGCTTGTGCACATCTTAAGCTTTTATAGCACCAGAGAATTTGCCAGCTTTGTCAGATGCTAGTAGTGAGTCGAGTGGATTTATCTGGGCATTCCAAGTAAGTCTTTCATGTGCTCTACTTTCTTTCAGTTATAGCTCCTGTTGACTAATTTGTAATGTTGTGCCACTTTTTCCTTCAGAAATGAATCAGTCATGCTTAGAGGTAATGAGCCAAATTGTGTGGGTGTGTCCTCACCAGCAGACAGGCCAGAAACCAAAATACACTTATCACAGCTTCAAATATCCCATCTTACATGTGTCATTCTGTCTTGCCAGTCACGAGGTAAAACAAACAGGATATGGATCCACTACTAGAAAAACTATTTCTTGCATTTATTTCTCTTCTGGCATCATTTGTGATAGGGGTACAAAATCCGTGCAGATTTTGCACGATTGATACCTTTACAAATTGGTATATACTATTCATATATGATTATATATATATATTTCATCATTTTGAAAGATGATTACGTTACCTACTGTCAGTTTTGTTTCATATATATGTATATAAAATTACTGTTATATTCCATTTGAGCTCACAGTGCTCAGTAGCAAGGCAGAAAATGCTTTGTTTGGCATCTGCATCACAAGCCTATCCCAGGTACTTCCTAGTTTTCAGGATTGAAGCATAGTTTCTTCTGTAATCTGATTGCTATATTTTTTAAAAAAGTAAAAGTTTCTGCTGCTTTAGGCAAAAAAGTAAACTGTTTCCTTAACTAGCTATAGTGCATTGATAAGCATTATAATAAATAACTCTGCCTGAGGTGGGTGGAATCAGTGCCAAAATTGCATGCAGTAGATGAAATATTCCCTCAGTAGCAGGATCTCCGCTTTCTTAAAAATATGTCAGTTTTAAAAATAACTTACCTATAGAATGATTTGGATTTTCTGAGAAAACATCTCCATATTTCCTTATAAGAACACATTCAGGATATACATAAATATTGATCATTTATTTTTAATGTATGAGTCATAATTACAAAACATTAAATGGAAACCTAAAAGAGGATAAGACGGTTTGGTCACTGCATTCATCAGTAAAGCAAAAATAAAATGCACACATGACACTGTGTGATGTTTTATTCTATACTTTGTTTTACCCCAAATTTAGAAACACTGCTTAAAAATCATAATGCTACCCTGAGATGTTTGTTGTGAATAATAGGAAAGATCTATATTACTTGGAACAAATATGCTTGTTATTTATGCTGAATTACTGTACAGATCACAAAAAACTACTAGCAGGAAAGGTGAAAGAATGATGTTACATTTTTTTTTCTCAGAAAAAGAATCTAAAAACCAAAAGAATCCTTATGTTTAAAGGTCCAGCCTACAGAAAAAGAAGACGACCAACAGATGTCCCAGTATAATATTTAGCCTGCAGCAAGAAAGGTTATCATTTTCTTCTGAAGACAACTGGAAATGCCAATATGAAATTCTGTCTACTTAAGGGCTTGAAGGAAAGCCAGCAGTAAGAGTCTATACACAAAGAGACTTTTAATTTGCTTCTCTGAGTGCTGGCTTCCCTTCAGCAAAGTAAATCAGAGCTTGTTTGGAAGAAATGCCATAGTATTGAGCCCTATTACTGTCCACAAGTCCCCAAAACAAATTTTTGCAGGACTAAGGATCATAGTTTGCCCAGTGGCTAAAGAGAACATAGACATCCAGTCAGAGAGAAGGACGTGAAGAAAAGAGGCATAGGCTGCAGGAAAGGATATATCTGAGGAATTGGAAAAGGTTTGCAGTCAGTTCATTATATCCAGGAATATAAGAAATTTTGTACAATGCAGTGTTAAAGCTAAGGCACTTAGAAACAAAAATAAAGATAATTTTGTGGCTTGTATCTTTCTGTAATTTCTCTGTCTGGCATAAACGACATCTGTCACTGAAGCCCAGATCCTCAGATACATTTTGGCTGCCATAAATTTTGGTAGGAAAATGGCGCATATGTTTCTTCAGGGATCTTAGTATTATTAGGATACACAATCCTCTCCTTAGTACAAAGAGTTCATGATAACATATAATATAATTGGGTGAATTAGCTCCAGGATCATAGAGGTTAATGGAAGATATATGAGATTCTCAGATTGGGGGACTATGGAGAGGTTGGCTGTGTGGGAACAAGAGAGAATTCAGGGAGAAAGATAAGGGGGCACACGGGAAAAACAGTACGTGGCAGCCAAAGCACACCACCCTTTTGCAACATGAGTAACGAACTAGCTGGTGAAGGCCAGACAGTTTGTTCCAGCTGCACGGCGGAGGAGGGAGCGATACGGAGGTATCACGGTCCGCCCCTGACCACAAAGGGTTGCATCCCAAAAAATAATTGCTGCTCACAGACTAACTGTTGACCTATAGTACCCCCAGCCTCATT